>NC_064643.1:336537847-336869931 GCF_023864345.2 Schistocerca serialis cubense
GACGATCGTAGAGATGCTGGATGTAGTCCTGTGGAACGGCTTGCCATGCCATTTCCACCTGGCGCCTCAGTTGGACCAGCGTTCGTGCTGGACGTGCAGACCGCGTGAGACGACGCTTCATCCAGTCCCAAACATGCTCAATGGGGGACAGATCCGGAGATCTTGCTGGCCAGGGTAGTTGACGTACACCTTCTAGAGCACGTTGGGTGGCACGGGATACATGTGGACGTGCATTGTCCTGTTGGAACAGCAAGTTCCCTTGCCGGTCTAGGAATGGTAGAACGATGGGTTCGATGACGGTTTGGATGTACCGTGCACTATTCAGTGTCCCCTCGACGATCACCAGTGGTGTACGGCCAGTGTAGCAGATCGCTCCCCACACCATGATGCCGGGTGTTGGCCCTGTGTGCCTCGGTCGTATGCAGTCCTGATTGTGGCGCTCACCTGCACGGCGCCAAACACGCATACGACCATCATTGGCACCAAGGCAGAAGCGACTCTCATCGCTGAAGACGACACGTCTCCATTCGTCCCTCCATTCACGCCTGTCGCGACACCACTGGAGGCGGGCTGCACGATGTTGGGGCGTGAGCGGAAGACGGCCTAACGGTGTGCGGGACCGTAGCCCAGCTTCATGGAGACGGCTGCGAATGGTCCTCGCCGATACCCCAGGAGCAACAGTGTCCCTAATTTGCTGGGAAGTGGCGGTGCGGTCCCCTACGGCACTGCGTAGGATCCTACGGTCTTGGCGTGCATCCGTGCGTCGCTGCGGTCCGGTCCCAGGTCGACGGGCACGTGCACCTTCCGCCGACCACTGGCGACAACATCGATGTACTGTGGAGACCTCACGCCCCACGTGTTGAGCAATTCGGCGGTACGTCCACCCGGCCTCCCGCATACCCACTATACGCCCTCGCTCAAAGTCCGTCAACTGCACATACGGTTCACGTCCACGCTGTCGCGGCATGCTACCAGTGTTAAAGACTGCGATGGAGCTCCGTATGCCACGGCAAACTGGCTGACACTGACGGCGGCGGTGCACAAATGCTGCGCAGCTAGCACCATTTGACGGCCAACACCGCGGTTCCTGGTGTGTCCGCTGTGCCGTGCGTGTGATCATTGCTTGTACAGCCCTCTCGCAGTGTCCGGAGCAAGTATGGTGGGTCTGACACACAGGTGTCAATGTGTTCTTTTTTCCATTTCCAGGAGTGTACATAATAAATAGTGTAGACTGTTACACCAGTGGTGTGTGTGTTTAGTTCGTAATATAGTGGCTTCGCTTGGCAAAACAGAAACAGTGCAGTTGATGGACACCATGGTAATAAAATCCGTTAACTTTCATTTCATTAGGTTTTTTTCTTTACTTTTTCCATTTCGAAGCCACAGCTTCATCATCTAGGCCTCAGTTGTCATGTAAGAACGTTCATTGCAATGCCGACACGCCAGAAATGCGTACCTGGTAATATCGCTGCTTTCTCGTACATATGTAACATCACAACAAAGTAAGCACTTCAGGCACGTCGACAAGGCAATAATAGCTCTTACGCGATAAATACCTGCCTCTATAACCGAGGTCACTAGCGCACACGTGTGTGGTGGGTCTCGACTCAGAGTGCCGTGTCTGTGTGTGTGTATGAGCTTTGTCTTGTTGAAAAATAGCGCCACTGTGCTGTCGCATGTCTAGTCAAACACGAGCACACAAGAAGTCCGAGAGACGCACCGTTGGTCTGGTTGCAGTTCGCCCAATCATTACCAACTCTGGCTTGAAGTCATACTCGATGACTGTGCACTCTATGAGCCAGGAATAATACCGTTGTACCTCTCCAAATTAAAGAATTACAAGATCTCCTGAAGTTAATGAACAGTGTAATGAATGCAGAATGTGGCGTGAAAGTAAACTGAAGAAAGACGAAAGTAATGAGAAGTAGTAGGTATGAGAACAGAGAGACAACATCAGGATTGGTGGTCACTAAACAGATGAAGTTAAGGAATTCTGCTACCTAGGCAGCAGAATAACCCATGACGGAAGGAGCAAGGACTTAAAAAATAGACTAGCATTGGCAAAAATGGTATTTCTGGTGAATAGAAGTCTACTAGTACCAAACATAGCCTTTAATTTGAGGAAAAAATTTCTGAGAATGTTGGTGTGGAGCAGAGCATTGTGCGGCAGTGAGACATATGTTCTGTCTAGGAATCCTGCATACTCAGTTCGCTAGACAAACAATCCAACATCTCGTATTAATGAGTTTTATTACAACAATACAAGTAAAAGTACTTAACTTTGATCTGAGAATTTTTGTAGTTTTTTATACAAGATCATCCACAAGTGCAATTAGACAGATTGCGACATACAGAATAATCAGTCTTCTTCAGAATAGAGAAACACAAGTAACATTTCTGGTCCTAGCGACCGCTACTAACAAAAGTCTGTCAACTGCCCTTCAGTGACTGCTAATCTAAAACTGAGCTACGTAGAGATTCTAATGAAGAGGCTACGATGCATCGGCTAACGAAGTAGCTAACGTTGAAGCTGTTATCGGAGTGGCAGCCGCCCGTCGGGCGCGGCGCCTATGTCCTCTTCACGGGTTCCCAGGTAGATGCCGTGTCTCTTGACTTACGCAAGGCGTTCGATATAGTTCCCCACAGTCGTTTAATGAACAAAGTAAGAGCATATGGACTATCAGACCAATTGTGTGATTGGATGGAAGAGTTCCTAGATAACAGAACGCAGCATGTCATTCTCAATGGAGAGAAGTCTTCCGAAGTAAGAGTGATTTCAGGTGTGCCGCATGGGAGTGTCGTAGGACCGTTGCTATATACATAAATGACCTTGTGGATAACATCGGAAGTTCACTGAGGCTTTTTGCGGATGATGCTATGGTATATCGAGAGGTTGTAACAATGGAAAATTGTACTGAAATGCAGGAGGATCTGCAGCGAATTGACGCATGGTGCAGGGAATGGCAATTGAATCTCAATGTAGACGAGTGTAATGTGCTGCGAATACATAGAAAGAAATATCCTTTATCATTTAGCTACAATATAGCAGATCAGCAACTGGAAGCAGTTAATTCCATAAATTATCTGGGAGTAGTCATTAGGAGTGATTTAAAATGGAGTGACCATATAAAGTTGATCGTCGGTAAAGCAGATGCCAGACTGAGATTCATTGGAAGAATCCTAAGGAAATGCAATCCGAAAACAAAGGAAGTAGGTTACAGTACGCTTGTTCGTCCATTGCTTGAATATAGTTCTCTAGTGTGGGATCCGTACCAGATAGGGTTGATAGAAGAGATAGAGAAGATCCAACGGAGAGAAGTGTGCTCCGTTACTGGATCATTTAGTAATCGCGAAAGCGTTACGGAGATGATAGATAAACTCCGGTGCAAGAATCTGCAAGAGAGACGCTCAGTAGCTCGGTACGGGCTTTTGTTGAAGTTTCGAGAACATACCTTCACCGAGTAGTCAAGCACTATATTGCTCCCTCCTACGTATATCTCGCGAAGAGACCATGAGGATAAAATCAGAGAGATTAGAGTCCGCACAGAGGCATACTGACAATCCTTCTTTCTACGAACTATACGAGACTGGAATAGAAGGGAGAACCGATAGAGGTACTCAAGGTACCCTCCGCCACACACCGTCAGGTGGTTTGCGGAGTATGGATGTAGATGTAGGGGCGGCTGCTGTCGCGATGTCGTCTTGGAGGGAGGTCGTTCAGCTTGCGATTGGCTGACCTCATCTCACAGCCTTCTCTTCTCTCTCATTCCCGACTGGCGTGCCGGCGCAGACTTTATGCCGTAGCAGCATGGACAGTGGGAAAACCGGAACAGAAGAAAATAGAAGCATTTGAAATTTTGAACCATTGAAAGAATGGAACTTCTACCTAGGTAACCGCCATATTCGCCGATAATGGTGATCCTGGGCAGTGCAGAACCACAATTCCCCACGAGTGCACTGCGACGCCATTCATCAGCAGTTCAGATTAGATTAGATTAGATTAGATTTTTCCCAGTCACGGCATCACTTTAAACCAAACCGCTTGTGTTGTAGTGTTAATTGCCGACTACGCATGGGATGGTAACTCCCTAGTTCAGTTGCAGTCAGTCTGCGGATAATGATGCGTGATGACACAGAATCCATTACTCTTCTTCGGATGGCAGAGGCAGATGTGAAGGGGGTGACAGTATGCTTTGTGCACAATATGACAAACCCTTTCTTGAGGTGGTATGATCTAATTGACTTGATCCATGACGAGGAATATATCTGCTCTCGCCGGCCGGAGTGGCCGAGCGGTTCTAGGCGCTTCAGTCTGGAACCGCGCGACCGCTACGGTCGCAGGTTCGAATCCTGCCTCGGGATGGATGTGTGTGATGTCTTTAGGTTGGCTAGGTTTAAGTAGTTCTAAGTTCTAGGGGACTGATGACCTCAGAAGTTAAGTCCCATAGTGCTCAGAGCCATTTGAACCATTTGTCTGCTCTCATGTTCCCGTGCTCTCCAACACTGGGCCACTAGCAGATTCTAATGCCCCAAAAATCTGGATACTGCACGATTCACCATGCTGAGACCCGCAACGACGGCCCTTACAAACTCTGTAAGGTGGCGGTAACGAGTGTGGGGTAACCCTGTGTCCTACACAGTGGTTACTCAGCATCTCACCCTTTCCGCTTCTACCTGGCACGGTAAAAACACTAAACTCGAACAACGCTAATCACTCTAGTGGCCGCTCTACCTGTCACAGTGAACACAAACTAAGGATTTATATACTCGCAGATGGTGTGCCATGGTGTGCCACCCCTGTCTTGTACGTGCCACGATGATAAAATAGGGAACGGTGTAGTGTTGTGAAAACATGGTGAAGTGTGGAATGGAAGCCAATACAGTGCGTTCACAACGTATAAAATGTATAAAAAATAGCAGATAATTTTGGTTTTGGATAAACTCATCAATCTCTCTCGCGTAATGAACATATAAAGCGCCGCCGCAGAGAAAACTGAATAACTCTTTTTTTGTCTCGCTGTACAAGAGGGAAGTTGTGTAACAGCACCTGTTACGCTTACTGCTTGTAAAACGAAAACGTGCGTTTTGTAAATGTAGTACTTTGTGCTTAATTTCAGAATATAATTCAACAATCAAAATCTCAACCTACTTTGCTTCTTTCTGAGAAGATCCCATCCTTGAATCAGTAGGTGTATACGTAAGACTTTTCTAACGGCCACAAGAAATTGTAGATCATTGCTGGACCGCGGCCATAAACAACTAATAGCTTTATATTTATGTAATAATTTGCGGGCTTCGTCTGTCTTCTTGAATAATATTACAGGAATATTTTGATACCATAAACATGAGTGCTCAGGACTAATTTTTTTCCAGAATGAGATTTTCACTCTGCAATGGAGTGTGCGCTGATTTGAAACTTCCTGGCTGTGTGCCGGACCGAGACTCGAACTTGGGACCTCTACCATTCGCGAGCGAGTGCCTGACCATCTGAGCTACCCAAGGACGACACACAATCCGTCTTTACAGTTTCAATTCTGCCAGTACCTCGTCTTCTACCTTACAAGCGTCACAGAAGCTATGAAGACGGGTCGTGAATCCAGCTTGGGTAGCTCAGATGGTAGAGCATTTGCCCGCGAAAGGCAAAGGTCCCGAGTTCGAGTCTCGGTCCGGCACACAGTTTTAATCTGCCAGGAAGTTTTATATTAGCGCACACTTCGCTGCAGATTGAAAATCTCATTCCGAAATTATCCCCTAGGCTGTGGCTAAGCCACGTCTCCACAATATCCTTTCTTCCAGGAGTGCTAGTTCTGCAAGGTTCGCAGAAGAGCTTCTGTAAGGTTTGGAAGGTAGGAGACGAGGAACTGGGGGAAATAAAGCTGTGAAGAGGGGTCTTGAGTCGTGCTTGGGTAGCTCAACTGGTAGAGCACTTGCCCGGCAAAGGCAAAGGTCCCGATTTCGAGTCTCGGTCCGGCACACAGTTTTAATCTGCCGGGAAGTTTTAAATTTTTGTTTAAAATGCTCTGACTTGATCGATTTTGCTCCACGAAATCTGACAACAGTGAAGGTTTTATTAAAGAATTAACTTGAAGACAAACAGATAACCGGAGTTGAGTTTTTTTTTTCATTCTGGATGCTCAAACAACAATAATTTTTCATTACAATAATTTTTCGTTGCGTGAGTGTTTATACTGCCTATTTCTCTCGATAGTGTATTTTTCATGACAACTGGCGTTATATACGCGAAGCTTTATCAGACATATTGGTCCGCAAGATAAAATTTTAACAGTATTTCAGAGCCCTTTGCTCACGTAATGTCAAATAATTAACAGTGACAAACGTAAGGCAATTTTCTGTGCTTTATCACTGTATTAATTTAATTGTTTTCACACGCCGAGCAGCTGCGGCGCGCATGTATGTAAATCATTTTAGGCAATTCCGGTCGCGTAACCACCGACCAAGTAAATGAATTCAAATAAAAATATACACTAAGATACGGAAAGTCACTACTATGTCATGTATGTGTTTAAAGTTACATTGACATCTGGCCGTATCTTTATTATAGGTGCTTCTCTCTCTCTCTCTCTTTTTTTTTTTTTTTTTGTCATGCGGTTAGTTCGGCCAACTACATGTGGAAGTGCCACATAATTGTAGGAATATGCAGATTATGAATTTAATTACATCGGTAGTAGAGACAGATTCCACTCAAACATACCATGTTTTATAGATTGGGTTTCACAGAAACCTCAATAATTTGCTGTCGATGACTGGTAAGAATTTGGCTCATGAAAGATAACAGCAAGGTTCAAATGGCTCTGAGCACTATGGGACTTAACTTCTGAGATCATCAGTCACTTATAACTACTTAAACCTAACTAACCTAAGGACATCACGGACATCCATGCTTGAGGCAGGATTCGAACCTGCGTCCGTAGCGGTCGGGCTGTTCCAGACTGTAGCGCCTAGAACCACTCGGCCACCCCGACCGGCCACCAGCAAGGGAATCTCGTTGTTTGCGACAAGTGTCACATCTCAGATATCGGAAATTATTTTAGTCTAGGAAAAGAACGGGCAGGCACTGCTATATTCTAGCATTTGTACTGTTCTTCATCGTACTGGCAAGTCTGGTTTAATAACTTACTCGCGACCCGCCCTGGGTTCACAGGAGTAGCATTAAGTACCTACGACCACACGTCCTGTCCGGCGTAGCGGGAATATGCACACACCTTCCTCTTGAATCAGTCTGTCTTTTAACGAAAACCGTACCAAAACCCTACAGTAGTCCCGAAGATTATCCTTCACATCCAAACAGAAAAATACGCAGGTGGCCTCAAAGGAAAGTAGCATGATTAGGGTTTACCTTCAATATCGAGATAATTAAAAACGGAGCACAAGCTCTGATTGTGTGAAGGATTGTGGAAAAAATCAGCCGTTCCTTTTCAAAGGAACCATCCCGGCATTTGCCTGGAGCGACTTAGGGAAATCACAGAAATCTAAATCATGATGGCCGAATGTGGAATAGAAACGTCGTCCTCCCGAATGCGAGTCCTTTTGGGGGACTTTAATGTGGTAATATGCATAGATGCTGCCTCGCCATTGCGAGGCTGCTTCCTAGAACGCCAGCATGGAAATGTTCCGAACAAAAAAAAATGAATTTTGAACTATAACATGCAGCAAGTTAGCGATTTTTCGCGCAATGAAATATTTTCAGGTACGAAATTTTGTGTTTTCCCAGTCGGATTCCGTATGTTTCATCTTCATTAATTTTTCCGGAGCTGTGTTATTAATCATATATTCTCATTCACTATGACATTGGTGCTAGTACTACAGTTTCGTATTGTGATTGCTTTAAAGTGAGAACCGTGCTTAGGAGATCTACGTAGTTCGCATGTAATGACTGAGACTGTCATATATAAATTTTATCCGTTGGTTTAAATTGCTCGGATTCACTGACAGCACACTCAAATACTGCCAAATTTATCTAGCACTTGTCTCGTAAATATATGAACATACAATCGCATAAATTAGCCCTACGATATTTTCAATACTGGTATGATAAGTGGAATTATACCTTTATGGTACTTACCTATTAAAAGCAACTCTGTCGCATTTCGATTTGCGTCAGTAAAGGCAACAGTCTCTCATCACTGATGTTACTAATAAATGTGTAGAAATAGGGTAAACCGGTAAACCACCCGACTCTTTAAAGAATGAAACTCTCAACTGTAACACAGCTTCAAACACACTTTACAAATGTGTTAATGTGTTAAATATTTTATCTTAAGCTTGTAAGCGAGAAAAAATTTAGAAAAGGTTATAAATTATGCTAATGTTTGTTGTAAGTCGCTAAGTGCTCTCATTATGAAACACCAGGTGAATATAACCTGGGTAATTTGTGTTTCATTGTAAGGAAAAACGAGTTTTTCACGCATCTCCATGCTTATGACGATATATCTCCTGATGTGTGTATCGTACAACGATATAATCTTGCACGTGCATTGAGTGATATACCGTAAAAACTGTCTGCAAACTATGTCGCGAATGGAGTCAACAGTAAGGAAGTAATAAATTAAAATATCATGTTGGATGCTGAAATTTTGGTGGAACAACGAAATTTAATAACCGATAAACTTTTTTCCTTTCGTTATGTTGTGGAAGGTGTCATCATGGATAACTTTCCAAATTGTATGAAATTGTGTGTTAACTGTTGGAAGCCACTAGATGCTCTGATTCTGAAATACTGGGCGTATCAAACCCGGGTAACTGCGAGGCGTCAGTTACGCTGCTCAAGACACAGTTTCTAACTCTGATATTTGTATTAATGTGTTTGACTTATGGTATGAGATTATAACCTCTTAATAAGTATATTACTACAGCGTTTATATTTTTAATTGGGTTAATAATTATGCGCAATATCGAAAATCATATTTTTATTGGTCCTGGAAGCCGTTACATAGGCAACCTGCAACTCGATTTCCATTACGAGAAAGTCGCTTAGTTGGTTGATTTGGGCAAGAGTACCAAACAGCATGGTCGTTGGACCCATTGGAGTAGGGAAGGTTGGGGAAGGAAACCGGCAGTGCCATTTCCAAGGAACCATCCCTGCATTTGCCTGAAGTGATTTAGGGAAAAAATCGCTTAGTGATGTAGATGAGAGAAATAGTAAAGTTTCAGTCTTACTGCAAAATGTAAACAAGCATCCTTAGGCCGAGCGGTCTAACGCGCTGCAGTCGTGGACTGTGCGGCTGGTCCCAGCGGAGGTTCGAATCCTCCCTCCGGCTTGTGTGTGTGTGTGTTTATCCTTAGGATAATTCAGGTTATGTAGTGTGTAAGCTTAGGGACTGATGATCTCAGCAGTTAAGTCCCATAAGATTTCACACACATTTGAACATTTTAAGCATCTTTAGACACACATATCACTCCTTTCAGTGTTGGCAACTTGCACATTAGATTTCGGTAACTCCACAGATATTCTTGTTCTATGAGTAACACACTACTTATTAGTACGGTAATTAACACCTGACGATGACGACAGAGGAAGTCGAACGGTTCAAAAATGGTTCAAATGGCTCTGAGCACTATGGGACTTAACATCCATGGTCATCAGTCCCCTAGAACTTAGAACTACTTAAACCTAACTAACCTAAGGACATCACACAACACCCAGCCATCACGAGGCAGAGAAAATCCCTGACCCCGTCGGGAATCGAACCCGGGAACCCGGACGTGGGAAGAGGAAGTCGCTGAAAGCTTGAGTACACGAACAAATCCGCCACAGCAAGGAAATCGAGAAACGTTCATCCATCAGCAGATTTTAATTAGTTTTTTCCTGATAGCACATGTTCGAACGAAGATTATGTCAAAAGAGATTGTCAAAGATGTTTTTCACTGAAAGTTGAAGCATTTTTAGACGAACGCGCAAAAGTTTTGAACAAATTATGCTTATCATGTCAACAATAATTAAAAGAGATAATTAAAAGAGATGTGTAAAAGAATCACACCAAAGTTCTCTCAATTAAAATGAAAAACAAAACACAAAAGCTGCAAATTGTAACTATTTTGAACGCTAGCTGTTTCGTCATTGTCTGGCGGATCTGATGGCTGGCATCATAAGAAGACAGAAAAAAGGAAAAGCACCAAGAAAATACGCAAAAGTTGCCAGAAGATGGGGAATTGAGATATTAAACTACATGCACTTGCAGTTTATAGCATTATACCGTTTGATTTATTTGTCAATTTCTTTTTAGTCACGTACAGTTGCATTCAGATGAAGCAAGTGCCATTTTGAACGTAACATTATTTGTTGTGTCGTGCTTACCTTTGGGAAGTTATTACATACATTACTTGTTTAACCTCATAAGCAGTGCTGTAGTTTTCTATCGCCAAATTTTCGAATCAGTGACATTGCAATGCCACTGACGTCTACCTCCCATACAATTATTTTTATGTTTTCTGTATGTGAAATTGCCCAGTGATGAGAGGAAATGAGAACAATGGTCTTATACAGAAGAGACTTGGCGAGTTCTCGTAGAGCATTCGGTAAAGGACAATAGAGAAATTTACAACGGGATGACGTTAGACTTCCAAGATCTTCTGCATCCATCTTTCAGATCTGTGACAGTGTTCCTCTGTGTTGATGCGAATATATTTCAGTGATTCCGAGAAGTGTTTGCGAGACAATGGCTCTAGACTGTATTGCAGTGATGTCACCTTCGTTTATGAAAGAGGCTTTCATGTCGTCTTTCCGTTTCAGACACCCCAGATAAAACTGAATATCACCCTTACTGCGCACTTGGCTTGATAGCAAACTCCAAAGTGCAGTGACTAGGTCTTCCATTCGGGAAAGAGGCGGTGCCATAAAGCATTGTGTGCTCGTATCTCCGTACAACCGCCACTACGCCTAATGACTGTACTTCGAAATTACGTGCGGTCGACTCGAGAGCGGTGACTATAATGGCACGATAATAACTATGATTATTTTGTGCTGATGTCCTCACGTCACCTCTCAAACTGCAAAGAAAACTAGAACTTTTGGTCTTTTAACAGCGCCCGCAATGTTGGAGAATAGCGCCTGTAAACCGTGTTACATCCGTGTCGCATTCTTGCTGCTACTTGTCTGGTTACATCATCAGCATTGCGACGAAAATCTGAAATCTGTCATTCTAAGATTGAGGTCTGTTTCCAGCTGTCAAAGCCGTCGGTTGTTTCTTTTCGCTCAAATCTCTATCAATTTGACATCCGAAGAGGTAACGCACATTGCCATTGACCATTACATAACTCCAAAATTTATTTGCTGATTGTCACGATTATATAGTTAATCCAATGAATGTTATCTGCAGATGTCTCTGACATGACTAGAAAACCAGTGTACAGGGTATTTCAAAGTCTCCGCATCAAATGTATAGAGACGTGATAGATCACGTCATGGTGAACAACTTCTCTTCCAGACAAAACTTTAGCTGGTGCTTCCCAACGACGATAGGCATCCTTTAGTATTCGCCGGCCCTGGGATTGCGAGATTTCATCGAACCAGCACGGTCGACAAACCAGGTGTGGTACATCTACCACTCCAGTATACAGACAGATTTCTAGAAGAAAACCTTAAGCGCGAGAATCTCTAACCAGAGAAAAATATTTTAGAAGCGAATCAGGAACTTTAATTCTGTCCATACGCGTAGAGCTGATGACTGTTTTATAGCCTACACACGTGACAGAGGCATGCCAAAGACTGCCTACGCCTTGTCACCTCTGAGGGGCGTAACTAATAATAAAGAATGCTCAGTGTGACCGAAATGCTTCAGCGAACATTTTACCTCCAACAAAAGTTATTCTCCATGCCGTGATCTATCACCTCTAGACATTGTTGCACAGACTTTGAAACACCTTATATGTATTAGATGCCGTTAATAACAGGTATGTGCAGCAGATACTAGACTGTCCAAAGAGACACTCATGTTCACAAAAAAAAAGAACACCTTGAACGACTAGAGAAAGGACGTTCATTTTCACAGGGCATATACATTAGTATGTTCAGTAGAAATGATTAGCATTTCAGTCACCTCGGTTCAGCATGTGTCCTGTTGTCTAGTAGACACAGGGTCCGCCACGCGTGACGGCGTGGACACGTAAAGGCAAAGCCTCCATACTGCATCAAATGGTTCAAATGGCTCTGAGCACAATGGGACTTAACATCTGAGGTCATCAGTCCCCTAGGACTCAGAACTACTTAAACCTAATTAACCTAAGGATATCACACACATCCATGCCCGAGGAAGGATTCGAACCTGCGGCCGGAGCGGTCGCGCGGTTCCAGACTGAAACGCCTAGAACCGCTCGGCCACACCGGCCGGCCGTACTGCATCCATCTGGTTTCAGTGTTCATCTGTGGTGGTTGGCATTGAGGGTCATAGCACCTGTCGTTTCACCACATCGGATAAATTTTCGATTTGTGACAAGACTGGTGATCTGGCGGAACAGGGCAAAAGGCTGACATCCCGTGAAACCATGAAGACAAGTGTTCATACAGCAACATATGGTTGTGCATTACTTTGTTGAAAAATGGCGTCTGGGTTGTTATGCAGACAGGGTATACCTACAGGGCGCGGGATGTCATTCACGTAGGTCACACAGATCTCAGTGTCCCGAACACGCACCAACTGTGAGTTGTGGTTGTACCCAATAGCACCCCACACCGTAAGGCCTTGAGTTGGTGCGGTATGTCTTGTGCGAATGCAGTCACAGTGATGCCGCTCCCCCTGTCTGTGGCGAACCAAACTGCGTCCATCAAATGGTTCAAATGGCTCTGAGCACTAAGGGACTTAACATCTGAGGTCATCAGTAGCCTAGGACTTAGAACTACTTGAACCTAACTAACCTAAGGACTTCACACACATCCATCCCCGAGGCAGGATTCGAACCTACGACAGCAGCAGCAGTGCGGTTCCCAACTGAAGCGCCTAGAGCCGCTCGGTCACATCGGCCGGCTGCGGCCATCATTTTCAAACAAACGGAACCTAGATTCGTCCGAAAATATTACCTGACGCACTTCCCATCCCCAGTGACATCTTTACACAGACCATTGCCATCTAGCATATTTCTACACATTTGTCAATGATAGGTGGAGAGGTGGAAGACGCGCACGTAACCCATGCTGTAATAAATGGCGACGGACTGTCACCCCTGTGGATGATGTGTCACAGTGTTCCACTGTTGCGCCTGAGCCGAGGAGGACGCAGATCTGTCCTGCAATGCCATTCGGATGAGCTGTCGATCTTCTCGGGGGATGTTCTGGGTGGAGGGACCTGACCCATCTCGTCATGTTTGGACGGGATTCCCTGAACCATCTACACACGCGCTGCACTGCCGAAACACTTCAACACATACGTGCAGCAATTTGCCAGATGGATGCATCAGATTCTCTCATGTCAATAATGCGCCCTCCTTCAAACTCGCTGATTTGACGGTACTGTTCGCCCATACGTCTGCGTGGCATCCTGCAGGTCTGCTGAAGTCACACTGATTCATTACCTTCGGTTTATAGCAACAACGAGGACCGCAGGCGCATTTTACTGATGGGTGGGGTTGCGCCGTGATATCGATGTTGATCTAGAAAACGCACGCCGACATGGTTCAAATGCTAATCATTTCTGCAGAACATACTAATGTACATGTCTTGAGAATATGAATGTCCTATCTTCAGTCGTTCAAGGTGTTCTGTTTTTTCTAAACATGAGTGTACGTAAAAAGTGAATTCTGTTGGACAGTTATTACAAGCTGCGTTTTCAGCGATGAACTGACATCTCTCCTAAAGTCATAATGTGCATATTTGGTGGCCAGGAATTCCCCTGTAGATGTTACAGTACGAACGTCACTCACTAAAAATGAATTGCCACGGCAAATTTACGAGTGATTTTTCTTCTCTGAAGCAAGTGTAACTGGAACTGCTTTCTTTTCCATGGACCCATGGCTAACCAGTTCAGCCAAGGCAAAATTTTAAGGCTGCCTTCCCAATGATGGCATCAATCTATCTCTCTCTCTATATTAATAAGTAATTTAAATCACAAATTTGAATGACGTTAGGACAACAATTCATTAATTTTAGTGAGTGAAAGCGATAGTTGCCTTATATAAAATTGTTCAGGAATAAGATAATTATGGCACCTACGTCTTTCACACGTAAACTATTGACGTCTAGAAAAAAAAAATCAGCACTTCGTATGTTCAATAGAAAAATCTCTGATGTGCTCAAGGAATACCAATGAGCACTTCGAATGTTCAATAGAAAAGTCTCTGATATGCTCAAGGAATACCAATGAGACTGATAATGCTCTCAGTATACATTAATAACAATCAGAGATCTTCTGAACTCTACATTTTATTACTGGCGATACTGCACAATCGTTTCAAGGCAAAAAAAAAAATGACTCGAAGAACGTACGGAAATGCGGAACGATTTAGAGACTATTTACACTTTGTGTGCTAAATGGCAGTTCGCTATGAACATTAATGAATACCCGATACCGTCCATAAACTTGTTAAAGAACCCTATAATATCAGACTACAACAGTAGCAAACGTCTGAAGCCAGTCACACCGAATAAATGTCGACGGGTAATTGCACTGAGGAATGGAATGGTCATGTTTAGTACTAGAGAAGGCGAACACAAGACTTAGATGTCTGGAATGATCCTGGGTTTTTGCCGTGCGTCAGATAGCTAAAGACTGTACAAGAGCCTGGTGCAGTTTTGTAGGTTAACCTCATCTCGTTAGCCTGTCCGAAGACTTCGAATGGTTTCCGAGATCTTTTGCTAGGATCGTAAAACACTGACATGGCATGAGCAAAGTGTTCAGACACTTTAAGGTAACTTACGTAGGAATCGTTTAAAAGAGACAACTGTGCAAGTCGTTCTTAAAGGGATGAAGTCGAAAGATGTAGTGGTAATTTCACGAGTACCCAAAGGGATTGTGAGAAGGCCGTTACTGTTGGCAAATAAATTATCTAATAGGTAACGCCGGCAGCTCTGTTGGCGTGTTCGCGGAAGATGTCTATCGGATAGTTCGGAGAAACGTAGGAAGATCTGCAGAGGGTTGACGAATCGTCCAGGGACTGGCAGTTAACTTTCTTCTACGAGGGGCGTTCCATATTAATTCACACTTCATTTTTTCCATCAGTCATGGCACGCTATTTCACTCGCCATTACAGTAGTAAGTCTGTAGTACTTGGACTAACCGGTAGGTGGCAGGAAAGGTACTAAAGTGTAATCCCTGCAGAGTACAGCACATTTTCCCACCTGCTATCAGTACCTGAGAGGAGAATACGCAATATGATCAAGATAGCCAAAGCCTTGCAGACAAACAAAAATTACACGAAGCGAAATGTAGAGTCAGAAGGGCTATGCGAGAGGCGTTCAACGAATTCGAAAGTAAAGTTCTATGTACTGACTTGGCAGAAAATCCTAAGAAATTTTGGTCTTATGTCAAAGCGGTAGGTGGATCAAAACAAATTGTCCAGGCACTCTGTAACCAAAATGGTACTGAAACAGAGGATGACAGACTAAAGGCCGAAATACTGATGTCTTTTTCCAAAGCTGTTTCACAGAGGAAGACTGCACTGTAGTTCCTTCTCTAGACTGTCGCACAGATGACAAAATTTTAGATATCGAATTAGATCACAGAGGGATAGAAAAGCAATTAAAATCAGTCAAAAGAGGAAAGGCCGCTGGACCTGATGTGATACCAGTTCGATTTTACACAGAGTACGCCAAGGAACTTGCCCCCCTTCTTGCAGCGGTGTACCGTAGGTCTCTAGAAGAGCGTAGCGTTCCAAAAGATTGGAAAAGGGCACAGGTCACCCCGTTTTCAAGAAGCGACGTCGAACAGATGTGCAGAACTATAGACCTATATCTCTAACGTCGATCAGTTGTAGAATTTTGGAACACGTATTGTGGTGTCACCGCCAGACACCACACTTGCTAGGTGGTAGCCTTTAAATCGGCCGCAGTCCGGTAGTATACGTCGGACCCGCGTGTCGCCACTATCAGTGATTGCAGACCGAGCGCCGCCACACGGCAGGTCTAGAGAGACGTCCTAGCACTCGCCCCAGTTGTACAGCCGACTTTGCTAGCGATGGTTCACAGACAAATTACGCTCTCATTTGCCGAGACGATAGTTAGCATAGCCTTCAGCTACGTCATTTGCTACGACCTAGCAATGCGCCATTATAATTTGCTATTTATCTTGTGATGCATGTACCGTCAGACCGATTTTCACCAATTATGGATTAAAGTTAAGTATTCCAGAAGCTACGTACTTTTTTTACTAGGCTCAACTCCTTTAACTGTTCCAGACCTCACGCCAGCCTGCGTGAGCTTAAACGCGTGCCTTTCGGCTACCTCATAGTGGCTTGGCTGTCTCGCCAAGTCACAACACGTATTATGTTCAAATATAATGACTTTTATGGAGACTTGAAATCTACTCTGTAGGAATCAACATTGGCTTCGAAAAAGACGATCGTGTGAAACCCAGCTCGCGCTATTCGTCCACGAGACTCAGAGGGCCATAAACACGGGTTCCCAGGCAGATGCTGTGTTTCTTGGCTTCCGCAAGGCGTTCGATACAGTTTCCCACAGTCGTTTGATGAACAAAGTAAGAGCTTATTGTGTGATTGGATTAAAGAGTTGCTAGATAACAGAGCGCAGCATGTCATTCTCAATGGAGACAAGTCTTCCGAAGTAAGAGTGATTTCAGGTGTGCCGCAGGGGAGTGTCGTAGGACCGTTGCCATTCACAATATATATAAATGACCTTGTGAATGACATCGGAAGTTCACTGAGGCTTTTTGTGGAGGATGCTGTAGTATATCGAGAGGTTGCAACGATAGAAAATTGTACTGAAATTCAGGAGGATCTGCAACGAATTGACGCGTGGTGCAGGGAATAGCAATTGAATCTCAAGTGTAATGTGCTGCGAATACATAGAAAGAAAGATCCCTTATCATTTAGCTACAATATAGCAGGTCAGCAAATGGAAGCAGTTAATTCCATAAATTATCTGGGAGTAGGCATTAGGAGTGTTTTAAAATAGAATGACCATATAAAATTAATCTTCGGCAAAGCAGATGCCAGAATGAGATTCATTGGAAGAATCCTAAGGAAATGCAGTCCGAAAAGAAAGGAAGTAGGTTACAGTACACTTGTTCGCCCACCGCTTGAATACTGCTCACTGGTGTGTGATCCGTACCAGGTAGGGTTGATAGAAGAGATAGAGAAGATCCAACGGAGAACAGCGCGGTAGGTTACAGGATCATTTAGTAATAGCGAAAGCGTTACGGAGATGATAAATAAATTCCAGTGCAAGACTCTGCAATAGAGACGCTCAGTAGCTCGGTACAGGCTTTTGTTGAAGTTTCGAGAACATACCTTCACCGAGGAGTCAAACGGTATACTGCTCCCTCCTACGTATATCTCGCAAAGAGACCATGAGGATAAAATCAGGGAGATTAGAGCCCACACAGAGGCATACCGACAATCTTTCTTTCCACGAACAGTACGAGATTGGAATAGATGGGGTACTCAAGGTATCCTCCGCCACACATCGTCAGGTGGCTTGCGGAGTATGGATGTAGATGTAGATGGACAGCCCTGTTCCTCTTGACAGCAGCGCTTTTCAGACTCGTATGGGGACTAGTGATGTCTTCAAGTAAAACATTTCGTGACGTACACAATCTCCACACAATGCATATCCGCAGAATTTACTCCCTCCTTCCACAGAAACCACGTCGTACAGCGCTGTGCTTGATGATCAAGCTCCATGTTGTTTGTTCACGTAACGGCAGCAGCTGCGAAAATGAGCCTTACTGTGCAGGGATTACACTTATAGCGATTGTCCGGCCCCCTACGGTTAGACCACAGTACTATATACTTTCAGCTGTAATGATGAGTCACATGGCGCAGGATGACTGATGTGAAAAAGTGAAGTGCAAATCAATAAGGAAAGCCTCTCGTTTTTCTTCATACTTCACGAGATAACAATAAAAAACAAAGTAATCGTATTTCGCAGTTAACAACAGGTTTTACTTTTATTTAAATTATATATGAATTGACACATAAAAAAGTAGACGAAGAAACATTGAATCATAACTTTTTAAAGGAAATTAATGTCACCATATTTTATTTACTAATGTCAGTTTTCACAATCGATTAAAATTTGATTCAAAAATTAAAAAAAACATAAAATAAATATATTCTGTCTCTGTGCTGTTAATTTTTGGAACACAACCTACGACCAGCTTAGAGACAGAAGTGATGACACTTTCTGCAGGACCTGACCATCATTTTTCAGGACAATTCTCAAGCACGTACAGTGCAAGTTGTTTGTTACTGGTTTGACTGATGGGGCTCCTAAGTTCTATACAACCTACTGCACTTCCCCGACTTAAGCCCTGTAAGTTCAACTCGACTTCTAAACTGAAGGAAACACTTCATGGCATTCGCTTCAGAACTGCTACAAATTTGTCGGACAATAGACCGCTCCGCTCGAACTGCCAACACAAGAAGCACTGCTAAGAGCAGCGTACGTCTTTCACATCGATGGCAACGGGTTAAACACAATTCTGGCGACTACTCTGAAGATCAGTTCAACTTTGAAACGCGTATCTATTTTGTACGAGCTGTAAATAAATAATTGCCACCATTAAAGTTCCAACCCTCGTATTAACTTTCATAATCATAATTGTTATAATGAAATAATGATCGCTAATCTCAATTTCTATACTGACTTTGTCGGTAAGGTCCGGCCTGTTTCTAGCTACATCATCTAAGATATTTACATTGCGTGTGGGCTGCTGAGCTGACTACTGAAGACAGTTTTCAGAAAACGTGTCCATAAGTATTACGCATGACTGTCTGTCTGTACCCCCGCATATAGCATCTCTAAGTTGTCTTCTTTTCTTTTCTTTTTTTTTTTTTTTGTCTTTCCGGAGTCATTCTGTTGGCCCACGTGTGTAAACGAATTATTTCTTCTCGGAAAAAAAGGGAAAGTTTTATGTGGCAATTGTTAGAGTGTCCCATGACCTGTGGATTGGTGATGCATGTCCCACTTAAATGAGTACATCAATGAACTGATGTAATTTTTTTGAGTAATGATTCCTCTCGGTGTGCCTGAAAGCGGATGGTTCTTTATGGTGGAAACACGGTGTTGAAGAGTATGAGTTAGAGGCACACTTGACTTCGATTCATTGCGTGAGCAAATGTTGGCGAGTTATCCGTCGATATGTAGAGGAATTTCATCACTGCAAGTTGGGACAGTAGGCTGTCATGTCAATCATCCGCGGAGGCTTACCTGAAACAACAGAAAAAAAGATTAGGGATACGTCAGGTGCTAAAGCAGTTTACAGCCATTGTGCTTATTATTACCGAGAACAGTGTATTGTGCGTTACTTTCAGATAGGTCTTTGTTACGTGTTTTGTATGTCATACAAAGTTTGCATGTAATTCCGGTTTCTGTTGAAGACTAAAGAACATCGCCTTGGGAGTCTTAAGAGCAAAGTATTCTCTAGAGAAACAAGCGAAGGAGGTAGCGCCTTGGTTAAGATTCTGGAGGAACAGGGCTTCAAATGGCTCTAAGCACTATGGGACTTACCATCTGAGGTCATCAGTCCCCTAGACTTAGAACTACTTAAACCTAACTAACCTAAGGACATCATCACACACATCCATGCCCGAGGCAGGATTCGAACCTGCGACCGTAGCAGCAGCGCGGTTCCGCCCTGAAACGCCTAGAACAGCTCGGTCGCAACGGCCGGCAACAGGGCTTCAGTCTCCATTTGGCCATTCACATTAAGTTTTTCATTGTTTTCCTAAATAAAGCAAGTACCGGCATCGTTCCTTTGAAAAGGACGTTGCCTATTTCCTTCTTTATCCTTGTCCAGTCTGAGTTTGTGCTTTGCCTTTAATGAGCTCATCATCGACGGGCATGGTTCCTTTGAAAAGGACTTGGCCGATTTCCTTCTCTATCAATTCCCAGTCTGTTTGTGCTCCCTCTGTAACGACCCCATAGTCGACGGGACGTTGAATCTTAATTTCCACTCTTCCTATTAAAAAAACAACAGGCCAATTTTACCCCTCCAAAACTCGACATACTGTCTATTGCGAACGAATAATTTATTAACAAAACTGGACTCATGGGATTGATTGAAAAGTCTGGTCAAGTGCACACTAAATGATATATTTTACTTAACAAAAATATCATCATCAGCAAGGAAAGCGTGAATAATTTTGCTCAGTACCAGTGTATGTGGGAATTTAGGGAAAATGAACAAACAGACCAAGCAGCAAAGGAGGGAACATCACATAGCACAATGAAACCTGCAGTTTGTCATTTCGCTGTTGAGTCAGAAAGCCCCATGCAGCTGGGAGAGAAAGGGGGGGGGCAGGCAGGCTGGCTGGCAGCAGGGACAATATACTGCTGTTGATGAAGCCATCTATCTGGCCTAGGCGTTCCTCATAACGGTAACACCAACGACCCGAAGTAACTCTACCCACCTCCGAATAGGACATTGTCCCCTAACACATGGATTCACACACTTTCAAGAGGACTCCGTCGTACGTGATGCTTGAGTGTATTTTATATTGTGATAAGAATGCAGAGGCAAAAGTAGGTTGTGTTCCAGCTGAATTTATGAACAGTTTTCCGGCATGCAGTCATGACTATTCTTCTTCCGTTACTTCGGCTAAAACCTTTCAATTCAGGACAGGGCGCTTTAATGGACGACTTGTGAGCGGGAATTTGAACTCAATCAAAAATCCGCTTTGACGCTGGTTGAAAGTTCTGAGCGGGCTTAATGTTGATGCAGCTGCACAGCGAACGGGACGGGATGAGACGGAAATTTATCTCTCTATGTATCTCGATTAACTCACTGTTTCTGGTTCGTTGACGTGTCAGGTTTTGTATTCCCTCACAGAAGAAATTTGTTACCATGTTTTTAACTGTTTAGAGTAGCTGAGAACAATTTTATTCAGTCAACGATCGCAACTGTTATCCACGGTGATAATTTTTTTCTCGATTCTTGACTGTGTAAAGGGTGATTCCGTGATGATCGTGTTGATGTTACAAATTTTCAAGGATGATGGAGAAGGATAAATGTATCAGTTTGAGGTAAGGGAAGCTGGAAACGAACGAGTCGAATGTTATAAGCGAAACTCGTTCTGATACCTCTGACGGTGGAATACATGTATGGGTAGTGTTTTTGCTATGACTGTTGGGTAGACAACTTTCAGAGGTGTTAGTATGGTCGAAAACAAGAGAAAAATTTCTAGTAAACATCGACTCTAAAACATATATCGTAAGAGCTACGAGCACTTCTTCATCTTCGAAAGTATGAAACACATCTCTTCTAATGAAAGCTCTTTGGTTTCCATGTTTTTGGATGAAGCAGTACGTAACAAATTAAGAAAAAAGTATCTACGAAATATGGACTCTGAAATGTGTGCCTTAAGGCTATTCGCAATTGTTCAGTTGAAGAGGTGTGTTACATAGTAGCGGATATGAAGAAGTGGTCTCAACTCTTAAGGTATGCATTTTCGAGCCAAAGTTTATTAGAGGTATTAGAACGATTTTTGGTAACTTTCAACACGGTTGTTTGTCGGACCAGGGTCCCTTACCTCAAATTGATACATTTACCCTTCTCCTTCACCCACGAAAGTTTGTAACATCATCACGGTATCACACAGAATAAAACTGTTTACGAATGAGATACTTATGGTAACTACTTTTCTCACAGAAAACACAACTGACTTTTCAAAAAGTTGGTACTCTAAGCGGAATAATGAACGTTCAATAGAGGAGGAAGCAGTATCGCATATGCCTCAAGGAACACAAATGACATGGAGATTGCTATCAGTAAACATTAATAACAATCTCAGAAGATCGATTATAGATAATAATCACAGAAGGTCAATTAGAATATGATGATGCGATTTATATTACGATATGATAACAGTGTATAAGTCATAGTTTTATCAAATGTCGATAATAATTTTATATTTGGCCTAAGATGATGCTGTGAATAGTTTTATGAAGCTGATGATAGTCAGGCGACCGAAACTCATTGTGCAAATAAAGAATTTTATCGCCAGCTCAAGGCGGTAATATGACTTTTCAGTCACAGACTGTCTGTTGAACCTTACATATTATTTCTGACGATACCGCAATGTCGTTTTCAAATAAATCGTAATTGACGAACGTACGGTATTGCAGAAAGATTTAGAGGCTACTTACACTTTGAGTACTAAATGGCAGTTCTGTCTAAATGTCAATAAATGCTACAAAATGCCCATAAAAAGGGCAAAGAACCCGTCCATATGTGATTACGGCAATAGCGGAAAATTTCTGAAGCCTGTCATATCGAATAAATACCTAAGGCTAACCGAACTAAAGTCAGGACTCAGATGTGTGCCATAATACGGTGCATCAGATAACTAAAGACGGCAAGAGATACTAGTACAGTTTTGTAGATTACCTCTCCAGGGTTATTTCTGTTGCAGCCTGACCGAGGACGTCCAAAGATTTTAGAGGTCTGTCACAAGTATAGAAAAATACCGGTACGGGAGACACGAAATATACAGATTCGCACAGGTAATTTACATTGGAATAATTTAAGATAGGCAATGAAATAGAAAGATGTAATGATAATTTGGGGGCATCCTAAAGACGTGTGAAACGACCGTTATTGTTGACACTAGTTCATAACTGGGGAACGTCTGTTAGGCTCTCCGCGGACGATGTATATAGGGAGATTACATTAGAGGACTATCACAAGCGCAAGAAGCGTTGCAGAGGATCGACGATTAGTGCGGTGATTGCCAGTTGATCGTGATAGTAAACAAATGTAAAGTGTTCCATATACATAAGTTAGTGTTCGATTTCTCTGTTAGCAATGTTTCTCTAGAAACAGTAACAACCGTACAGTATCTAGCAATAACCGTCCATGAGATCGCAAAGCATGTAATGCACAAAACTTGTTCTAGGAAACGTAGATGTCAGGCTGTGAATCACTGGAAGAAAAGTAATTCGACGAAAGGGAAGCTTACAAAACACTTGTTTAACTGATTCTTGAGTTTTATCGATCTGGCTCCCTGAGGTTGGATTCGTACACTTCTAGCCACTGGAATCGTAACACCAAGAATACGGCATGTAGCAAACTTCAAACTGGCCTTAAGTGTACTACATGGATGGGTATGCAATTGATTTTAGTGTCGCCGCACGAAGTACGTAGGAAAAATGCCGACTACATTCTGTATGTGACGGAAGATTACGCAGCGGGTGTCGCACTCGGAATTCGAATTTTAATTTTAGTAGGAGACATGTGTGCCGGGACGTTTCCGAAATCGGCAGCAGCAAGATCGCCTACTATGGAGACCGTGCGTTGCCATTCCGCGATGCTGCTGGTCACATTGGCCGGGACTCCACAACTGCCATGTTAATATCGGCTGAGGCGGACTATACTTAACGCCATGCTGGCTCTCAGTGGCCCCACGCGACTAACACTCGAGAGGACAAACACTATGTGATCAAAAGTATCCGGACACCCCCAGAAACATACTTTTTTCATATTAGGTGGATTGTGCTGCCACCTACTGCCAGGTACTCCATATCAGCGACCTCAGAGCGATTAGACATCATGAGAGAGAAGAATGGGGCGCTCCGCAGAACTCACGAACTTCGAACGTGGTCAGTTGATTGGGTGTCACCTGTATCATACCTACACTCCTGGAAATTGAAATAAGAACACTGTGAATTCATTGTCCCAGGAAGGGGAAACTTTATTGACACATTTCTGGGGTCAGATACATCACATGATCACACTGACAGAACCACAGGCACATAGACACAGGCAACAGAGCAAGCACAATGTCGGCAATAGTACAGTGTATATCCACCTTTCGCAGCAATGCAGGCTGCTATTCTCCCATGGAGACGATCGTAGAGATGCTGGATGTAGTCCTGTGGAACGGCTTGCCATGCCATTTCCACCTGGCGCTTCAGTTGGACCAGCGTTCGTGCTGGACGTGCAGACCGCGTGAGACGACGCTTCATCCAGTCCCAAACATGCTCAATGGGGGACAGATCCGGAGATCTTGCTGGCCAGGGTAGTTGACTTACACCTTCTAGAGCACGTTGGGTGGCACGGGATACATGCGGACGTGCATTGTCCTGTTGGAACAGCAAGTTCCCTTGCCGGTCTAGGAATGGTAGAACGATGGGTTCGATGACGGTTTGGATGTACCGTGCACTATTCAGTGTCCCCTCGACGATCACCAGTGGTGTACGGCCAGTGTAGGAGATCGCTCCCCACACCATGATGCCGGGTGTTGGCCCTGTGTGCCTCGTTCGTATGCAGTCCTGATTGTGGCGCTCACCTGCACGGCGCCAAACACGCATACGACCATCATTGGCACCAAGGCAGAAGCGACTCTCATCGCTGAAGACGACACGTCTCCATTCGTCCCTCCATTCACGCCTGTCGCGATACCACTGGAGGCGGGCTGCACGATGTTGGGGCGTGAGCGGAAGACGGCCTAACGGTGTGCGGGACCGTAGCCCAGCTTCATGGAGACGGTTGCGAATGGTCCTCGCCGATAC
The DNA here is from genome assembly GCF_023864345.2 of Schistocerca serialis cubense. Classification (NCBI taxonomy): domain Eukaryota; kingdom Metazoa; phylum Arthropoda; class Insecta; order Orthoptera; family Acrididae; genus Schistocerca; species Schistocerca serialis. The sequence continues at coordinate 336,562,482 of NC_064643.1, forward strand.
CCCAGGAGCAACAGTGTCCCTAATTTGCTGGGAAGTGGCGGTGCGTCCCCTACGGCACTGCGTAGGATCCTACGGTCTTGGCGTGCATCCGTGCGTCGCTGCGGTCCGGTCCCAGGTCGACGGGCACGTGCACCTTCCGCCGACCACTGGCGACAACATCGATGTACTGTGGAGACCTCACGCCCCACGTGTTTAGCAATTCGGCGGTACGTCCACCCGGCCTCCCGCATGCCCACTATACGCCCTCGCTCAAAGTCCGTCAACTGCACATACGGTTCACGTCCACGCTGTCGCGGCATGCTACCAGTGTTAAAGACTGCGATGGAGCTCCGTATGCCACGGCAAACTGGCTGACACTGACGGCGGCGGTGCACAAATGCTGCGCAGCTAGCGCCATTCGACGGCCAACACCGCGGTTCCTGGTGTGTCCGCTGTGCCGTGCGTGTGATCATTGCTTGTACAGCTCTCTCGCAGTGTCCGGAGCAAGTATGGTGGGTCTGACACACCGGTGTCAATGTGTTCTTTTTTCCATTTCCAGGAGTGTATGTATGCGAGATTTCCACACTCCTAGGTCCACTGTTTCCGATGTGGTAGTGAAGTGGAAACGTGAAGGGACATGTACAGCACAAAAGCGTATAGGCCGACCTCGTCTGTTGACTGGCAGAGACCGCCGACAGTTGAAGAGGATCGTAATGTGTAATAGGCAGACATCTATCCAGACTATCACACAGGAATTCCAAACCGTGTCAGGATCCACTGCAGGTACTATGTCAGTTACACGGGAGGTAGAAAACTTGCATTTCATGTTCGAGCGGCTGCTCATAAGCCACACATCACGCCTGTAAATGCCGAAAGACGCCTCGCTTGGTGTAAGGAGCGTAAATGTTGGACGATTCAACTGTGGGAAAACGTTGTTTGGTTTTTTCACGAATCACGGTATGCAATGTGGCGACCGGATGACAGGTGTGAATATGGCGAATGCCCGGTGAACGTCATATGCCAGCGCGTGTAGTGCTAACAGTAAAATTGGGAGCCTTTGATGTCATGGTATGGTCGTGTTTTTCATGGAGGAGGCTTGCACCCGTTGTTGTCTTGCGTGGCACTATCACAGCACAGGCTTACATTGATGCTTTAAGCACCTTCTTGCTTCCCACTGTTGAAGAGCTATTTGGGGATGGCGATTGCATCTTTCAACACGATCGAGCACATGTTCATAATGCACGGTCTGTGGCGGAGTGGTTACACGACAATAACATCCCTGTAATGGACTGGCCTGCACAGAATCCTGGCCTGAATTCTATGGAACACCACGCTTCACCGACCGAAATCGATAGCTCTCCTCAGTGCAGCACTCCATGAAGAATGGGCTGCCATTCCCCAAGAAACCTTCCAGCACCTGACTGAACACATGCCTCCGAAAGTGGAAGCTGTCATCAAGGCTAAAGGTGAGCCAACACCATATTGAATTCCAGCATTACCGATGGAGGGCGCCATGAACTTGTAAGTCATTTTCAGTCAGGTGTCCGGATACTTCTGATCACATAGTGTATTATTCGCTTTGCTGTGTAGGATCGTTCTGTCGTCAATATCTTGAGTCAAGACATACACAGAACAGTGCGACATCAGGAGAACCACGGGCTGTTAACACGGCGACTGCTGTCGCTGTTTCCATTGACACGGCAGCAGAATCAGAGGTGCGTCAACAATGGTGCCGGCCAACGACAACACTGGACACCGTGGTGGAGTGACGTCCTTTTTCCGGACGAGTACCACATATGCGTACAGCACCATCACGGATGTGTTCGTGGATGGGAACGCTATGAGAACGAATTTTTTTGAGATTGCGTTGCTCATCGTCGTATTGCCTCAGCTGGTGGCGTGATGGTACTGGGTGCCATTGGGTACACAACACAATAACCTGTGGTTCACATAGCCGATAATTTGGACAGCAGCCGTTACATCTCTGCCCTCTTTTCTTCGAGGATTTCGTGACGTTATCTTTCAACACGTGCTGACTTTGCTGTCTATTCCTACCTTGATACAGGGGGTTCTCATTGCTGCCATGGCCAGCAAGTTCTCAGGGTCTCTGTCCCACTCAGTGAAGAGTTGATGTGACACTGAACGCCACCACTCATCAGCTGCCACTGTTGATGGGACTCTGGCGTAGAAGCGAAACTGTGCGGGATGTCATATCAGTCCTGTCATCCAGTTCGAATCAGTGTCCAGAAGGGCCTGTTTCGTTATTGCTGTCAGACCTCGCAGGTCTGTGTACTGAATTTCGCACCCTTTACATCCCTAAATCACCTACAAATTTAATGGTGTACTCTTCCTACGGTACGTAAAAACACAATAAGTTAGACTTCGTTATTTGATATCCTTCACGACGTTGCAATTTTAATAACCAGTAGTGCAGAATTTTTTATATTGAGGTTGCAGTTGTGATAGAGAAGTTACCTGGTCACGCATAACAGGTCTAGGTGAAATCAAGTAAATTGCTGGATGTTTTTACCGAGCACCCGATTCCGCTGTAACAGTTCTAGAGTCATGCAAAGGGTGTATGGACAGTAGTGCATAAATACCAATGGCACTCGTTGTTGCTGAATTTAACCTACCGAGTACAGACTGGGACGAGTATGGATTCATTGCAGGGGTTACAGACAGATAGTCTTGTGAAGTACCTTTGAACGTTTTCCGAAAATTGTCTTGAGCAGCTAGTTCGGCAGCTAACACACAATGGAAGTACCTTGGACCTTGTAGCTATACACAGGCCGGATGATATTGATGGCGACAGTATAAAGACGGGGATTAGCGATCATGATGTCATCATAGCGACTACGGTTACGAGAGTTAATGAATCGGTCGAGAGGGCTAGGAGAGTGTTCCTGATAGAAAGAGCAGCTGAGCTGTTGTTAGCATCTCATTTAGACAATGAACTGCACTCATTTAGCTGCAGAATAATGGCTACAGAGGAATTATGAGCAAAGTTTAAACGGATTTAAATCGTGTTCTGGACAAGTATATGCCTAGTAAGCGGATTAAGGACGGCAAAGACCCACAGTGGTTTAACAACGAAATTCGGAAAATTCTGAGGAAGCGAAGGCTGTTGCACTCTCGGTTCAAAAGAGGACGCGAAAATAACGACAGGTCAATATTAGTTAGAGATTCATGCGTCTGTGAAAAGATCTATGATCGAATCAAACAAAAACTACCACCGTCACACCTTGGCTAAAGATCTGGCGGAGATCCCGAAAAAATTCTGGTCCTGTGTAAAATCTCTAAGCGGGTCTAAGGCTTCCATCCAGTCACTCGTTGACCAGTCTAGTTCGGCAGTAGAGGATAGCAAAAGGACGGCCGAAGTTTTAAATTCCACTTTTAAAAAATAATTCACGCAGGTTCAAATGGCTCTGAGCACTATGGGACTCAACTTCTGAGGTCATTAGTCCCCTAGAACTTAGAACTAGTTAAACCTAACTAACCTAAGGACATCACACACATCCATGCCCGAGGCAGGATTCGAACCTGCGACCGTAGCGGTCTCGCGGTTCCAGACTGCAGAGCCTAGAACCGCACGGCCACTTCGGCCGGCAATTCACGCAGGAGAATCGTACAAACGTACCGTCGTTTGACCATCGCACACAGTCCCGTATGGACGAAAGAATAATAAGCATCCCCGGCTTAGAGAAACAACTGAAAGAATTGAAAACAAATAAGTTGTCATATCCGATTGGAATCCCAATTCGGTTTTACAGAGAGTACTCTACGTCATTGGCCCCATACTTAGTTTCCATTTATCGCGAATCTCTCGGTCGGCGCATAAGTAATTGGAAGAAAGCGCAGATGACTCCTGTGTGTAAGAAGTGTAAAAGAGCGGACCCTCAAAATTACAGACCAAATTTCTTAGCACAGCTTTGCTCTTTTCTCACATGATATATTGCGTACCGTGGATGAAAGGCAACAGGCAGATTCTATACTTCTACGGGGTGTTCAGAAAGTCTTCCGCAGTGCCGTATGATTGTTAGCCCGGCGTGCCGTAAGATTGTTCGCCTGCATGGCTTACTTCCCTTCAAGTGGACTCTCCCAACATTCCACTGTTTCGTTTATCTCAGCTAGCGTCAGTAGTATCGTTGGTGTGCTTCGTTACGTGTTGACGTAAACGTTTAAGTTTAGTTACTTTGTTCGTTTGTTTCGTTTGTCACTGTTAAAATGGTAACCATTGAAGAACGTGTGTTTTTAGTCGAACAAGTGTTCAAAGCTGGCGGTAAATACATAGTTTCAGTTCCTCAGACATTTAATTCAGTTTTCCAGAGACAACACTCCCATATCGCGATACTGTGCGAGATTTTATTAACAAATTTCGAAGTACGGGTTCAGTGACAGCTGCACCGAGAAGTGTTCGTCCTAGCGTTTTGTCTGAGGATAAACTACTCGATATTTCCGATAAAATGTCCATGAATCCGAACAAGTCAGTACGAAAACTCGCCCAGAAAATCGATGTTAGTGTCGGAACGGCCCACAAAGCTGTAAGGAAAAAGTTAGAACTTTTCTCATACAAAGTGACAGTCGTGCAAGAACTGAAAAATACTGATCATGTCAATGGTTCAAAAATTTCCTTCTACAAAATGGAAGGGATATTCTTAATGAAACGTTTTTCACCGATGAGGCGTGGTTTCATTTATCCGGGCACATGAACTCGTAAAATTCTCGTATGTGGAGTAATGCAAATTCATTGTGTATTCATGAGGAACCACTTCATTCTGTGAAAATAGGAGTTTGGATTGCATCTAGACGTCGGATTGGGGGTCCCATATTTTTCAACGAAACAATAAACGCACAACGATACTGCAGTGATATTCTGCACCCATTCATAGAACTTGTGTTAAGTGAAATACTGAACGGTTATTTTCAACAAGATGGTGCAACCTCGCATACAGCTCGCGTTTTAATGTCACTGCTTGCTGTGTGTTTTTGGTGATCGCATAATTTCACAGGGACTTCTGCCCCCACGATCGCCTGACCTAACGCCACCTGACTTTTTCTTCTGGGGTGCAACGAAAACAACTGTCTATTAAAACCGTCCAAAATCCATCGATGAATTGAAAAGTGCAATATCCACTTTCACTGCTTCTGTTACAGAAGAAATGTTACAGCTTGTGTTTGAAAACATGATTAGACGAATTGAATTGTGTATTCAACAAAAGGGGGGACATTTTCAACATTTAATGTGAAAATTTGTAAGTAAAAATGAATATTCAATAAATTAATAACTTGTCTTTCACTCAGTTTCATTTCGGTATATTCACTGCGGCATACGGCACTGCGGAGAGACTTTTTGAACACCCCGTAGATTTCCGGAAAGCATTCGACGTGGTACCCCCACTGCAGACTGTCAACGAGGCTACGTGCGTACGGAATAGGTTCCCCGATATGTGACTGGCTGGAAGATTTCTTAAATAATAGAACGCAGTATGTTGTCGTTGTCGGCGAGTGTTCATCGGAGACAGGGATAACCCACGAATGCCCCCAAGGAAGTGTGATAGGACCGTTGCTATTTTCTATACATAAATTGTCTGGCACACAAGATGGGCAGCAATCTGCTTTTGTTCGGTGATGATGCTGTTGTGTACAGGAAGGTGTCGAATTTAAGTGACTGTAGTTTGATGCAAGATGACCTAGACGAAATTTCTAGTCGGTGTGATGAATGGCACAGAAATGTAAGTTAATCCGGATGAGTGGGGAAAACAACCCCTGATGTTGGGATTCAGAATTAGTAGTGTCCTGCTTGGCACAGTCCCGTCGTTTAAATATTTGGCAGTAACGTTGCGAAGCCATATGAAATGTAACGATCAGGCGACGATTGTGGTAGGGAAGGCGAATTGTCGATTTCGGTTTATTGGGAGAATTTTAGGAAACTGTGGTTCGTCTGTAAAGGAGACCACATATAGGACACTAGTGCGCCCTATTCTTGAGTAGTGCTCGAGTGTTTGGGATCCACACAAGGTCAGATTGAAAGAAGACAGCGAAGCAATTCAGAGTCGAGCTGCTAGATTTGTTATCAATATGTTCGATCAGCTTGCAAGTGTTACGGATATGCTTCCTGTGTCCAAGTGGAGGGTTGGCTCTGAGCACTATGGCACTCAACTGCTGAGGTCATTAGTCCCCTAGAATTTAGAACTAGTTAAACCTAACTAACCTAAGGACATCACAAACATCCATGCCCGAGGCAGGATTCGAACCTGCGACCGTAGCGGTCTTGCGGTTCCAGACTGCAGCGCCTTTAACCGCACGGCCACTTCGGCCCCAAGTGGAGGGAAGAAGACATTCATTTCGAACTTTTCTGTAAAAGTTTAGAGAACCGGTATTTGAAACAGACTGCAGAACGATCCTACTGCCGCCCACATACATTTCGCGTAGGGTCCACCAAGATAAGATACGAGAAATTACTGGTCATGTGGAGGAACATAGACAGTCGTTTTGCCTCACCTACTGCGAGTGGAACAGGAAAGGAAACTACTAATTGTGGTACAGGGTACCATCAGCCACGCACCGTACGGTGGCTTGCCGAGTATGTATGTGGACGTAGATGTAGATGAAATATACTCTGCCATGCCAGTATTGTGATTATCGAAGAAAAGCTGTGAGCACAGGCCTATTTAAGAGGCAGCCCACAGTTTCAGCACAAGCAATGCCTGCGAATCTGTTAGCAATATAGTCAAATTCTCGAGTTGGCCAGAATCCTACAGATTTTTTTGTCTCGTTCCATTCTCTCTCAAAGGCCCAGTTTTTGGCAGTTCTGTGTATCGCACACGTTGCGAGAATCGTCACAAACCACCAACGTATGAAACAGACACTTAGAAATAATGTATTTTATAAGGAGCAAGCAAGGAACTGCACAGAAACTGAAAGTAACGACATATGTTTGACGCTTTTATTCCATCTAATTGTGGAACTCTGTGCGGTGCGGTGACACTTATTTTGCCATATAATTGACACAATGCCTCAGAAACTGCAATCTCAGTTGTTACAATAAATGAACAAGCATCATCCGGATCACAGTTTCTTAACGACGACGGGCTTCTATCTGCCCTGAAGACCTTCAAATCTGGCGCCACAAGGTCCAGCTTGTCAACCTTATGGTACCATATTCCAACCCGCTCTATTTATAAGCTTAGCATACCTTTACTACAGCCGATGCAAGAAACCAAAATGTATCTTTAACACGATCGAAACATTACTACTAAACGTCGGTTAATGGTGCACTGCATCATTATAGAGAGAAACAGAGACAGGGATGCAATACTGAAGGTTCGGCCTTTCTTTGATTCTCCTTCCCCCTTCGTTGTAAGCAGCGATACGTGAAAAATCACTTGATCATTGGTACATCTCGGTTAGGCTCAACTCCCTGAGCTTTATGGAACCCCATAAAACGTTGTACTCCGTAGAAGTTACTTTCCCAAACCTTTGCTACTTGGAGCTAACGAACATTTCAAAAATGGCTCTGAGCACTATGGGACTTAAAATCTGAGGTCATCAGTCCCCTAGAACTTAGAATTACTTAAACCTAACTAACCTAAGGACATCACACACATCCATGCCCCAGGCAGGATTCGAACCTGCGACTGTAGCAGCATCGCGGTTCCAGACTGAAGCGCCTAGAACCGCTCGGCGACACCAGTCGGCGAACATTTCAATTCGAAACATTAAGTCTACTACCTGCTTGAGAAACATCACCCTGCAACAACATTTTTAAGACGTTGACTCTAATTACTTAAAATCGAATTAAAAATATTCCAAAAACTCCCTGATATATTTAACCTGTCATACATTATTGAGAAACGTATTTTAATGTATCGTTTGTGGAAGGGGGGATGGGGGGTCCGCCATGGAACCTGCAACTACGACCCATGCCTGATCGATATCAAATCCGCACCCAATGCGTCCGCATTGAATCTAACAATTTCAGTGAGAACTTCCTGAATAAGTAATCAGACCAGGCCTTATCGAACGGTTTGGTCATGGAAATCCGTGTGGGAGCTCAGATTACCAGAGTTTCGACAGCGCAGCCTATCCTATTTCCGCTTTGGCGGGCTTATCTGGCTTCCATGAATACGCTCTGCTGCTAATTGGACAAACTGCTTTTCGCATGGTAATCGAAACTCTCTGTAATCCCCAGCCAATGAGGATTCGACAGGTATTAAAACCCACGCTATAGCATGGAAATGCAGCCAGTAACACTTCGATACTAACACCTTCGGAAATAAAATTTTTGAAGCACCCAATGAGACATAACAGCTGCTCGATAGTTTAACCCTTTCGTGGGCAAAATTGTTGAGCAGATTTTTTTAATGAATGGAGATCAGATAGTAGTTAACAGATAGGTGTATTTATCATACAGAATATCAAATTTGCTCCAACTGTGAAAGAGAGGTCACACAACAAGATGGGAAGTATTCTCCCCACTGCCCTTCCTTGGAGTTAAATGACTAAAACAACTTTTTCAATATATGTCATATTTATTTGACAAATTTACTTCTCTTGTTACAATGATCGTTCACAATTACTTACCATGAAATTTTCTGAAACATGGGTCTATGCAAAGTGGTATTTGACAATATGTACAAACACAGCGAGTGCTCTTTTCCGCAACTTTGGTACTACAATGACGGCACGTCCAGTAGGTTTCTCCTAAAATGGGTTGATGCTCCCCTACAGACACATGAAGAAAATCTTCAGGTACTTTACCCCTTTTTGCCAGAAAGACAGGTTTTTGTACACGCCTTTTTGGGATGAGAAGCCAGCGATCAATTGTCTGGGTAGATGGATCCTGTATGTGAGCTGATCATGCTGTCCACTTTCTCTTTTACAAATTTTCCACAGGATAAAACTGTTCACTGCAGCAAAATCCACCAGGAAATAAAATATTCTGTGCCACCATTTTACAGAACGTCTGCCAATAGCACACCTTTCTCGTAATTGATCAAACTTATCGACACCACCCATTATTTTGTTGTATTCTGCCACAACTTCAGGACCAGAAATCTCTGTACTAGTACCATCCTTGTTTTTCCTTTTCACTGTGGCTCTTTCTCGTGGGTCATGAATTGAGGACAGGAAAGTGACTGGATGGTTATCCATCCATTTTACTGCAGAAATGGCTCCTTTTGTTTCAAACTGGAATCCTTCTAGTTCCAATTTTACGTGCTCCTACATAAATTTGGATAAATCAAAAGTATTTACCTTATACTATAGCTTTGAGGAAAAAAATCACAAAATGTCAGGCAAACAGCACTGAAAGGTTCCTCTACAGAGCAACACTCAGCTATACAATGCCTCTGCGCGAAGATACAACAAAAACTTCGGGAACTTCCGATTGGAAGTAGTACCCTATACTGTTCACTAGTTGGTAACACCGTACAGAGGTGGGAACTGTGATTCCCACGGGACTAGGAGCGAGTTCATTGTAGTGGGAAGCATGTTTCCCAAGGCTCTCGAAAGGGTTAAGACAAATTTATTCTGGTCGTAAAAACCGATACATCAGAGCTGTTTGCGATTTAAAAGATCTCAGGCAAACCTTCAAGCACGAATAGAATATTGAATCTCACATGGCATAGAATGTGTTGGGAGTCGGAAGAAAATGAAATCAACCTCAGAATTTCAAACTGAAAGGCGATTCCAAAGGAATGCCGTAGAATTGAGCTCCGAACACCGAAAGGATTTATCCTGGGAAGTTTTTTGTTTATTGTACGGAACTGAACTCACTGGTTGTCATTGTCCGTCTCTGAATCTGGGAGTGATATAGCCTGTAGACCGTCGATGCACAGTTACAATCCTACGGGTGAGGGGGGAACAGCTTGTGATATATTCTCCGTGCCTCTGTAAATGTGAGCTCATGAGCTCATTCCCTTAAAAAACGCAGTTCTCGCTCGGAGCGCTGTTGATGGAGTAGAACTGGTATCAGGCGGTCAAGCGACTCTTCACTGCTGACGTAATTCGTGGTAGTGAAGTGGGTTGTATGTACCGTATGGATACAACTACTCACAGAGGGCCAGTGTGAACCGTGAGAGCGAAACTTGGTAGATATTACCACGTGTACTTGTGGAATCGATTTACAGTGGAAAAGAATTAGTTCCAATTTTGGCCATCAGCTGCAAGTCTGGCAACGTGAATGCAAGAAAGGCATGTAGAAACGTTATCGTATGCAGTGGATTAGGAACGGGACGTGGGCTGAAAAATTCAAACACGTACAAAAGAGACAACATTGATTTCATTATTAACCGCCGCATGCACAATTTGTTCAAAATGAGCACCGGAGACGACGACGAGATATTGTACATCGCCAGAACTGCACCTGGTGGCCAGAATTGGAGATAATTTTTAACGTGTTAGCATATCTACCAATTTCGTTACTGTTCGAGAATAACGGCCCGCACTAGACCTCCGCGAATAGCTGCACTTTAATCATAACCACCTGGTATGTGTACCAGTCAGTTGTATGGACTCAACGCAGTATGATAGGGTACTGGGAGCCTTGACAGAATGGTAGAAAGGAGTTATAGTAGAATGAGATTTTCACTCTGCAGCGGAGTGTGCGCTGATATGAAACTTCCTGGCAGATTAAAACTGTGTGCCCGACCGAGACTCGAATTCGGGACCTTTGCCTTCCTCGGGCAAGTGCTCTACCATCTGAGCTACCGAAGCACGACTCACGCCCGGCACTCACAGCTTTACTTCTGCCAGTATCTCGCCTCCTACCTTCCAAACTTTACAGAAGTTTCTCATTCTGGAAACATCCCCCAGGCTGTGGCTAAGCCATGTCTCCGCTATATCCATTCTTTCTGGAGTGCTAGTTCTGCAAGGTTCGCAGGAGAACTTCTGTAAAGTTTGGAAGGTAGGAGGCGAGATACTGGCAGAAGTAAAGCTGTGAGTACCGGGCGTGAGTCGTGCTTCGGTAGTTCAGATGGTAGAGCACTTGCCCGCGAAAGGCAAAGGTCCCGAGTTCGAGTCTCGGTCGGGCACACAGTTTTAATCTGCCAGGATGTTTCAGGAGTTATAGTGTTTGGACGTACCCAAGACGACACGGTGAATGTCGTGGTCCTATATATCCGTGCATTACCGTGAACTGTCCAACGTATCTTCAATAAATGGTGTGCCACTTGTCACCAAGTAACACAGCGTTAACAACAGTGATCATATAAATATTCTAAAGGAAAAGAACTTGAGCGGAGTTTCACGTATTGCCAATGGAAATCTGTTTCAAATCCAAGGAATTTCCGTATCAGGGATTACAGGTCCACCTGAAACAGTTTCCGATCGAATATTGGGAAGAGAATCGTCATCAAGGCTCCCCATAAAACTGGGTGACTTCAATGGGCCAAACAATAGAACTGGATGGATGCATATAGTGTGGCTCGAGGAGTCACGATTTCGTCTTTTTTTCAAATGATACAAGACACTACATGCAAGGACGGCTGAATGGAGTGTTTAAGCCACAGAGTGTCGAGGGCGTATTTCGGGGCGAGGGATGGTTCTGTGATGTTTTGAGGGTGTTATTATTAACAATACTTGACCCACTCATTCAGCTTAGCTTGAACATGAACGACAATGTTTATTTCATCATTCTCCGTGACCATTTGTTGCTCTTTGCTCTACCTCTTCTGACACGTGTACTGTAGACATTTCTGTTTTCACCGAGCGAGGTGGCGCAGTCGTTAGCACACTGGATTCGCATTCGGGAGGACGACGGTTCAAACCCGCGTCCAGCCATCCCTAAATCGCTTCAGGCAAATGCCGAGATGGTTCCTTTGAGAGGGCACGGCCGACTTCCTTCCCCATCCTTTCCTGATCCGATGGGACCGATGACCTCTCTGTTTGGTCCTTTCCCCCAAATAAACCGACCAACCATTCCTTTTTTCCATGTTTACAACATCCGTGTTCACAGGGCTGCACACTTATATTTCTGGTTTGACGAACACTCTGATATAGTATCTGACCTCGGATGCCCCTCTAAATCGCCCGACTTTAATCCCATAGAAAATGTCTGGGACTATTTGGGACAGCGGATGAAATATTAGTTTGGTAGCTTTACGAACTCACACCGTCAATCAGTGGTATAGCTGAAGAAATTTGTGGAATCGCTTTCTCGCCAAAATGATTCCATTTTCGAAGCTGGAGTTATTGTTTCATAATACACTCCTGGAAATTGAAATAAGAACACCGTGAATTCATTGTCCCAGGAAGGGGAAACTTTATTGACACATTCCTGGGGTCAGATACATCACATGATCACACTGACAGAACCACAGGCACATAGACACAGGCAACAGAGCATGCACAATGTCGGCACTAGTACAGTGTATATCCACCTTTCGCAGCAATGCAGGCTGCTATTCTCCCATGGAGACGATCGTAGAGATGCTGGATGTAGTCCTGTGGAACGGCTTGCCACGCCATTTCCACCTGGCGCCTCAGTTGGACCAGCGTTCGTGCTGGACGTGCAGACCGCGTGAGACGACGCTTCATCCAGTCCCAAACATGCTCAATGGGGGACAGATCCGGAGATCTTGCTGGCCAGGGTAGTTGACTTACATCTTCTAGAGCACGTTGGGTGGCACGGGATACATGCGGACGTGCACTGTCCTGTTGGAACAGCAAGTTCCCTTGCCGGTCTAGGAATGGTAGAACGATGGGTTCGATGACGGTTTGGATGTACCGTGCACTATTCAGTGTCCCCTCGACGATCACCAGTGGTGTCCGGCCAGTGTAGGAGACCGCTAACCACACCATGATGCCGGGTGTTGGCCCTGTGTGCCTCGGTCATATGCAGTCCTTATTGTGGCGCTCACCTGCACGGCGCCAAACACGCATACGACCATCATTGGCACCAAGGCAGAAGCGACTCTCATCGCTGAAGACGACACGTCTCCATTCGTCCCTCCATTCACGCCTGTCGCGACACCACTGGAGGCGGGCTGCACGATGTTGGGGCGTGAGCGAAAGACGGCCTAACGGTGTGCGGGACCGTAGCCCAGCTTCATGGAGACAGTTGCGAATGGTCCTCGCCGATACCCCAGGAGCAACAGTGTCCCTAATTTGCTGGGAAGTGGCGATGCGGTCCCCTACGGCACTGCGTAGGATCCTACGGTCTTGGCGTGCATCCGTGCGTCGCTGCGGTCCGGTCCCAGGTCGACGGGCACGTGCACCTTCCGCCGACCACTGGCGACAACATCGATGTACTGTGGAGACCTCACGCCCCACGTGTTGAGCAATTCGGCGGTACGTCCACCCGGCCTCCCGCATGCCCACTATACGCCCTCGCTCAAAGTCCGTCAACTGCACATACGGTTCACGTCCACGCTGTCGCGGCATGCTACCAGTGTTAAAGACTGCGATGGAGCTCCGTATGCCACGGCAAACTGGCTGACACTGACGGCGGCGGTGCACAAATGCTGCGCAGCTAGCGCCATTCGACGGCCAACACCGCGGTTCCTGGTGTGTCCGCTGTGCCGTGCGTGTGATCATTGCTTGTACAGCCCTCTCGCAGTGTCCGGAGCAAGTATGGTGGGTCTGACACACCGGTGTCAATGTGTTCTTTTTTCCATTTCCAGGAGTGTATTTTCGTGCTTGTTTCTGGAAGTGACTAATTATTTGTCCGGTGCACTTTTCTTGTGCGAACAAAGGCGACTGTGAAACTGGAGGACTCAATCCATGAGTTTCGCATAACAGATTTTTGCAAAATGGACGATAGTTTTAGTAGAGCAGGTTTTAGCAAACTGTGTCTCGTAGAACACTGGTGTTCCGCGGTAGGGGAATAAGTGTTCCGCGAAAAATTATTAATAACATGAAGTTTCTTTCCACAATATTTCTTATCTTTATTACGATTTCTGTGTTATTAGTTACGACTTAAAATAGGGTGACCAACCTTTTTAAAAGAAAACCATGGAGATACTTATATCCTTGACAAAAAATAAGGGAGATTACGAGCACTGCGAAATTTCACCAAACATCAAAGCGGTATTTGTAAAAGATAACTATTCAATTACACATCGCAAATATAACACATATTTTGCAACAGATTTTACCCCAGTCAGTAGTTTTATATCATTCAAAGAATTCACTGCATGAATACGGAAAATTAATGGCAACTTGCAGTTCAGATTTGATTAGGTTTGACTACTTATATTCCTTACATCTGTCTACTTGCTATTCATAGGAGATAATACTCGTTCGGTGTGAGCATCACTTCCTGGTATACTCATAACATAATCTACCAGCTTACCCAAGTTTTCAGAATTCATATTGTATGATTTCAAATCTGTTAAAAAGTTTATCCACTTCTAGCTAGCGCTACGCTCTAAAGAAAGAACAGCACATTTAAATGCATCATTAGAAGTACAAAACTCCTCATTAATTGATCTTCATTTACAGACTCCAGCTTGACGCGTTCCACAACTTCATGCATGTCATTGACTGTTAATTTCCTTTTTAGACATAATGGGATTAAATATTTGAAACTGTCATCAAATTTGCTAACTATGTAAGAATTTAAAGACTCATAGAATTCGATGGAGTTGTTCTCACTACTAGATTTCAAATTTGAATCAAGAACAGTTCCTAACAGTTTATGAGTATCACTATCAAAAATCTGCCTTCCTCTCTCTATTTTCCTTTACTAATTAGTAATTGTACAGCTTCATGAGATTCCGTTATACTACTAAAATCGGAATTCTCCTAATACTTTACTTTTTGAATGAAAACATTTCCAATACTCACGAAGAAACTCATATAAGACCGAACGATTGTGTCTACTTCTGTATTTTCATTGCAAAAAATACTTTTTTCAAAACTTTGAGACAGTCTGAATCATCTATGGTTTTAAAATAGCTTTTTATAGGCTCCCAATTTTTTAAAAGCCTTTCTACAGCAGGTGTCAGAGAGAACCATCTAGTATTTACATGTCGCGGGATTTCAGCCCATTCAACATCAACAAATTCAAAAATTATTTTAACTATTCCCTTCGCTTGGCAGAACAGGAAAATTGAATACATATTTTCAATACTAACACTTCAAAATTTACATATTTTAAAAAATTGCATACACGTTTCATGGTATTATAAAGCACATCTAGATCTTCGTGATTACTCTGTTATTCGCAATATAGTGCCTGCCAGAGAATTCAATGAACCACCTTCAAGTTCTGTCTCAACCGTTCCACTCTCGAACGGCGCGCGGGAAAAACGAGCCCTTAAACTTCTCCGTGCAAGCTCTGTTTTCTCTTATTTCATCGTGATGATCATTTCTTCCTATGTAGGTGTGTGCCAACAGAACGTTTTCGCAATCGAAGGAGAAAACGGGTGATTGAAATTTCATGAGAAGAGCCCGTCCCAACGAATGTTTTAATGAATGCCACTCCAATTCACGTATCATGTCTGTGGCACTACCTCCCCTATTTCGCGACAATACAAAACGAGCTGCCTTTCTTTGAATTTTTTCGATGTCATTCGTCATTTCCTCCTGATGCGGATCCCACACCTCACATCAATACTCCAGAATAGGGCGGACCAGCTTGGTGTAAGCAGTCTCTTTAGTAGACCTGTTGCGCCTTTTAAGAGTTCTGCCAGTGAATCGCACTCTTTGGTTAGCTCTACCCATAATATTATCTACGTGATCGTTTCAATTTAGGTTATTTGTAATTGTAATCCCTAAGTATTTAGTTGAATTTACGGCCTTCAGGTTTGTGTGAATTACAGCGTTATCGAAATTCAGTGGATTTCATTTAATACTCATGTGAATAACTACACAATTTTCTTTATTTAGGGTCAATTTCCACTTTTCACACCATACAAATATCTTATCTAATTCGCTTTGCAATTCGTTTTGGTCATCTGGTGACTTTAGAAGACGGTAAATGACAGCACATGGTTAAAACAACTGCCTTTGAGGATTTTTTCATTCTCATTACTTAATAGTTTCATAACTCAATGGTGTTTCCCATAATTTATATTGTCAGTATCAGCACAGTATGATGATATATCACTGACATTCAAATTATTAGAATTCAGTGAGTTTTTTTAACACCTACTGCAGTTTCATCTGCCTGTTCTATGAAGTCAAACAATATATTATGATCATTTCATTATGATCATTTCAGCTTCGCCCGCAAGATATTGTCTTCGACACATTAGATTCACTGAATACGTGTTTGTAAAGTTTGATCGCACAATTCAAGCTCCTGTCGTTTATACTGTGTTGTACAGCCTGATAGACTAAGCAAAGTTCACCAGCAATGGTTTTCACGTCATCGTTTGTTAGACCTTTGCTCAGGTGAGAAGAGCTGAAGAAAGTAGTTACCTTGGATGGAGCAGTGACATGCTTATGTGACCTACAAGCAAATACAAGAAGTTAACTCATAAAATTGCCAGTTAATAATCATATGTGCTGAACAGTAAGATATATTTTTTTAGAATACATAGTAATAATTTACTACCTGAAGTATTTATGTGCTATACACAATCATTCTTGCCGTCATATGCGATGCTTAACTCATGTTTGAAGATTGAGCAGTTTGCTTGATAAGTATTTGACCGTGCTGGTCCAATTCAGGAATATAAAGCTTCCCATTGCGTAACATACGTACACATATACTTTTTTGTGGCGTTTTAGCATCGTCCTCGCTGCACATCATAAAATATTGAACAACGATTCACAGCAAGCACTGGCACTGAAACGAAGTCACTTCTAACTACCAAGAGTCGGTTAACCATTTCTAAGATAATCGATAGAAATAATGTCGATACAGGATCAGTTGTTTCTGTTATCCAACGTTTCAACGAATACTGACTCTGCGCGCAAAATTGAAATGCTTGAAAAATATCTGTACATACCTAAAAAAGGTTAGACTTGGGAAAAACGCCCAATGAGCCTGAAAATACGGGAGCTAGGATATTGTGAAAAAACATGTTCAAATACGGGAGGTACCGGGAAGTACGGGAGAGGTGGACACCTTAACTTAAAATTGAAATAATTACTGAATAAAACAACTTTTTCTTATTTTTAAAATTTCATTAATTTTATTAACCTTGAAAATAAACAAGGTGTTCCATCAAAGTACCAGGATTCTCAAACAAAGTATTTCGTCAGAGGAAAAGTTTGGGACCTCCTGCAATAGAGAAAGTTATTTCGTTCCAGGCATTACGTTTGAACTCATAGATTTTTTTATCTCTCTCACTGTGCTACAGAAATAGTGCCTGATCTCGCATCCAAATATTTGCCTTATGCGATCAACGTTTCTTCGAAAGAGTGCCATTCAAACAGTCCTTATTGGCGAAATCAAAAGTACAACATACCAGAATCTGTCTCCTATTTTGAAGATGCTTTGCTGCATGTCTATATGGATTGGCATTCAGCATGATGTCGCAAAATAACAAAGCAGTCTTCTTTACATTATCTATTTAGTCATACTTCTACACGAACTAGAGAAAATATTCGTTCTACTTTGAGCTGCAGTTAGTAAACCAGTTATACATTGGCAGCTGGTAAGTGAGCAGAGTACATTCGCAATGTTACGCAATGGGATTTTGCCTTTATTCTGCGGTATTTTTAGTACAGTAACTGAAGTTTATTCAAGGAGATAATTGTATATTGTTTGTCCAGTTCTAACTAGCTTCGATATTCGGTCATCTTCAAATAGACTCTTACAGTCCATAATCCGTCGTCTGCACAAGTAACAACAACAGACACTGCAGCTTCTGGAAAGAACCAAATCAGAGCGTAATATAATGATGTAGTTTCTGAATTTCCTGTGATTAAGTAGAATCAGAGTTCCATTTTTAACTGCTTTGAGCTTCCCGTATAATGCTCACTTTTATTTACGACATGTACAAATTTTAGAAATTCTCGTCTGTAACTGTTTTATAGTCGTATCATGTATGGCAGTGACAAATATTGCAGTTACAGCGCTGCGTTGAAACAGTTGTCATTTAGAATCAATATGAATGGATGGTGTCTTGAAGGGAGGATATAAGATGAACATCAACAAAAGCAAAACGAGGATAATGGAATGTAGTCGAGTTAAGTCGGGTGATGCTGAGGGTATTAGATTAGGAAATGAGACACTTAAAGTAGTAAAGGAGTTTTGCTATTTGGGGAGCAAAATAACTGATGATGGACGAAGTAGAGAGGATATAAAATGTAGACTGGCAATGGCAAGGAAAGCGTTTCTGAAGAAGAGAAATTTGTTAACATCGAGTATAGATTTAAGTGTCAGGAAGTTATTTCTGAAAGTATTTGTATGGAGTGTAGCCATGTATGGAAGTGAAACATGGACGGTAAATAGTTTGGACAAGAAGAGAATAGAAGCTTTTGAAATGTGGTGCTACAGAACAATGCTGAAGATTAGATGGGTAGATCACATAACTAATGAGGAAGTATTGAATAGGATTGGGGAGAAGAGAAGTTTGTGGCACAACTTGACCAGAAGAAGGGATCGGTTGGTAGGACATGTTCTGAGGCATCAAGGGATCACCAATTTAGTATTTGAGGGCAGCGTGGAGGGTAAAAATCATAGGGGGAGACCAAGAGATGAATACACTAAGCAGATTCAGAAGGATGTAGGTTGCAGTAGGTACTGGGAGATGAAGAAGCTTGCACAGGATAGAGTAGCATGGAGAGCTGCATCAAACCAGTCTCAGGACTGAAGACCACAACAACAACAACAACAACATGTGTTTTGATAACCTATTGAAAGGAGAAAATATAAAAATGCAGCAAATGAGCAGGCGAATGGGAATACAAACGTCTAAAAATGAGATGGACAGCAAGTGCAAAATAGCTAAGCAGGAATGACTAGAGCAGAAATGTAAGGATTCAGAAACATGTTTCACTAGGGGAAAGATAGATACTGCATACAGGAAAATTAAAGAGGCCTTTGAGGCTTTTAGGAAAAAGAGAAGCAGCTGTATGAATATCTAAAGCTCGGATGGTAACCCAGTCCTAAGCGAAGACGGTAAAGCTGAAAGGTAGAAGCAGTATATAGAGCGTCTGGGAGATAAACCGAAGGCAGTATTATAGAAAGGGAACTGGACTAGATGATGGGGGAAGAATTTCACAGAGCACTGAAAAAGCTAATCGAAACAAGGCCCCTGAAAAGACGAAATCCCGTCAGAACTACTGATAGCCTCGGGAGAGCCAGCTGTGACAAAATTCTTCCACCTGGTGTGCAAGATGTTTGAGACAGGCGAAACACCCGCAGACTTCAGAAGAATGTAATAATTCCAATTCCAAAGAAAGCAGTTGCTGATAGGTGTGAAAATTACCGAACTATCAGTTTAAAAAGCTATGGTTGCAAAATACTATCACGAATTCTTTACAGAAGAATGGCAAAACTTGTAGAAGCTGACCTCAGGGAAGATCAGTATCGATCCCGGAAAATGTGGGAACGCGCGTGGCAGTACTGACCCGATGACTTATCTGAGAAGACAGGTTAAGGAAAGGCAAACCTACATTTATAGCATTTGGAGACTTAGAGAAAGTTTCAGACAGTGTTGAGTGGAATACTCTCCATGAAATTTTGAAGGTAGCAGGGGTAAAAGACAGGGAGTGAAACGCTATTTTCAACTTGTACAGAAAGCAGACGGCAGTAATACGATTCGAGGGGCCCGAAAGGAAAACAGTGGTTGAGAAGGGAGTGAGACAGGGTTGCAGCCTACCCCATGTTATTCAATCATTACACTGGACAAGCAGTAAAGGAAACAAGAGAAAAATTTGTAATAGGAATTAAAATTCAGGGGTAAAAAATAAAAACTTTGATCTTTGCCGATGACATTATAATTGTGTCAGAGATAGCAAAGGACCTGGTGCAGCTGAACAGAATGGACATTGTTTTGAAAAGAGGATATGAGATGAACATCAACAAAAGCGAAACAAGAATAATGGAATGTAGTCGTATTAAATCAGGTGATGATTAGGAACTGAGACAAAGTAGTAGATGAGTTTTGTGGTTTGGGTAGCAAAATAACTGATAATGGCCGAAGGAGAAAGGATATAAAATGTAGACTTGAAATGGTAATAAAAGCATTTATAAAGAAGAAGAACTGTTAACATCGATTTCAGTGCTAGGAAATCTTTTTTGTAGGTATATGTCTGGAGTATAGCCATGTGAGCATGTGAAACATGGAAACAAAAAATGTCCAAATGTGTGTGAAATCTTATGGGACTTAACTGCTAAGGTCATCAGTCCCTAAGCTTATACACTACTTAACCTAAATTATCCTAAGGACAAACACACACACACCCATGCCCGAGGGAGGACTCGAACCTCCGCCGGGATCAGCCGCACAGTCCATGACTGCAGCGCCTAAGACCGCTCAGCTAATCCCGCGCGGCGACGATGAACAGTTTACATAAAAGGAGAATAGAAGCTTTCGAAATGAGATGCTACAGAAGTTGCTGAAGATTAGATGGGTCGATCACGTAACTAATGAAAAAGTACTGAAGAGAATTGGGGAGACAAGAGATTTGTGGCAAAATTTGATCAGAAGAAAGGATCGGTTGATAGGACACATTCAAAGACATAAAGGAATCGGCAGTTTAGTATTCGAGGGAAATGTGGGGGTGAAATCGTAGAGGGAGCCCAAGAGATGAATACAGTAAGCAGATTGAGAAAGATGTACGTTGCAGTAGTTATTGGGATATGAAGAGGCTCGCACAGGATAGAGTAGCAAGGAGAGCTGCATCAAACCAATCTTTGGACTGAAGACCACAACAAGAACAACAACCTAAACAGACCGAAAACAGTTACTTTGTTGTAAGAAATACTGGTATCGAAAAAAAGGTCCAAATGCCTCTGAGCGCTATGGGACTTAACATCTAAGGTCATCAGTCCCCTAGAACTTAGAACTACTTAAACCTAACTAACCTAAGGACACACACACATCCATGCCCGAGGCAGGATTCGAACCTGCGACCGTAGCGGTCGCGCGGTTCCAGTCTGAAGCGCCTAGAACCACTCTGCCACACCGGCTGGCACTGGTATCGACTGATCAAATATCAATAATAAGCAAAAATAACGCTTATGTCTCAAAAGTCAGCCGGTGTTTTCATGTTATCTTTCTATTTAATACAACAATTAGAAGCACTGGGCCAAACATGGAAACCTGAGGGGCCTGCTTCCGCAGTTTCTTCGCAGCGCCCTTAACGCACAAGGCTAAATTGGCGGGAATTAACAGAGGCACGCGAACGGATGTTGCACGTTAAGTGGCTCGTCAACGACGACTCAGCAGGGTTATGAAATCTCCGAGACGTAAACATCGCACTGCATGCGTACACGTGCTGGTCGAGTTTTGTGGCAGGTCCCGGCGCATCCGAGCAGTCGAACCTCGGGCGCGCTTAACGGTCGGGGCCGCAGTGAGCTGCCCCGGGACAAGGCTTTCGCGTCGGCAGGGCGGCCAGCCGGAATGGCACGCGTTTTTTTGCAGCGTGACGCACAGCACGCACACGCGGGCATGGGCCCCGCCGCTTGTTTACGACGAGTTGTCCGCTCAGCGCTCGCGTTACGACACTGCGCAGGCGCGGGAACAGCCTACCAGCTGCAGCGGCATCTCTTGTAGCTTTGCAGCACCGATTGCGCCGCTGCTGGCTCCGATGCAGACGCCAAGCCCCATCAGTAAACTCATATTATTATGCCGTTAGCAACAACCATGCCCAAATCCGAAGATAGGAACGTCAATGAAGCACAACACTCACAAGGGAACCCATTGACGTCTCTGTTCACTGTAATAAGTTTAGTGTCTGTGTTTTGCGACCGCACCGCAAAAGCGTGCGATTAGTAGATGAAAGTACGAGCCTCTCCAATGGGAACCGAAAACATTTGATCGCAAGGTCATAGGTCAACCGATCCCTCCACAGGAAAACACGTCTGATATATTCTGTACGACACTAGTGACGGCATGTGCGTCACATGACAGGAATATGTTGTCGACCCACCTAACTTGTACACTTGGAGAATGGGTAAAAAGATTCTTCTACCTTGCCTGATTTAGGTTTTCTCGTGGATGTGATAATCACTCCCAAAAAAGTGATGAAAACATAAGAGTTTGTCACATAAACTGCAACAAATGAATGCAACAGTTTCACAGTCGGCGCAGTTACCTCGCATCGGACGGACGGACGGACAGATAACAATTGTCTGAAAATAAAAAATTAAAGTTTTCACTCGAGGGGAGACTTCAACCAAGGACCTCTCATTCCGCAGCTGCTCACGCTAACCACGGGACCACGGTGCTCCTGAGCTCACACTGTCCTTGATGTTACCTGTGTTGCCCATGGACTACTCAGTTTGTATATTTTGCTTATTTTTTCATAGTTATACACAACTTCTTCCCTGTTTTCTTGATTGATCTGTGTTCAGTTTTTCAAGGCCTATCCACTGTGCCAACTTATAACTAAATCTGAGCGGGGTGCGATGAGGAGGTTCCCTTGTCAGCACTGAACGCACGTTTATTACGAACAGCAGTTTAAACGTATTACACTCATGCTCATAAATTAAGGATAATGCTGATACATGGTGAAATAAAGCTCTGTTGAGAGGTTTGCGGATTTAAATCACCTCGGGGTACGACCATGCGGTGCATTTGACCTGCGGTCGTCGCACGGTGGCGCTGGCAGCAGTCAACATACGCAGAGGTGTGTTGATGCACGTCAGAGTACGGCGCAGCGAGTAAGTGTGCAGACGTCTTCAGACGAGCTGATGGTAACTGTGTGTTGAAAATGGCTCAAAGAACACATATTGATGACGTTATGAGTGGTAGAATACTAGGGCGACTGGAGGCTGGTCAAACACAGCAGGTCGTAGCACGGGCCCTCCGTGTGCCACAAAGTGTGATCTCAAGATTATGGCAACGATTCCAGCAGACAGGAAACGTGTCCAGGCGCTACAGTACGGGACGTCCACAGTGTACAACACCACAAGAAGACCGATATCTCACCATCAGTGTTCGCAGACGGCCACGGAATACTGCAGGTAGCCTTGCTCGGGACCTTACCGCAGCCACTGGAACAGTTGCCCCCAGATGCACAGTCTACAGACGACTGAACAGACATGGTTTACTCGCCCGGAGACCTGCAAGGTGCATTCCACTGACCCCTGGTCGCAGGAGAGCCCGTAAAACCTGGTGTCAAGAACACAGTACATGGTCATTGGAACAGTGGTCCCAGTTTAAGTTCACGGACGAGTACAGGTATAATCTGAACAGTGATTCTCGCCGGGTTTTTATCTGGCGTGAACCAAGAGCCAGATACCAACCCCTTAATGTCCTTGATAGGGACCTGTATGGGGTTCGTGGCTTGATGGTGTGGGGTGAGATTATGATTGGTGCACGTACACCCCTGCATGTCTTTGACAGAGGAACTGTAACAGGTCAGGTGTATCTGGACGTCATTTTACACCAGTATGTCCGCCTTTTCAGTGTTGTGCGTCCCCTGTCAGTGTTTCAAACAGCCACCATACTTCCGCTAGTTGTGTTTTTTTATCTCGTGCGAACAGAAACCACACTATCGCCTTGTTTTTTTAATTGTGCCTGTCTACTTATTGTGTGACTTCATCCGCATCGTCACCGCAGTGTTTTTATATTTTAAATTCCGCTAGTTTCCGCCATTTTACAGTTTTTTTATAATGTCACCGTTTTATAGCCTTTTTTCTTCTTTGTTTATATTCTGATTATGTTTTTTTTAAACTTTTCTGTAGGCTGTAGAGTAGCATATTACGCTGGCCACCCCCGCACCCCCCCCCCCCCCTCTCTGGGAGGGGAAGGGGGGAATCGAAATGCAATAAAGGAAAAAAAGTGATTATTCTCACTTTTCAGTAATATCTTAAGGTACTGATCTGCGAAATAACTTACTGCAAGTTACTGTGTTTCAGATTAAGGCAATTGAACAAACTCATTCCTCCGACAGAACTCATTTATATTTACGACACCGAATATTTCAGAATATAGTTTTATTAAACTAATAAAGAAGTAACAGATTCTATTAGAAAATGCGAAGTCTACTAAAAAAAAGTTTGGATCCAGTCAGAAGCTAACCAGCAAAACATTACCTGAAGTCTCAGAATTCTGCGACTCTACTCATCATGCTACTCCGACCATGAATGGTTCGTGACCATACTTTGTATCCTACCATCTCCCGAAAGCTTTAATCGTGGATATATTAGCAACTGACATTTAATTATAACAAACTACACTACGAACAATGCGTTTTTGATGGATCCTCAATTTGCTATTGTCTGAAATGGCATACTTTCAGAAAAGTGCCGCGTGGGATTAGCCGAGCGGTCTAGGGCGCTACAGTCATGGTCTGTGCGGCTGGTCTCGGCGGAGGTTCGAGTCCTCCCTCGGGCATGGGTGTGTGTGTTTGTCTTTACGATAATTTAGGCTAAGTAGTGTGCAAGCTTAGGGACTGATGACCTTAGCAGTTAAGTTCCATAAGATTTCACACACATCAGAAAAGATAAGTTACAATAACTCTTTGACCACCAATATAACGTTTCATTACAACAAATCGTACAATTAACGATCGGTTTTTGAGAGATCCTCAGTTTCCTGGTGCTTCAAATCGGCATATAGGCCTGTACACGGATCACCCAGAACACTATGACCACCGACATACTATCAACCCGTCCAGAATACGTAAGTACGGAAGTATTAAGGAATGAAGAGATACGCTTGAAGTTATAGATACAGCAATAAGGAATAGCTCAGTAGGCAGTACAGTAGAAGAGAAATGGACGTATCTAAAAAGATCAACCACAGAAGTTGGAAAGAAAAACATAGGTACAAAGAAGGTAACTGCAAAGAAACCATGGGTAACGGAAGAAACACTTCAGCTAATCGATCAAGAAGGTTCAAATGTCTCTGAGCACTATGGGACTTAACATCTATGGTCATCAGTCCCCTAGAACTTAGAACTACTTAAACCTAACTAACCTAACATCACACAACACCCAGTCATCACGAGGCAGAGAAAATCCCTGACCCCGCCGGGAATCGAACCCGGGAACCCGGGCGCGGTAAGCGAGAACGCTACCGCACGACCACGAGCTGCGGACAATCAAGAAGGAAGTACAAAAATGTTCAGGGAAATTCAGGAATACACAAATACAAGTCATTGAGGAATGAAATAAATAGGAAGTGCAAAAAAGCTAAGACGAAGTGTCTCCATGAAAAATGTGAAGAAATCGGAAAAAAATGATCGCGGGAATGACTGACTCAGCATATTGGAGAGTTGAAACAACCTTCGATGAAATTAGAAGCAAGGGTGGTAATAGTAAGAGTGCAGCGCAAATTCCACTGTTAAATGCCGAGGAGAGAGCGGATAGGTGGAAAAAGTATATTGGCGGCTTCTATGAAGGGGAAGATTTGTCTGATGTGACAGAAGAAGGAACAGGAATAGATTTAGAAGAGACAGGGGATAAAGTGTTAGAATCAGAATTTAGGAGAGCTTTGGAGAAGCTGGATCAAATAAGTCAGAAGGGATGATAACATTCCGTCAGAAATTCTAAAATCATTGGCGGAAGTGGCAACAAAACGACTATTCACGTTGGTGTGTAGAATGTATGAGTCTGGCGACATAACGCCTGACTTTCGGAAAACTATCACCCACACAATTCCGAAGTCTGCAAGAGCTCACAAGTGCGAGAATTATCGCACAATCAGCTTAACGGCGCATGCATCCAAGTTGCTGACAAGAATGACATACAGAAAAGAAAACTGAGGATGTGTTAGATGACGATCAGTTTGGCTGTAGAAAAGGTAAGGGCATCAGAGATGCAATTCTGACGTTCCGGTTTATAATGGGAGCAAGACTAAAGAAAAATCAAGACTCGTTTATAGGATCTGTCGACGTGGAAAAAGCGTTCGACAAAGTAAAATGGTGCATGATATTCGAAATTCTGAGAAGTGTATGCTACAGGGGGAGACGCGTGATATACAGTGTGTACAAGAGTCAAGAGGGGATAATTAGACTGGATGACGAAGATCGAAGTGCTCGGATTAAAAAAGGTGTGAGACAGGGATGTAGCCTTCGCCCCTACTGTTCAGTCTGTACATCGAAGGAGCAATGATGGAAATAAAAGAAAGTTTTAGGAGAGGAATTAAAATTCAGGGTGAAAGGATATCGATGATACGATTCGCTGATGGCATTGCTATGCTGGGTGAAAGTGAAGAAGAATCACATGATCTGCTGAATGGAATGAAGTGTAATGAGTTCAGTATATGGATTGAAAATAAATCGAAGAAAGACGACCGAAAAGAGTAAAACAGAAATGGGAACAGCATCTTAACATCAGGGTTGATGGTCACGAAGTAGATGAAGTTAAGGAATACTGTTTCCTATGCAGCAAAGTAACTAATGACGGACAGAGCTATGAGGAGATCAAAAGTAGGCTAGCACTGGTAAAAAGGGCCTTCCTGGTCTACTAGGAAGACATTTCGGAAAAAGTACGTTTGGAGCACAGCATTGTATGGTAGTGAAACATGGACTGTGGGAAAATCGGAACAGAAGAGAATCGAAGGATTTGAGATGAGTTGCTATAGACGAATGCTGAAAAACAGTTGGACTGATAAGGTAAGGAATGAGGAGGTTGTGCATAGAATGAGAGAGGGAAGGAATATGTGGGACACACTGACAAAGAGAAGGGACTGGATGATAGGACATCTTTTAAGACATCATGGAATTGCTCCTATGCTACTAGAGGAAGCTATAGACGGTAAAAATTGTAGAGGAAGTTAGTGATTGGAATACATACAGCAAATAATCGATGCCTTAGGTTGCAACTGCTACTCTGATCTGCAGAGGTTGGTATAGGAGAGGAATTTGTGGCGGGCACATCAAACCAGTCAGAAGACTGATGACTCGAAAAAGAAAAAAAAAGGAAATGGTTGCGGTCGCTGACCAGGCGTTGCTCCGTAGCTCCAGCTGTTGGCTCTTCTGCAGGTGAGCCACATTCCACGCACGCCTCTCGACCTTCCCGGAGTGTGCGAGACTCGCGTGTGTGAGGCGTGCCCAGTCCTTGGGGAAAGCTGGCCAGCCCACGGCTATTTTCGCCCCGTGACGCACGGACAGCTCGTCTGCTTCCCGAGACAAGCTGCGCTGGTCCTTGACCTCAGACACTCACAGTTTTCCAGCCAAGTCGCTCCCAAACTGTCAGCCGGTCAATAACAATTTGGATGCATAATGTGAAGATGCACATGTTCATGCAGCAGTTGGGTTTTTTCACGTCTTAGAGCTCTGATCACTATTACACCCATGTCCAGCTTTTTACAGTCGTATCTGGCCAAATAAGTACATGTCTGACCAGTCCGTCTTTTGTTAGACTTTTTAGTGATGAAGTACTGAACGTACAAAAAGGTCCGTTCCAAGCTAATGACGTAAGCGCGAAGAATTAGTATAGTGAGACATAAGGAGATATACCGTAGGGATATAAATATATGTCAACGCTGTTCTCTAACATACAATCAAACAACGAAGGCTTTCACGACTGGATGTTTCAGCTGCCGAGAATTCTTCCAGGTTGTATGGCCGTGGTCCATGGAACTCTTCTATCCTGACGTTTCGTCCAAGGTTACGTTGGACATCTTCGGAGGTGCTCCTGGCTGTGCTGACTCTTGCCGACTGACGAGTCGGACGTCGAAGAACGGCCTAAATACCGTGGAAAGTGGGCATGGTCTGGATTTCACGTGATAGCAGAGATAAACCTTGCCAAAGATAAAATATAACTATCGATCATAGTACGTCAAAGACGTCCAGCTCGTCAGTCGGCAAGACTCAGCACAAGCAGGAGCACCTCCGAAGATGTCCAATGTAGCCTTGTACGAAACGTCAGGGATAGAAGATCTCCATGGACCACGGCCGTACAACCCGGAAGAATTCTCGGCAGATAACATACAATGTTTAAGAAGATCGCACTACGCACCGAGCGAGCGAGGCGTAGAATCTACCATCAACCGATGCCAAACGCTACCCCGCCCCCTCCCTTCCTCTCCCCCCCCCCCTTCTCCAATCACTCACGCCATGCGTGTCCCTGCTACTCGTATTGAGAAACAAGGACGTAATGAAAAAATTTCATTCCGAATTATTGAAACTGGCAGAATATTAATTTGCAATTCCAGGTCACAATGCCAAAGTCGAAAGGGTTTCATAAACGCCCAGTGGGCAAAGCAACGCAATAAATTACCAAACCAGGCAATCACAAAGATGTTGTTGGTGTGTGATTTAAATTATACTGTCAAAACTTCCACGAAATGATTCCCAAAAAAAAAAAATAACTTTCTTGATAAGGTGGGTTCAGATGGGAAATATTAATAATTAAGTTATCGAACATATTTCGGTTTTTCTGTCGCAGAAGACTGGATAATTGTTTATATTTTACTTACTGCAGAACTTTTAGTTTATTTTAACGTAACACAATCTCAGGAGGCCGGCCGCTGTGGCCGAGTGGCTCTAGGTGATTTAGGTCGGAACCGCGCTGTTGCTACGGTCGCGGGTTCGAATCCTGCCTCGGGCATGGATGCGTATGATGTCATTAGGTTAGTTAGGTTTAAGTAGTTCTAAGTCTAGGGGACTGAGGACCTCAGATGTTAAGTCCTATAGTGCTTACAGCCATTTGAGCCATTTTAATCTCAGGAGAAAGATAACAATTAAGGAGACTGAAAATTTATTGTTACCATAACTGTCAAATTATAGAGATGTTTACCATTTTTTCAAATTTAAACATGGTTAAGGCTGACTTTTTTTAACTAGCTGTGACTGATTATTACTAAACAATTGAACATATCCAACTGACTATTTCTATTTAAAATTAGTAGCTCGGATTTTAGGGCAAAATGGCCGTCCAAATGTAGTACAGAATCCGACTTTTGTATCTTTGGAACTGGGAACCCCCAGGAGACGTACCTGTGAAGCTAATCGCAGTCTTTCGGACTTTCGAACCATGGGCACGTGGTACATGGGAGCACTGCAGCGACAGATTACACAGACAGTGAACTGTAGCACAATGACTGTAAAACCAGTGGTGGTGATGAGGACTCATTGAGGACAGCAGTGTGGCACAGGTGATTCCACAACAGCTACGCTACGGGAAGAACTTAGTATCGTACGACTGGCTTCGACGAATAGACGGACGACAATAGCTGATTGGAACCAGCCAGTGTCATAATAATCACGTACATTGATGAGCCACAACGTTATGAGCGCTACCCATTGCTTCGTTGGCTGCCACTTGGTGGAGTTGTGGGCACGTGACGCGGTAACGAAAGTATGTAAGAAGAGCAGACTCGGATGGGGGATTCACCTTAGCAACGATATGGGCTGCAAAAGGGAAAACAATTGAGATAAGCAACTTTGACATAGGGCCAATTATTATTATGTAGAGCCTATGAACGAGTATCTCGAAAACGCGAAGATGGTCATAAGTGTGCTTGCTATTGTCGTGAGCATCTACGGAAAGCCACGACTCTTCACTGAATGTGGGGTTCAGAGGCTCATCTTCTCTGTAAAGTAGGATAGATTATGATCTGTTGCATCTCTGCCGAAAGAGCATAATGCCAGTGCACGCCGTTCATCGTACGAGGGTCACTCCAAAAGAAATGTTCAAAAATGTTCAAATGTGTGTGAAATCTTATGGGACTTAAATGCTGAGGTCATCAGTCCCTAAGCTTACACACTACTTAACCTAAATTATCCTAAGGACAAACACACACACCCATGCCCGAGGGAGGACTCGAACCTCCGCCAGGATCAGTCGCACAGTCCATGACTGCAGCGCCCAAAAGAATGCACACTATTTTTGTAAAAATACAGATTTCATTCTGCATTTGTGAAAGTTTTACTGTGTGTAGATACATCCTTCCCGCTTGATTCCAAACTTAGTTCAACCTGTTCCCGTGAGTGGCGCCGTCACAGCATGTCTTCAAGATGGCTGCTACACTTGACGTTCGTCAGAAGCAACGTGCTGTCATAGAATTCCTGTACTGTGAAAACGAGACAGTTGGAAACATCCACAATAGGTTGAAAAAGGTGTATGGAGATGCTCCTGTCGATCGCAGTACCGTTAGTCGGTGGGCAAGCAGGTTACGTGATGAAAGCAGGCATGGCAATATTGAGGATTGTCCTCGCAGCGGCAGGCCTCGTACTACACACACACTCCAGACAATGTGCAGAGAGTTAACGAATTGGTGACTGCTGACAGACACATCACAGTGAACGAATTGTCGAACTACGTTGGGATAGGGGAAGGAAGTGTTTGCAGAATACTGAAAGTGTTGGCGTTAAAAAAGGTTTGTGCCAGGTGGGTTCCCAGGATGTTGACAGTGGCTCACAAAGAAACAAGGAAAACGGTATGCAGCGAACTTTTGGAACAGTACGAGAATGGTGGAGATGAATTTCTTGGAAGAATTGTGACAGGTGATGAAACATTGCTCCATCATTTTTCACCAGAGACGAAGAGGCAATCAATGGAGGGGCATCATGCAAATTCACCCAAGAAAAAAAAAAAATCAAAACCACACCTTCTGCTGGAAGAGTTATGACTACGGTGTTTTTCGATTTCGAAGGACTCTTGCTTGTGGACATCATGCCAAGTGGAACCACCATAAATTCTGATGCATATGTGACGACACTGAAGAAACTTCAAGCTCGACTGAGTCGTGTTCGACCATATCGGCAAAAGCAGGATGTTTTGCTGTTCCACGACAATGCACGGCCACATGTCAGTCAAAAAACCATGGAAGCGATCACAAAACTCGCATGGACAACACTAAAACAACGCCATACAGTCCTGACCTGGCTCCATGTGACTATCATATCTTTGGGAAACTGAAAGACTCTCTTCGTGGAACAAGGTTTGAAGATGATGACTCCCTTGTGCACGCTGCCAAACAATGGCTCCAACAGGTTGGTCCAGAATTTTACCGTGCGGGTATACAGGCGCCGGTTCCAAGATGGCGTAATGGAGTTGCGAGAGATGGAAATTATGTGGAGAAATGACAATATTGTTCCTAAAGGATCTATCTACACACTGTAAAACTTTCAAACATGTAGAATAAAAGATGGACTTAAAAACGTAGTATGCCTTTCTTTTGGAGTGACCCTCGTACTCTGTTGAACATGGAGCTCCGCAGCAGATCACCCCTACGTGTCGACATGTGGACCCAACGACATCTTCAACTGCGATTGCAGTGGGTACAAGGCTATCGGGATTCGATCGATCAATGGGACCGTGTCGGCTCTTTGGATGAACCACATTTTTGCTACACTATGTCGATGGTCGTTTCAAGAAACGCCGTCATCGATGTGAACTGCGGTTCGAAACGTTCAGGCCGGTGGGAGCGGTGTTATGCTAAAAGAGACACTCTCCTGCGCTTGCACGGGGCCTGTGTCGGTACTTGAAGACACGCTGACAGCTGCGAGCAACTTCCATCCATTCCAGCTTGATGTCTTCCCCGGCGGAGATGTGATCTTCCAGCAGTATAATTGTCCATACCTCGGAACTTGAACCGTACTACAGTGGTTTGAGGGGCATTATAGTGAACTCACGTTGATGTCTCGGTGACCAAATTCGCCTGATGTAAATCCTATAGAATCCATTTGGGTCGCTATCGGACGCCATTACAGCGAACGCAAATCAGCGTCCTGTCGTTTACGTGAATTACATAACATGTGCGTAGACATCTGATGTAGACATCTAATGCCTCACACCTCCACAAACCTACCAACAAACTGTCGGATCCCTGAGAAGGAGAGTCAGTGACATATTTTGTTCCAAAGACGGACAAACAACCTATTAAGCAGGTGGTCATAATGTTTCGGCTTATCACGATAAACAGTTAAGACTATAGTAGGAAATGAACATCACCTGCAGTGAATATAAGACTAACACTGCATCTTATGTCGTAATCAAGTAGGAATTTTAACATTCCATCTAATTGCTAGAAATAGTTTCATGTGGTGTGCAGCATACTTCATATTCCTGTGTTTTTGCCATAATTAAGATGCTATGAAAGAGTTGTGCATGTACTGGGTCAATACCACTATTACTTGAGCCCAAACGTCTACAGTGGCAAAAAAGTGTTATCTTGCTATCCTTAAAGGTTGCTGATTGCATGTTTGCGAATTTAACACTTGTTTGACAAGGCAGCACTGTAACAAAAATGGTTCAAATGGCTCTAAGCGCTATGGGACTTAACATCTGAGGCCATCAGTCCCCTAGACTTACAACTACGTAAACCTAACTAACCTTAGGACATCACACACATGAATGCCCGAGGCAGGATTCGAACCTGCGACCATAGCAGCCGCGTGGTTCCGGACTGAAGCGCCAAGAACCGCTCGTCCACACCGGCCGGCTGGCGCTTAACAGAAATGTAGCTACACAATAAGAAATAGCAATTAACATTTATTAACATTAATTGTAAAATGGTACTTAACTTTGGTAAACTTTGATACATGGCACTTGATGTCGTGAACCTAATACAAAGAAATCTAAATAAGTTTTCTGATTTGATCCATTATAAATGGTTTTTTGAAAGCCTGCGACTGTAGATACAATAGGTTTGTTTATAAATAAATAAATCTTCTGCTACCAGTCACGATTTTCTTTATTTTACTATTTGCACGACGCGTTTCGAGAAATAATTCCCATTTTCAAGTGCGTTTTTATGATGTGTGTTAAGCCATTTCTTTTGATGTTGTCAGTGTGTGTGAGTCTGCTTCACTTTGTTGACTTTTACTGTAATACATAAGAAACGCGATTTTTAGTTGGGTGTCAATATTTTCTGTGAGGTTAGTGGCTAAAGTTTGAGAACAATTTGTACTTACAATTTTCTAATGGTCCATTTGTGTAGAGAGTCACACACACTTAACATCACACACAACTTGTACATTTCACACATCGAAAATATCTGATATAAACAAAACAGTTACAAAGATCTTCTGATAGGTAGTTCACAGAGATAACATTATAGGTCTTCCACAGATTATGATATGCTTTTGTACAGAGGTTAATTTATCTTTA
This sequence comes from Schistocerca serialis cubense, assembly GCF_023864345.2. NCBI lineage: Eukaryota > Metazoa > Arthropoda > Insecta > Orthoptera > Acrididae > Schistocerca > Schistocerca serialis. The sequence goes on from NC_064643.1 coordinate 336,595,537, forward strand.
CAATTTGGCTCATGAATTACTTATACTGATTTTACATTTGTGCTTATTTCTATGTTTTACTATTTTTATTTAAGTATATTATCAAAACATCTGAAGAAATTCACTGATTCATTTTCAAGTTTTTCATTTAATATTTTATCTTCATATTTTCTATAATGTGAATATATCTCCAGTTCTTCAAGCAAATCCATTTTATGTCCTTTATCTAGTCGGTGGAGTACTTTGACATTTTGCTCTATTTTTCAAATGGGTGTCCTGTATTATGTATGTGTGTTGCTATTGCTGATGTAGCGTGTTTGTTGTGGGTGTATGCTCTAATGTGCTCTGTGTACCTGGTGTTGATATTTCGGCCTGTTTGTCCTATGTAGAACTTGGAGCATTCCTGGCATGTTACCTTGTATATTCCAGAGTCTGAATATGGATCATGATTACACTTTATATTATGTATTAGTTTTTGGTGTAGTTTATTGGATGTAGAAAACCCAATTTTTACTCTGTGATTTTTGAAAATATTTGCAATCTTCTGTGATACATTGCCTATGTATGGGATGCTAGATATATATTTGTTTTTCTCTTTTTCTTCTGTGGTGCAGTTTGTACCTGGGTTTCTCTTCATTTTGTCTAAGATTGTGTCAACCATGGAAGCATTGTAACCATTGGCAACTGCAATCTTCTTCACTGTGTTTATTTCTTGTTGCATATTTTCTTGGTTCAATGGTATTTTTGTTGCCCTATGCAGCATTGACCTGTAAGCTGCCTGTTTATGAATATTTGGGTGACATGAGGTTGCAGGGATTGTGGTGTCAGTCATTGTGTTTTTCCTATAAATTTTGAATGTGCATGTGTTGTTGTGTCTTGTAATATTTAGGTCCAGAAAGTTGATACTTTTATTTTGCTCATGTTCCACTGTAAATTTGATTTTCTCATTTAGATTATTGAAATGATTAAGCATGTCTGTGATGTCTTTGGTATCTCCTTTCACTAACAGTAGTGTGTCATCTACATATCTCCTATAAAATTCTATTTTCTTTAGGCAGGGTTCTTGGCTGTCAAATAATTTTTGTTCTAAGTGATTTAAGTATATGTCAGCTATGGTACCGGATATACATGATCCCATTGCTAGGCCATCTGGTTGCTTATAAATGTTGTCATTAAAGGTAAAGTAGTTGTAACTTAGGGTTAGCTGAAGGAGTTCCATAAATTCTACAATCTCTGTGTATGAAAGTTTCTTGTGTTGCATAAGGTTCTTTTGTATTACTGTTAGAGCTTCTTGTATGGGTATGTTTGAATAACTTGCTTGAAGAACTGGAGATATATTCACATTATAGAAAATATGAAGATAAAATATTAAATGAAAAACTTGAAAATGAATCAGTGAATTTCTTCAGATGTTTTGATAATATACTTAAATAAAAATAGTAAAACATAGAAATAAGCACAAATGTAAAATCAGTATAAGTAATTCATGAGCCAAATTGTAAAGATAAATTAACCTCTGTACAAAAGCATATCATAATCTGTGGAAGACCTATAATGTTATCTCTGTGAACTACCTATCAGAAGATCTTTGTAACTGTTTTGTTTATATCAGATATTTTCGATGTGTAAAATGTACAAGTTGTGTGTGATGTTAAGTGTGTGTGACTCTCTACACAAATGGACCATTAGAAAATTGTAAGTACAAATTGTTCTCAAACTTTAGCCACTAACCTCACAGAAAATATTGACACCCAACTAAAAATCGCGTTTCTTATGTATTACAGTAAAAGTCAACAAAGTGAAGCAGACTCACACACACTGACAACATCAAAAGAAATGGCTTAACACACATCATAAAAACGCACTTGAAAATGGGAATTATTTCTCGAAACGCGTCGTGCAAATAGTAAAATAAAGAAAATCGTGACTGGTAGCAGAAGATTTATTTATTTATAAACAAACCTATTGTATCTACAGTCGCAGGCTTTCAAAAAACCATTTATAATGGATCAAATCAGATTATTAGTGCCAAGCCAGGCAATGAAAGCTATATATAAATACAAAAACCTCAAAATGAAAGTACTAAAAACAGTTGCACACATAAGATTCAACAAGCACTGTCAACAACTAGACATAATTCCGAAATATATAAAAGTGAAAATATGTTCTAGCAGCAACATAGCAAAACTTATAAAACATAAAGCAGAAAAACTATGGCTGAAAACCGAAATAAGGCAGTTACATAAGAAAAAGGACTTACTAAACAGAAAGCTACTCAACATGCAGATAGAAGCAGCAAACAACATGGAACCTACAGTTTATGACAGAATTTGCAGGCATATCCAGGAAGTAGTCGACAAAGAGTACTTGACGATTTGCAACACACATAACAAGAAACTACAGACCTTGACATCCAAACAAGACAAGAGATCCAACCTTGAGATAACTGACAAAAACAAACACACATTTTACAGTAGAGTGGTAAACAACACTGACATAAAGTTCAACCAAAGAGAAAACGATCTACTCCAAAAAGGACTAAAATACAACGTAGAACCTAACCTCAACAACCATACACTGAAACAGGTTATAGCTGCAACTAAAAGTGCAGCAGATGCTGCAAAATTAAATTCAAATACAAAAGCAGCAATAGGACACAAAGTAAGCAAGCTTCTTGAGAAAGAAATGAATAAAGATAAGTTTAGATCTAAATATACAATAAATGATACAAAAACTTTAAAATCTATAAACAATAAACTGGAAAACAACCAATCCATAGTTTTAAAGTCAGACAAAAGTAATACATTAGTTGTGATGAAAGAAAAAGAATACATAGACAAAACAAATGAATTTTTTGCTGCTAATAACATTCAGCACATTGAAAAAGACCCAACCAAACAATTCCAAAGTAAAATTAAGGAACAATTAAAGAACACACATTTCCTGTTGACAGAAAATGAAAAGAAATACCTTACATGTATGAATCCAAAAACACCACGCCTAAGAGCACAACCAAAAATACACAAAAATGGATACCCGATACGTCCTGTGGTCAACTCTATAAACAGCCCAGCATACAAACTGTCTCAAAAACTGAATAACATACTGGTGAAAAATTATACATATGAAACAACATATGCCATAAAAAACAGCATGATTCTAGCCAAAGAACTAAGAACCAGAAAGCTCCCCCAAGATGCACAGTTTATATCACTTGACATCACCAACCTTTATTCAAACATACCCATACAAGAAGCTCTAACAGTAATACAAAAGAACCTTATGCAACACAAGAAACTTTCATACACAGAGATTGTAGAATTTATGGAACTCCTTCAGCTAACCCTAAGTTACAACTACTTTACCTTTAATGACAACATTTATAAGCAACCAGATGGCCTAGCAATGGGATCATGTATATCCGGTACCATAGCAGACATATACTTAAATCACTTAGAACAAAAATTATTTGACAGCCAAGAACCCTGCCTAAAGAAAATAGAATTTTATAGGAGATATGTAGATGACACACTACTGTTAGTGAAAGGAGATACCAAAGACATCACAGACATGCTTAATCATTTCAATAATCTAAATGAGAAAATCAAATTTACAGTGGAACATGAGCAAAATAAAAGTATCAACTTTCTGGACCTAAATATTACAAGACACAACAACACATGCACATTCAAAATTTATAGGAAAAACACAATGACTGACACCACAATCCCTGCAACCTCATGTCACCCAAATATTCATAAACAGGCAGCTTACAGGTCAATGCTGCATAGGGCAACAAAAATACCATTGAACCAAGAAAATATGCAACAAGAAATAAACACAGTGAAGAAGATTGCAGTTGCCAATGGTTACAATGCTTCCAGGGTTGACACAATCTTAGACAAAATGAAGAGAAACCCAGGTACAAACTGCACCACAGAAGAAAAAGAGAAAAACAAATATATATCTAGCATCCCATACATAGGCAATGTATCACAGAAGATTGCAAATATTTTCAAAAATCACAGAGTAAAAATTGGGTTTTCTACATCCAATAAACTACACCAAAAACTAATACATAATATAAAGTGTAATCATGATCCATATTCAGACTCTGGAATATACAAGGTAACATGCCAGGAATGCTCCAAGTTCTACATAGGACAAACAGGCCGAAATATCAACACCAGGTACACAGAGCACATTAGAGCATACACCCACAACAAACACGCTACATCAGCAATAGCAACACACATACATAATACAGGACACCCATTTGAAAAATAGAGCAAAATGTCAAAGTACTCCACCGACTAGATAAAGGACATAAAATGGATTTGCTTGAAGAACTGGAGATATATTCACATTATAGAAAATATGAAGATAAAATATTAAATGAAAAACTTGAAAATGAATCAGTGAATTTCTTCAGATGTTTTGATAATATACTTAAATAAAAATAGTAAAACATAGAAATAAGCACAAATGTAAAATCAGTATAAGTAATTCATGAGCCAAATTGTAAAGATAAATTAACCTCTGTACAAAAGCATATCATAATCTGTGGAAGACCTATAATGTTATCTCTGTGAACTACCTATCAGAAGATCTTTGTAACTGTTTTGTTTATATCAGATATTTTCGATGTGTAAAATGTACAAGTTGTGTGTGATGTTAAGTGTGTGTGACTCTCTACACAAATGGACCATTAGAAAATTGTAAGTACAAATTGTTCTCAAACTTTAGCCACTAACCTCACAGAAAATATTGACACCCAACTAAAAATCGCGTTTCTTATGTATTACAGTAAAAGTCAACAAAGTGAAGCAGACTCACACACACTGACAACATCAAAAGAAATGGCTTAACACACATCATAAAAACGCACTTGAAAATGGGAATTATTTCTCGAAACGCGTCGTGCAAATAGTAAAATAAAGAAAATCGTGACTGGTAGCAGAAGATTTATTTATTTATAAACAAACCTATTAAATAAGTTTTGCTGTCTCTTGACAATCTATGATATTGTCACTGTAACTGATAGTAGTGATTAGAGACACACTAAGTAGGCCAACATTGCTATAAATTGTTTAAACTCGCGCTTTAATAGTTGCCAGGTTCTGCAACCAGAATGAATACGAGCGACCCATATCCGTCTCTACTCGCAGTACCAGCTGCACTGTTTGATGGCTTATTTTGAAGCATTCTACGCTGGTGTATAGATCGTTATTTGCATCTGAAAAATGGACCATGGCTTCTTTTTGCAATGATGTTCAAAATATTTTTCAAATAAGAATGCACCCATATGCAGTAAAAATGATATCGTACACAAATTTAATAAGGCTGTAGACCTGAGGGCAAGACAGAAAATTACTAAAAAACAAAATATTCATAAGGCATGATTTGCTGTGAGACCGTCAAGAGGGATGTTGAGCCGCCTGCTGCTAGTCTTGCAATTGGACGCCACCTCAGCGACTTGCGTGTCCTTAACCTACATCAGTAATTCCAATAGTTAAGCGTAGAATCCGAAACACGTGTCGTCTTGACATACGAGGGACGTTCCGAAAATAAGTTTCGTCATTGTTTTTGAACGAGAAGATGGTACACCACGTGACACAAACAAATGCCACATGAGTTCATATCCATTGCTGGTTCAACGAAGGAAAGGGCTTCATTGGAGGAGGAATTATGCCATGCGCAGGGTGCCGAAGAAGAGAGAGTAGCCACAGACCGGAGTCCCTGAGGTTATTCGAGAACACACCACGGTGTCAGACGGTCTTGTACTGACAACGTGGTCGCCAATGGAAGTGCGTGCTGTTTTCTGGTATGAATGAACCCTTGAGACTATCGTGTCTCTCATCCATGCACGCTTACAGACCATGTACGGTGGAAGGTCATGTATTGTTAAATGGTTGATCGCTGGTGTTGCTTGGGGCAACGGCCTTGCCGCAGTGGATACAACGGTTCCCGTCAGATCACCGAACTTAAGAGCTGTTCGGGGTGCACTCAGCCTCGTGATGCCAATTGAGGAGCTACTCGACCGAATAGTAGCGGCTCCGGTCACAGAAAACCATCATAACGACCGGGAGAGCGGTGTGCTGACCACACGTCCCTCCTATCCGCATCCTTAGCTGAGGATGATACGGCGGTCGGATGGTCCCGATGGGCCAATTGTGGCCTGAAGACAGAGTGCTGTGGTGTTGCTTGTTTAGAGAAGGCAGGCTGAGTGTAGAGGATGAAGGTCGAACTGGGCGTCCCTTCCAAAACAGTGCTGAAGTGGAGGAGGTGAAAGGGCTGTGCGAAAATTCCCAGCGTAGCAGGGCACTGAGTTTTACTAGAGTGGTTTCTTCAAATTGATTGCAAGCTAGTTCGTGCTGCTGTGGTGTATTTGTGTTGGTAGTAAAGTTTCCACGTGAAAAACAGTCCCGTGTATCTTCACGTCATTTAGAGGCGAAGGCTAGGGTAGAAGCAGACACAAAAATATTAAGGTCTGACTGGGGCTCGACCGTCCAATTTCGAATTTCCAGGCTACGTTTACCACTCGACTTCCAGGCCCACCGAACAACGTAATTAATGTGTAAATACCAAGGAGAACAATTGTATCCAAATTTAAACTAGTCAATGTCCCAATAATTGTTTCCCAAGTTGTAGTCAGTCTGTGTTGGACGTTCCAACAGACTCTGTGGCCCCGATGTGTTAAGTTTGTGACATGTTTTTGTTGGTCTGCGCTTATGGAATAGCAGTGTGCTAAGGGCATTTTAACGACGCTGGTGCCGTAATAACTATGTTTACAGCAATCCTTGCTTTACTGAGAGTGAAACCACATTCCTTTAACGATACCTAATAAAGTGTTGACGCAGTGAACCGACCTTGTAGGAGCTGTTACTCTCACCTGGATCAGAAGAAATGGAGGTTGACAAATAACAAAAGCCACTGGATTATCTGAATATGTGATTTAACGGTCATGGCTTCGTTTTCATACAACGGGAAATATTCAGAGGGAATGAGAGAGTTAACAGCAGAGACAAACATTGGTTATCGATCACAGTCCAGTATAAGCGTCATACTGAAAGTAAACAGCAGCGAGATGAATTAAATCCACTGGAATAAAATGAATGTAGTCACAATCTGGAATGAAATGAGTGTAATCTGAATTATATAAGAGTAAGTGAAACAAGTTCAAAAGTGCTGAACCTGAAATATTAGGCAAGCCTTACTACTCGACTTTCCTCTCGGTATGGCACATTGCGCACTCAGAACAATGCTCCATTACAGATCTTCCACCACACTACACAGTTGGAAGAAAACAGTCTGTTCTAAGAGTATAATTTGTCAGTCTGTTCAAAAAGTATAACTCAACTGGTGTTTCCAACATGGAAACTAGTGCGGTTGTTAAAATCGTGGTGACTCAATGGTTGAGACATTGTAGTTACATACAGGAGGTGCTAAGTTCAAACCCCGTCCTGCCTTCATTATTTACGTTTACCATGATTTCCCTGAATCCCGTAAGTCGAAAGTCGGATTGGTTCCTTAGAAAAAGACGTCGTCGATGGGATGCGTCTCCTGCATATACTCTATTTATTTTCATGCAGACTTGCACGCCTGTGTTTTTAAACCGAAGAGTCCTCCAACTCTTCAATAATGAGAAGTGGTGAGGAAACGGCTCAGTCTGATATATGCGTCATATCTGAGCTTACGATCTTGGCAGCCACTGAAATTCCTTTTGGCACGGCTCTGCAGCTCTCCCTCTCTTGGTGTCTTTGTTCCTGATACGCAGAAACTGGCGAGTTTCCTTCATAGGGTCTATAAGGGCGATGGTGTCGTCAATACGGAGGACAGAGTGAGTTACACAATAGTATAAAAGACATTTCCACGAGTACTGAATATGTACACTACTGGACATTAAAAATGCTACACCAAGAAGGAATGCAGATGATAAACGGGTATTCATTGGACAAATATATTATACTAGAACTGACATGTGATTACATTTTCACGCAATTTGGGTGCATAGATCCTGAGAAATCAGTACCCAGAACAACCACCTCTGGCCGTAATAACGGCCTTGATACGCCTGGGCATTGAGTCAAACAGAGCTTGGACGGCGTTTACAGGTACAGCTACCCATGCAGCTTCAACACGATACCACAGTTCATCAAGAGTAGTGACCGGCGTATTGTGACGAGCCAGTTGCTCGGCCACCATTGACGAGACGTTTTCAGTTGGTGAGAGATCTGAAGAATGTGCTGGCCAGGGCAGCAGTCGAACATTTTCTGTATCCAGAAAGGTCCGTACAGCACCTGCAACATGCGGTCGTGCATTATCCTGCTGAAATGTAGGCTTTCGCAGGGATCGAATGAAGGGTAGAGCCACGGATCGTAACACATCTGAAGTGTACCGTCCACTGTTCACCGTGCCGTCAATGCGAACAAGAGGTGACCGAGACGTGTAACCAGTGGCACACCATACCATCACGCTGGGTGGTACGCCAGTATGGCGATGACGAATACACGCTTCCAATGTGCGTTCACCGCGATGTCGCCAAACACGGGTGCGACCATCATGATGCTGTAAACGGAACCTGGATTCATCCGAAAAAATGACGTTTTGCCATTCGTGCACCCAGGTTCGTCGTTGAGTACACCATCGCAGGCGCTCCTGTCTGTGATGCAGCGTCAAGGGTAACCGCAGCCACGGTCTCCGAGCTGATAGTCCATGCTACTGCAAACGTAGTCGAACTGTTCGTGCAGATGGTTGTTGTCTTGCAAACGTACCCATCTGTTGACTCAGGGATCGAGACGTGGCTGCACGATCCGTTGCAGTCATGCGGATAAGATGCCTGTCATCTCATCTGCTAGTGATACCCTCCTGAACCCACCGGTTCCATATTCTGCTAATAGTCATTGGATCTCGACCAACGCGAGCAGCAATGTCGCGATACGATAAACCGCAATCGCGATAGGCTACAATCTGAGTTTTACCAAAGTCGGAAACGTGATGGTACGCATTTCTCCTCCTTACAAGAGGCATTACAACAACGTTTCACCAGGCAACGCCGGTCAACTGCTGTTTGTGTATGAGAAATCGGTTGGAAACTTTCCTCATATCAGCACGTTGTAGGTGTCGCCAACGGCGCCACCCTTGTGTGAACGCTGTGAAAAGCTAATTTTTTGCATATCACAGCATCTTCTTCCTGTCCGTTAAATTTCGCTTCTGTAGCACGTCTTAATGGCCAGTAAAGTATTACATCAATGTTAATCGAATGCAACGCTTTAGCTTTCCTGATACCCATTTCACACTCATACGACAGCAGCATCAAATACAATTAATAAAATTCACTGCATCCCGTTTCCCACTTTCATCAAGGGATAAACTAAATCCAACAGTAACTGAGAGTGTGCTGATAAATGGAGAAGAGGTGAATGAATGGACAACGGCCATTCCTGTGCCACTGTGCTTGCTCAGCAACAGCTGGACATCATGGTGCCTTTTAGACCGCTGCAGAACAGGTGTTACAAATTCCTTAGGTCCCTGTACCTCATGCGCATCAGAGAGACCTCTGTGTGCTGTTGCCAAGTGGATAGATGAATTCGTAATTTTAAACAGCAAATAATGAAGAACCGTTCCCGCATAAGCACCCGCATAAGCAACGCGATTTAGTCCTTTAAAGCATAATGTAGCTGATCAGTTACAGGCTTCATTTCTTCGATGTATCCTATGCTGAGCAACATTTTGTAACAAATTCGTTATCTAGTTAAGTGTATACACTCTACTGCAGCTGCTAAGCTGCTAGTAGTTCTTCATAGCGATCGTAAATGGCAGGATGAACTGAACCAGTTCGACAATCAGCTGTGTATGTATTGCCGGGCGGTTGTTTTGGAGGAAAGTAGAGACGTTTCTTTGGTGTTTGTGCACTGATTTGCGGGTTTGAAAATTACTTTTTTTTATTTTTAAAACGTAAGTAGATATGGTGTAGACAGTTAACTCGAGTGTCTTTACGATAGATTTGAAATTAGGTCTGTTTTTGTGTTTGTAGCGATTGTCAACAATAATGCTTTGTTAATTTAATTAAAAAATGTTTTCAACATTTTTTTCGTAATGTAGGCACTATAAACTAAACGGGGCAATTTTTGCAGCTTGAAATAAAAAATCATGCATTTAATGGTTAACACAGCGAGGATATGTCGCGCTGGTGACATCTGGCGAACAGTAAACATCACTTCTGTTTCACACACACTAAAACTCAACTGACCGCGAAAGACGCAGCATTCGTCTGCATCGAAACAGCGACAAGTACAATACCCGGTGAACATTAAAACTGTTTCAGACTTCGGAGACGAAATATGCAAAGGACTTAATATTTCTGAATCACTTTAGTTACTGTTATTTTTGGAACGTGCCTGCAGTTATCTGAATATGATGAGTACGACAGCGAGGCCGACAGTTATCGAAAAGGTTGGATTCTGTATTATTTACTCCGACAGCGTGGGAGTGTTCTTCATATTCTCTCAGCCCCGTCAGCCTTCATTGTTTTCGCAGTCCACATTTTTATGCAAATCCGGAAACAAGACGCCTGCTACGAGATTTCGACTTAACTGGCAAACACTCCAAGCAATCTGTCGTACGTCTTGCGACAACCTTTTTAGCGAACTCTATAGAACCGGCTTTCAGATGGGAAAAAACTAATATGAATATTCTTCAACCCACTACACATATAACTTTAAGTATCTGGAACACAGAATTATTTTGTTTGGGTGGTGTCCATAAGCTGACAAGTATCTGACAAAGAAAAATCATACTTTCAAACCGCCGGCAGCTGCTATTCTACATCTACATGGATACCCCGCAAATTACATTTAAGTGCCTGGCAGAGGGTTCATCGAACCACCTTCACAATTCTCCATTATTCCAATCTCGTATAGCGCGCGGAAAGAATGAACACCTGTATCTTCCCGTACGAGCTCTGATTTTCCTAATGTTATCCTGGTGATCGTTCCTCCCTATGTGGGTCGGTGTCAATAAAATATTCTCGCATTCGGAGGAGAAACTTGGTGATTGGAATTTCGTGAGAAGATTCCGTCGCAACGAGAAACGACTTTCTTTTAATGATGTCCGGCCCAAATCCTATATCATTTCTGTGACACTCTCTCCCATATTTCGCGATAATACAAAACGTGCTGCCTTTCTTTGAACTTTTTCGATGTACTCGGCCAGTCCTATCTGGTAAGTATCCCACACCACGCAGCAGTATTCTAAAAGAGGACGGACAAGCGTAGTGTACGCAGTCTCCTTAGTAGGTCTGTTACATTTTCTACGTGTCCTACCAATAAAACACAGTCTTTGGTTAGCCTTCCCCACAACATTTTCTATGTGTTTCTTCCAACTTAAGTTGTTCGTAATTGTAATACCTAGTATTTAGTTGAATTTACAGCTTTTAGATTAGACTGATTTATCGTGTAACCGAAGTGTGACGAGTTCCTTTTAGCACTTATGTGGATGACCTCACACTTTTCGTTATTTAGGGTCAATTGCCACTTTTCGCACCATTCAGATATCTTCTGTAAATCTTTTTGCAGTTTGTTTTGCTCTTCTGTTGACTTTATAGTCGATAAACGACAGCGTCATCTGCAAACAAGATGGCTGCTCAGATTGTCTCCAAAATCGTTTATATACATAAGGAACAGCAAAGGGCCTATAACACTACCTTGGGGAACGCCAGAAATCACTTAATTATTTATACCGGTTCCATAGGGATCACAAATTTATTTACAACAGCATAGGTGGCACTGGTTTTACTATTTTATCTGAAGCCACAGTAAAAACATTTGTCGTGTAGGCTGTTGTAAATAATGTTACGATATTGCGCAAGAAAGTCGCGAATGACCTGCAGAAACCCGGTACTTCAACATGACAACGCTTCACTGAGAAATCCTGGAGAATTAAATTTTGTGATAGTTGAGTATGACAAGGAGCTTTAAACATTTAAATAAGTGCGTAATTATTTTTAACAGCGCTTCGTGGTTTAAAATATAACCTTTTTCAAAGATAAAATAAGTCTGTTAATAGTCGCATAGAGATGTACAGTCACTCTTCATAGAACAGGAAGAACGCTGACACACAGGCATGGACAAAAATATTAAAACCCCACAAACACGAAACATTACCGTAGCTGGTAAGGTGTAGGAAACCCATTGGCGTTCAAATCGTCTTCCTGTCGTCTCAGAATGGATAACTGCAGACCGTGTATCGTTGTCAAGGACATCTTATACCATTCTTCTTCCAAATTAGTGTGACGTTCAGGAAACGACCATGTAGGTGGATAGGGATAACGTACACTTCTATCCAAAGTAGGCTACAAAGGCTCAGTAGTATTGGGATCTTGTGGCGTTGTTACGAAGCGTCAGTGAACATTCTGTCTCTAAAAAAAGTTTTTCCCCATGATGTTTGATGCAAAAACTTCGAAATAATCTTTATAAAGTACTCCGTGGCTAAATGGTTCAAATGGCTCTGAGCACTGTGGGACTTAACTTCTAAGGTCATCAGTCCCCTAGAACTTAGAACTACTTAAACCTAACTAACTTAAGGACATCACACACATCCATGCCCTAGGCAGGATTCGAACCTGCGACTGTAGCGGTCTCGCGGTTCCACACTGAAGCGCCTAGGACCGCTCGAAAGTACTGTGTAATACTTACAGTACTCGTAGAATATAAATGGGGAATGATGTCTATTTTGACAAAGCTTTAGTTACCTTATCGGAATATATCAAGAATTCAGCACACCCATACAGAAGAGCGTTGAATCTTGAAAGACCTGGAGGACTTTACACTTATAGGCTAAATTCGCTCAGCCGTCTATTCCGCGCACGTGAAGGAAACTAGGATGACGCAGTGCTTCGTTATTTTTGTTTGGAGGTCGCAGAGATGAGCCATGCCTACGTCACACCTGTAAGTGGCGAAAGACATGCCAGAAGGAGCAACCGTCTCCGGCCTGTCTTGTTTTCCGTAGCTGTCAACGCCAGATGACAGCAAGTGGAAGCACCAGGCACAATTTTTAGGTCATTGGGATAGCTTTACGATGAGACGACGGTAGCTTCTTAGTTATTACTAGCGAGAGTGGACGAGAATTGTAAGGAGAAACAGACAAGAGAATCATACAGTGCAGGGAGATAAACGAATGTCACAATAAGTCGTTATATATCACCTATAACCGTTGTTCTGTCTTGTTTCTTTTGCCAGTCTCCTGTTTAAATCGTAAAACATACGATACTATGGTTATACAATAGCTCTTCTTCGTTTATTATTGACAGGTGCTAACACGATATTTAGCCAGCCAATAAATATATTACACGATTAAATAGAGTTTTATTACTTGTACTTGCATTTTTATTGAGGTATCTGAACGATAACATTTCATTTAGTGAGCTGGTGTGTCGAAAGAGCCAACGATTCACTACAGTCCGTCCTCACGTTTGTTTCTATCAGAAACTCTTCTTCTAGTTTCCAAAGACACAGGTCCCTGGTTCGAGTCCCGGTATTGTATGCAGTTTTCATCTGTAAGGAATTTTCAAATGACCGCACACTCCGCTACAGCGAGAAAATTAATTCTGGATCAAAGTTATCGTTTACGATATTAATAACTGTAAAGGCTTCTTGTGAAGAAAACATGAATTGAAATGAAATAATAGAACACTGTGATTCAACAGTCTTGATATGCTCAGAACTGGGTTAATATCCACTAGAAATAGACTACCATTATGGGAATAGACTACCAATATGGAAATGTGCTTTACCATACGCGTATTTCTTTCCATCCTATTTACCAACTATGATAACGTAGCAGCTTCAGTCTCACTTCATTCTTTTTGTTTACTTTTTTTCCACTACTTCTTCACCTTCTCTCCATGCTCTCTTTTCATTTCTTCTGTCCATGTTGTTTTCGATTTCATATTTCTTCTGCCTTGAAAGCCTTCTAAATTTAGTATTTTATTCTTAAAAGAGGTTTCCATCTATTATTTCTGATCCTTTGATGTTATTTCTTTCTATTCTTTCCTTATTTCTGTTATTCATGCTATTGTTGATTTCTTTTTTAGAAACATATGACTACTTGTGTCCAAAGATGATTAATCTTTGTTTTGACATTACTTCTGATAGCGTATATTTTCATATATCTCCTCATTAGTTCTCATTTTACAACAATTTGTGGTTTCTATTCTACCCATTATTTTTCTAATAATCCATTATTCAAGCATATTTCGTTCATCTTGCAGTTCATCGTTAAGCATCACATGAAAATAAAAATTTTGGTGTTGCCACTGTGATATAGTACATCCGATTTGTTTTTCTAGTTATTAATTTCTTGTAGTAGATATTTTTTGTAAAAGCATACGAGGTGCGGCTAGAAAAGAACCGGACTGATGGTGGAAAAACATTTATTTACAATTATTTACAATTTCATGTTATCTCCTTCAATGTACTCTCCTCCTCGGTCTCTACACCGCTCCATACGAATTTTCCACTGTTCATAGCAATGCTGCAGATCATTTTCGGTAAGTCCATACATTACTTCCGCCGCTTTTTCTTTTACTGCTTCAACAGTCTCAAATCTAGTTCCTTTCAAAGCTGACTTGACTTTAGGGAAAAGAAAAAAGTCACAGGGGGCGAAATCAGGTGAGTAGGGTGGATGATCTAAGATGGGAATGTCGTGTTTTGCCAAAAACGTCTTCACTGACAACGCACTGTGAGCTGGGGCATTGTCTTGGTGAAGGACCCATGACTTTTTCTCCACAAATCGTTCCGTTTCCTCAGTACTCGCTCACGTAGGGTAGCCAGGACGCTAATGTAGTAATGCTGATTCACTGTTTGTCCCTCTGGTACCCAATCAATGTGCACAATCCCTTTGATGTCAAAAAAAAAAAAACAATCATCATTGCCTTGAATTTCGATTTTGACATTCGTGCTTTTTTTTGTCGTGGAGAACCAGGAGTTTTCCAATGCATCGATTGGCGTTTAGTTTCGGGATCGTAAGTAAAAAACCACGATTCATCGCAAGTAATAACATTTTGTGAGAAGGTGGGATCACTTTCAATGTTTTCCAGGATGTCAGAACAAATCATTCTTCGACGTTCCTTCTGTTCAATTGTGAGACACTTTGGAACCGTTTTTGAACACACTTTGTTCATGTTGAAACTTTCATGAAGAATCTGCCTAACACTTTCCTTGTCAACTCCTGTTAACTCAGACACTGCTCTGATTGTTAAACGGCGATCTTGTCGAATAAGTTTACCGATTTTTTCAATGTTTGCATCAGTTTTTTCTGACAATGGTCTGCCAGTGCGAGTGTCATCACTGGTGTCTTCGCGGCCATCTTTAAATCGTTTAAACCACTCAAACACTTGTGTTCGCGATAAACAATCATCGCTGTACACTTGTTGTAACATTACAAACGTTTCACTTGCAGATTTTCCTAGTTTGAAACAAAATTTGATGTTAACACGCTGTTCTTTCTGTACACTCAACATTTTCCGACGCACAGACAAAACGTCAACTACTTAAAACAGACGCCACGGGCAGACTGAGTGCAGGAGGCAGATGAAACTCGAGCAGTAGGCGGAGCGAGAGTCACGTGACAGGCCACGTGACTTTCAGCCTTATTGCATTCGTTTTATTGTTTCACCAGTACTAGTCCGGTTTTTTTCTAGCCACACCTCGTATGCTCTTTCCGTTTTATTAACTCTTACATCTGTAGCCAATTTTCCTAGTCCATTCTGATACATAGTTCCTCCAAGACAATTATATTCATTAACTAGCTCTGTTTTACCTTTACATTTTTCTTTGCATTTTGGTGCATTTTTATTTGTAATGAGTTTTGTTTTTAGACATAATTTTTGAGCTGGCCAGTGTGGCAGAAGGGTTCTAGGCGCTTCAGTCTGGAACCACGCGACTGCTACGGCCGCAGGTTCGAATCCTGCCTCGGGCAGGATGTGTGTGATGTCCTTAGGTTAATTAGGTTTAAGTAGTTCTAAGTTCTAGGGGACTGATGACTTCAGATGGGTCAAATGGTTCAAACGGCTCTGAGCACTATGGGACTCAACTGCTGAGGTCATTAGTCCCCTAGAACGTAGAACTAGTTAAACCTAACCAACCTAAGGACATCACGAACGTCCATGCCCGAGGCAGGATTCGAACCTGCGACCGTAGCGGTCTTGCGGTTCCAGACTGCAGCGCCTTTAACCGCACGGCCACTTATGCCGGCTGACCTCAGATGTTAAGTCGCATAGTGCTCAGAGCCATTTGTGATCGATAACCATTGTTTGTCTCTGCTGTTATTTGTTTTGATTCTTGGTAGTTGTTCCTGTAATTCAATAAAATCCATGTTCTTATTTTTGCGTGGATGGCCCCCTCGAAAATAATCAACTATGTATTCCACACATTTTTTCGTGTAAAGCTTATTTTTCGAGTTATTCCAGTTTGTCAGCTTAAAATTTACACCCTGTATATCTCTAATGATTCAAGTACTGACATTTGTAAAATTAAATACTTATAACATAGCTGTATTCTTACGATTTAACTGCTTTGACTTACCTTAATAAGCAGTTGTAACGGGTCTATTATTTCCAGTAAGAAGCAAATAACATTAAATGTAAAAACAATTTGCGCCGCTAATAATGAGCCAACGCCCTAAGCTAGCTGAGAGTGCTCAGTAAAGTACTCACTTAAAATAACAAACAAGTGGGAAAGATGTTTTCTTTTTAATTTACCGTGACTGTCGTGCCCACCCTCAAACCGTTTATCGTTCGTTGTGAGAGATGTATCGCAAGATTACGGTAGCAATAAGTGCAGACTACACCACGGTCATTCATGGTTATGTTTACGTTTTTGGAGAGAACTTTATTCAAGGACTTCATTCAACAAACGATATAGCATGAAGCCGAAAACAAGTTTCACGTGGCACAACTAATCGATATACATTACCTACTTCCGTTCAGAACCCCTTGGGAACAGTCCAACAAAGCTGTAAAGTTGATTTAAAATGTCCACTCTCACTCAACGTGAAACATTCCAGTCGGCGAGACGTCTGTACTCGATGAAGGATTGCTACCACCAACTGTTTACGAAATAAACAACGCAAACATACGAAGGGCAGTCGGTGACGAAAGGGTGGAGTCACTAGCTTCCGCACTATAAACATAAACAGACTAAAAGTGCTTCCTCCGAGCGAGAAGTTTGTGTACTTTCGATGAGGGAGGCAATGCGGCTCTTGTGCTACAAAGGAAGGCAGATGGAGGTCTTCACGTAGCCAAGGAAAACGAAGACACAAGTATTATTTTACTGTACTCTCCCGAAAACAATAAGGTATAAAGACTATCTGGACATATCACACGTTAAGTAGTTCCAAATGCGGTGTGTCCTTACAGAACCACATTTCCCTCGGGTGCGCTTAATGGTCCGATCTTTTAGGCGATGTTAACGGTTATTATAATCAACCAAGACAACCATTTTTGAATGACGTCCTATTTTATAAGCAATGTAACGTCAGGAATGAAACCGGTATGAAGTGGCGCAGCGGAATGAAGTCAATTATGTAACTGTTTTTCAACTCCATTTCTGTAAAATTTGCAGAACTGTATCTTTCTGATAGGGAGAATATAAACATGATAGCTGTGGTAAGCTATAATTTATGAGCAAAAACGTAATTGGTCGTTATTATGTACAACCATTGTATTTACATGTTTCACTTCTCTCTCATTGTCATCATCAACAATAACGGAACGATGGAGGTACTATACTCTATGCAGAATCATGACAATCAGGTTTATCTAAAGAGATACGCTTGACACCAGTCAGAAGACTGATGACTCAAAAAAATAAATAAATAAAAAATAAACACTTGATACTCAAGTCTCCGAGGAGGTGACAACTGCTGAACCTTAGCGTCGTGGAATCCCCGTCTATGCGAAGCAGTTTTATGACAGTAACTTTTGTACATCTTTGCAGAGTTTAAAGGCGTCCTTAGGCGTCCTTAGGAGGCGCGAGGCAGCTAACTCTGTTGTGGACACGGACAGAAAATCCAACCTCACGAAACACAGCGCCTGCGTCATGTAGGACGTTTTACGAGGGGCCTTTGAAAAGTCCGTGCAAAGTCCGAGAGATGGCACCACCTGCGCGTATCGAGGTCATGCTTAGTTAGTTGCATCTTTGGAAAGAACGCACACCAAGTTTCAGCCATATTGGTCAATTTCTTTGTGTTTGGCGTTCGTTTGAATCAAGGAAGACGAGTGATTGTCAAAAAATGGACGAAAAAGAATTTCGTGTGGTGCTTAAACATTACTTTATGAAAGGCAAAACGACTCAGGAGACTAAAGAGACGTTTGATGAACATTATGGTGACGCTGAATCTTCCATTACAACAGTTTATAAGTGGTTTCAAAATTTTCGGAATGGCCATATGGGCACAAATGATGCTGA
This sequence comes from Schistocerca serialis cubense, assembly GCF_023864345.2. Classification (NCBI taxonomy): domain Eukaryota; kingdom Metazoa; phylum Arthropoda; class Insecta; order Orthoptera; family Acrididae; genus Schistocerca; species Schistocerca serialis. The sequence continues at coordinate 336,613,983 of NC_064643.1, forward strand.
AAGTTCTGGAGGCCCTGTGGAGGTTACGACTCCAGAAATCATTGAGAAAATCCATGATATGGTGACGGATGACAGAAGAATTAAGGTGCGTGAGATTGCTAGTGCTGTAGGCATTTCGAATGAACGGGTACATAATATTTTGCATAAAAATTTGGACATGAGAAAGCTATCCGCAAGATGGGTTCCGCGATTGCTCACGCTTGACCAAAAACGGAATCGTGTGAAGTGTTGCAAGGATGGTTTGCAGCTGTTCAGGAAGAATCCGCAGGACTTTAAGCGTCGTTTCGTCACTGTGGATAAAACATGGATACGTTACTATGCTCCTGAGATCAAACAACAATCTAAACAATGGGTTACCAAGGGAGAATCTGCACCAAAAAAGACGAAGACCATTCCTTCGGCCGGAAAGGTTATGACGACTGTCTTTTGGGATTGGCAAGGGATAATCCTCATCGTCTATATGGAAAAGGGTAAAACTATTACAGGTGCGTATTATTCATCGTTATTGGACCGTTTGAAAGCCGAGCTGCAGTAAAAACGCCGGCGATTGGACCGCAAGAAAGGCGTTTTCCATCACGATAATGCACCAGCACACACCTCAGCAGTTGTGGTCGCAAAATTAATGGAAACAGGATTCCAACTCGTTTCACATCCCCCCTATTCTCCAGACGTGGCTCCCTCGGACTACTATTTGTTCCCTAATTTGAAGAAGTGGCTGGTGGGACAAAGATTTTATTCAAACGAGGTGATTGCAGCAACTAATAGCTATTTTGCACACTTGGACAATTCCTATTATTCAGAAGGGATCAACAAATTAGAACAGTGTTGGGTGAAGTGTATAAGTCTAAAAGGAGACTATGTCGAAAAATAAAAAAAGGTTCACCCCAAACACGTAAGTAGTTTTTTATTTTTGCACGAACTTTTCAGACGCCCCTCGTAATTAACGCGATATGCGACTGTAGCTGGCTCCATCCACAGCTGTAGGCTGTATCTGTCTCGCAAACCACACAGTTTGTTTCCAAGAATAGACGTGCGTAAAATTCTTTTGATAGCCCTATTAAAAAGCACATCCCTTCCCTTGTCCATATGCTAGTCACGTTGTTCTGTCTGCAGTATATCTAAAGGGTGTAATGGGTAGAGGTGCAGATATACTCTGTACACACATCAGTGTGTTGGTTGGTTTTTCTCTGCATAATCTTCCCGCATACGCATAACATAGTTCACTACCTGATTTTTCGGCATGGTCCTAACTGCTTCACTAATAGAACTACGCGTGTCAGTATAGAACACCCGTCTTGCGTCCACACTTCAACACTCGACGTGCTGTTTAGGGGAAAATATCCATTAGTGACTTGCTCTTGCCACGTGTACGTGGCGGTACTAACCAACCAACATACTACTGCTAACAGCTCTAATTATTAGTTTGCAAGTTACGTAAACACTGATGTAGTTCAGTAGACTGTTCTCAGTCACCAATAAAAATATCTGTACTTATAAGCGTTACACAGTGTATAAATAAGAACTTCAAATCCATGAACATATTATCAGACAAAAGGGAAATTTCCATGTCCAGTCAGTAAAGACATCAGCTTAAAAAACTTCACGAAGTCGGACAAATGCACTCCTGAGAGAGAGCATACTTACATTTACATAACGTGAATAGTACACAAAATATATGTATTATTTTAATAGTAAAGTCCCACAACCTTTCACAAAACGCGAAGGCGGAAAAAATAAATAAAAAAGTGGATACAGCAAGACGCCATGGCGCTACCCATTGTTTCGCTTCTCAACGCTTCTATCAACTACGCTTCGCTAACTTTTACAAAGATCGACCTTGCATTTTGTGTTAGTATCTTCTCAAAGCTTTAATCGCTGATATTGTATTAACTCACATTTAATTATAACAAATCCTAACATAAGAGAAGCGTTTTTTTGTAAATCTTCATTGTGCCGTCGTGTTAAAACGACGTACTTTCGTAACACGCTTACTGGAATTGTAAACCGAAAGTAACTTCTTTTTCTTCTGTTTAGGGATCACAGGCCCTGTAGACCACGATCTGCTTCCATCTTCTTCTATCTGTCGCTGTCTCTCTCCACCCTGCGGGGACTCCTGGTGTTGCGGTGTTCTTCTCTATGCCATCTTTCCACAATGTGCGAGGTCGGCCGAATGGTTTTGTTGCTTGGAGAGTGTCGTCAAATGCCTACTTAGGAATTCTGTTGGTTTCTATTCTAGCCACACGCCCGCGCCCACTGCAGTCTCCTACTTCTTAATTTCTGAACGATAGTGGGTTGATTCATTAACTGGTAAATTTTTCTCATCGTTATTGGACCGTTTGAAAGCCGAGCTGCAAGAAAAACGCCGGCGATTGGACCGCAAGAAAGGCGTTTTCCATCACGATAATGCACCAGCACACACCTCAGCAGTTGTGGTCGCAAAATTAATGGAAACGGGATTCCAACTCGTTTCACATCCCCCCTATTCTCCAGACGTGGCTCCCTCGGACTACTATTTCTTCCCCAATTTGAAGAAATGGCTGGTGGGACAAAGATTTTAATCAAACGAGGAGGTGATTGCATCACTTTTCTTTCCAAAGCATTCAGTTTTTCTCTTACTTTCCAGGCAAGCTCCAGCTTTCCGACCCATACAGTACTGCATTTTGCCACAACAAATCCTGTCAATAATAACACGCATTTGAGAGACCCTGAACGTGCTGGCGCTAAAAACAACATTCATAGAGTGTAAATTCTACACTACTGGCCATTAAAACTGCTACACCAAGAAGAAATGCAGATGATAAACGGTTATTCATTGGACAAATATATTATACTAGAACTGACATGTGATTACATTTCCACGCAATTTGGGTGCATAGATCCTGAGAAATCAGTACCCAGAACAACCACCTCTGGCCGTAATAACGGCCTTGATACGCCTGGGAATTAAGCCAAACAGAGCTTGGATGGCGTGTACAGGTACAGCTGCCCATACAGCTTCAACACGATACCACAGTTCATCAAGAGTAGTGACTGGCGTATTGTGACGAGCCAGTTGCTCGGCCACTATTGACCAGACGTTTTCAATTGGTGAGAGATCTGGAGAATGTGCTGGCCAGGGCAGCAGTCGAACATTTTCTGTACCCAGAAAGGCCCGTACAGGACCTGCAACATGCGGTCGTGCATTATCCTGCTGAAATGTAGGGTTTCGCAGGGATCGAATGAAGGGTAGAGCCACGGGTCGTTACACATGTGAAATGTAACGTCCACTGTTCAAAGTGCCGTCAATGCGAACAAGAGGTGACCGAGACGTGTAACCTATGGCACCCCATACCATCACGCTGGGTGATACGCCAGTATGGCGATGACAAATACACGCTTCCAATGTGCGTTCACCGCGATGTCGCCAATCACGGATGCAACCATCATGATGCTGTAAACAGAACCTGGATTCATCCAAAAAAATGACGTTTTGCCATTCGTGCACCCAGGTTCGTCGTTGAGTACACCATCGCAGGCGCTCCTGTCTGTGATGGAGCGTCAAGGGTAACCGCAGCCATGGTCTCCGAGCTGATAGTCCATGCTGCTGCAAACGTCGTCGAACTATTCGTGAAGATGGTTGTTGTCTTGCAAACGTCCCCATCTGTTGACTCAGGGATCGAGACGTGGCTGCACGATGCGTTACAGCCATGGGGATAAGATGCCTGTCATCTCGACTGCTAGTGATGCGAGGCCGTTGGGATCCAACACGGCGTTCGGTATTACCCTCCTGAACCCACCGATTCCATATTCTGCTAACAGTCATTGGATCTCGAGCAATGCGAGCAGCAATGGCGCGATATGATAAACCGCAAACGCGGTAGGCTACAATCCGAGCTTTATCAAAGTCGGAAACGTGATGACACGCATTTCTCCTCCTTACACGAGGCATCACAACAACGTTTCACCAGGCAACGCCGGTCAACTGCTATTTGTGTATGAGAAATCGGTTGGAAACTTTCCTCGTGTCAGCACGTTGTAGGTGTCGCCATCGGCGCCAACCTTGTGTGAATTCTCGGAAAAGCTAATCATTTGCATATCACAGCATCTTCTTCCTGTCGGTTAAATTTCCCGTCTGTAGCACATCTTCGTGGTGTAGCAATTTTAATGGCCAGTAGTTTAGTTCGTAACCCACGAAATATGGGTTTCAACTGAAAACAACAAAAACAATATGGCGTCTCGCAAGTTCTGCCTGTGAAACGGAGTGCGTTCTCCCCTCTTATTGGTTCAACCTTTCGTAGCACGTTGCCAAAATACCGCAGAGCCTATTTTGTGGTTCACGAGAGCAAGTGCCATGGAATAGCTCTAGCAGTTGGTAGAGACGCCGAGTTGCGAAACGACATCTAGCGGGATAGCGTTTCCCTGAACTGAATTTTTATCTTCGCGTTTGCTAAAATATTGTGAAATAACAGGAACTGACGTCACAAAACTCGAACATTTCCACGTCAACGTCAGCTAACTCGTCCCGTGTGAGGACGGCTATACGTTCAGACAAGACTGCGTCTAAGTGCTGCGGCGCGTGCTTTTCGTGGAAAGTGGAGCAAACTTCTGATCGATACACTATTCAAACGACCGCAACAACGGCTGGAAAATACCGACATTCAATTTATATTTTGTCCGTAAGTTCTTGTCAGAACTACAAGAGAGTTGTGTGACTAATCTCATATACAGGGTGATCAGTAAATGGTGACTAGAAAGGTTACCAGTGGAATTTATAATAAAACTCAACATCTTAGGTCATAAGTCCCCTAGAACTTAGAACTACTTAGACCTAACTAACCTAAGGACATCACACACACCCATGCCCGAGGCAGGATTCGAACCTGCGACCGTAGCGGTCGCGCGGTTCCAGACTGAAGCGCCTAGAACCGCTCGGCCACTCCGGCCGGCTTGCACTTAAAAGAAAGTTATGAAAAAGTAGAACTGATCCTTGCAAGAAAAAATAGAACTGATACTATCAAAAGTAAAATACTCAGATTGTAAGTGGATGATCTGTAGAGACTTGAAGGTTACGTGCATAGTATTTGACCAGCAGGCAGAATTTACAAAGTACCCATGTTTTTTGTGTGAGTGGGACAGCAGAGCCAGAGATCAACACCGGATCATCGACTTCGGGCCAGTTCGCCAAAATCTCGTTCTTGAAACTAAAAATGTTGTGCGATTGAGTCTCATCGATCGTGAAAAAATACTAAATTAAGCTAGGTACGATGAAGGAATTTGTGGAAGATCTCACTAAAACTGGGAGATGTTTCCAATATTTGTGTGACTATTTTTCTAATTTGTCAGGGGCCAAACTCAGAGAAGGTGTTCTTGTTGGACCTGACAACCGTAAATCTGTGTATGACGACGAAATTCTTGCTGCAATGACGTATGATGAAAAACAGGCGTGGACTGCACTCTGAGAAGTCGTTTCCAAATTTTCGGAGAACATAAAGGAACAGATTACAAGAAAATTGTTCAAAACATGCTTCAAAAGTTTGAGCCCGATGAGTATGAAACTCCATCTGCTTAAATCACGTTTGGACATCTATCGCCTGCCGCGGTGGCCTAGCGGTTCTAGGCGCGGAGTCCGGAACCGCGCGACTGCTACGTTCGCAGGTTCGAATCCTACCTCGGGCATGGATGTGTGTGATGTCCTTAGGTTAGTTAGGTTTAAGTAGTTCTAAGTTCTAGGGGACTGATGACCACAGTAGTTAAGTCCCATAGTGCTCAGAGCCATTTGCACCATTTTTTTTTGACATCTATCATGAAAACCTCAAAGCAGGCGTCACGAACAGGGGGAAAGATTATGTGAGGACATTCGTGACCTGGAGAGAAGATATCAAGGGCGCTGGAATGTTTTTATGATTGGTGACTATTGTTGGTCACTGCAGCGAGAAAACACAGAGTCATCTGATAAGAGGAAGAGCAACATACGAAGTTGTAGAGAGAAGAGAACACATTAGTTTGGGAATGATGACGATGTTAAATCTAGAGAGTTGATACCTAATTTATATTACGAAAAATTTGGTGGCGAGCTGAAGTGTTTAACCTCAGAAGACCTTTCCTGGAGCTATTCTGTAGCAATTCTGGACATGTAGGGTGTCGCATTGCCCTGCTGGAATTGCCCAAGTACGTCGGAACGCACAATGGACATGAATGGATGCAGGTGATGAGACAGGATGCTTACGTACGTGTCACAAGTACGAGTCGCATCTAGACGTATCAGGGGTCCCGTATCACTCCAATTGCACACGCCCCACACCATTACAGAGCCTCCGCCAACTTGAACAGTCCCCTGGTGACATCCAGGGTCCATGGATTCAAGAGGTTGTCTCTATAGCCGTACACGTCCATTCACTAGATACCACTTGAAAAGAGATTCGTCCGACCAGCAAAGTGTTTCCAGTCATGAACAGTCCAATGTCGGTGTTGACGGGCGCAGGCGAGGCTTCAAGCTTCGTGTCGTGCAGTCGGTCTTCGGCTCCGAAAGCCCATATCGGTGATGTTTCGTTGAATGGGTAGCACGCTGACACTTGTTGACAGCCCAGCATTGAAATCTGCAGCAATCTGCGGAAGGGTTGCACTTATTTCATGATGAACGTTTCTCTTCAGTCGTCCTTGGCCCCGTTCTTGCAAGATCCTTTTCCGGCCGCAGCGATGTCGGAGATATGATGTTTTACCGTATTCCTGACAAGCAGAGTACAGTATGAAACGATCGTACAGGAAAATCCCCACTTCATCGCTTATAAGACACTTGTTGGCTTATATAGGCATTGCCAGCCGCACCGCCATATTCTGCCTGTTTACACATCTCTGTATTTGATTACGCATATGTACCGGGTGATCAAAAAGTCAGTATAAATTTGAAAACTTAATAAACCACGGAATAATGTAGATAGAGAGGTAAAAATTGACACACATGCTTGTAATGACATGGGGTTTTATCAGAACAAAAAAAAAAAAAAAACAAAGTTCACAAAATGTCCGACAGATGGCGCTGGACAGCAAAACGTCAGTGACTGCGCATGACAATCGTGTATAAAAGGAGCTGTAATGAGAGAGAGTCAGATGCGCCAGCAGTCGCAGCATGTTGACGTTACCTGAAAAGGCGCTTTTAGTGAAGCTGTATTATCAGAATGGTGAATGTGCTAGTTCAGCGTTACGATCCTATCGCCATAGGAAGGGGAATCGAGCGGGTAAAGGTCCGTTGACAAATGCAGCTGTAGCCAGAATGATACCGAAGTTCGAAGCCACGGGTTTTTTAGACGATAGACCCCGTAGTGGCCGACCGAGCACAAGGCGTAATGTTGCTGAGACAGTTCAGGAAGAAATGGAGACTGTAGCGGGTTCGTCTATGCACGGGGAAGTCAGCGCTCGTGCAGTCGCACGTCGTACCGGCACACTACTGTTTGGTTGGCGTACCCTCCGATGCTATACGTACAAAATCCATCGGCATCATGAACTGTTAGCTGGCGATTTAGTGAAGCGGAGGGCATTTGCGGTGTGGGCGTTTCAAAAGATGGGAGAAGATGACGATTGGTTGAGTAACGTGTTGTGGACCGACGAAGCTCATTTCACGCTCCGAGGGTCTGTCAACGTACATAACTGCAGAATTTGGGCTGCCGAAAATCCTAGAACTGCCTTGGAAACTCCATTGCACGACGAGAAAGTAACGGTATGGGTTGGATTGACCACATCTACCGTTATCGGGCCTTTTTTCTTCGAGGAAATGCGTGAACTGGTTTTGTAACTGCTACCGCGACGGGTGAGAGGTACGCCGATATGTTACAGAATCGCATCATCCCCAGCCTGGCTGATAAACACCTGCTGGAACGTGCGATGTTTATGCGGGATGGCGCTCCACCCCATATTGTTAGACGCGTGAAAGATCTCTTGCGAGCGTCGTTTGGTGGTGATCGTGTGCTCAGCCGCCACTTTCGTCATGCTTGGCCTCCCAGGTCCCCAGACCTCAGTCTGTGCGATTATTGGCTTTGGGGTTACCTGAAGTCGCAAGTGTACCGTGATCGACCGACATCTCTAGGGATGCTGAAAGACAACATCCGACGCCAATGCCTCACCATAACTCCGGACATGCTTTATAGTGTTGTTCACATAATTATTCCTCGACTACAGCTATTGTTGAGGAATGATGGTGGACATATTGAGCATTTCCTGTAAAGAATATCATCTTTGCTTTGTCTTACTTTGCTATTCTCCCAGATGAAGCGCCATCTGTTGGACATTTTTTGAAGTTTTGTATTTTTTTGGTTCTAATAAAACCCCATGTCATTCTAAGCATGTGTGTCAATTTGTACCTCTCTATCTACATTATTCCGTGATTTATTCAGTTTTCAAATTTATACTGACTTTTTGATCACCCGGTATATCAGTTTCTTTGGCGCTTCGGTATACATCGAAATGAAGAAATATCGATATTTTGGTACACCGCTATTTTTTGCCCGTAACTAACATGACGCAATGAAATGTGTGCAGCACAAATGTGAACAGTTACCCGGTAACGCATAACTTTAAAGTCGTACAGCTTCGCGTTAGAAGGAGGAAGGGGGAGAGAAAGAGGGAGAGAGAGCGAGAGAGAGAGAGAGAGAGAGAGAGAGAGAGAGAGAGAGGGAGAGAGAGAAGGGGAGAAAGGCAGTGTGACTCGCCTGCAAATGGTGTGGCAGCAGTCCAGTGTCGGCGTGGGCATGGCAGCCGTCGGCGCTACAGTGCGGCGCGCGGCCGGAACTCTCAGTACGCACCACACAGCGGAGCGAAACACGCGGCAGCGCGGTCACGCCGCGACTGAGCCGCGGCCCTGGCCGCGTCGGCGGGCCGGGTGTTGGCGCTGGGCACGGCCGCTGACGCAGCCGGCGGGAGAGCCGCGCTGGGCGGTGGGCGCGCCTGCCGGGGCGGCCGCAGGAACACAGGAGCTTCCACGGGCCGCCTGCCAGCCACACCTCACTCACGCCTAACACTGCGCACATCCGCTACACGGTGGCAACACGCCGATATCAGGAAGCACCAGTCAGCTTTCTCTACAGTGTGATTTTTTCCAACGTATACAAACCCTAAGCCGTCGGCACACGGACTGTGCTGTCGACCGTTGAAGCCGTCAGCACACGGGCCGTGCATCCGAACGTTGAGCGTTGAGCTTGCCGAGTTTCTGACGTCATATCGTGGAATAGCACGTTCGCGAGTCTTTCCGAACGTGCAGAGCAATATCTCACATGTCAGATATTCTGAGCGTGCGTCTGAGCGCTGACCAATGATATGGCACAACACCCCTACGTCACAAGCACGCCGCCTCACTTCAGTACAGAGTTGTGAGACGCCATATTGGCATTTATGTATATCTGCCGTTTCTGAGCACCAGAAAATTGAGAATCACTGGAAAACCCGTTGTTAGTTGTGTGATTCGTTCCAATAAAATAATGAGAAACATCGTATTTGTGGCAAAAGAATTATTGTAACTTGCGTATTATGAGAGTAGGCTATTTGAAGGCAGCGACACACTGAAGATCCGCCCAAAACGCATTGTTCTTGGTACAATTTGTTATAATTAAATTTAAATTAAGTAACATATGTACGATTAAGGTTTTCAGCAACGGGGTAACATGCTATGATTAGAGAGAAGAGCTACATCGTTTGTGTAGCGTAATAACTAGCGTCATTATCCGCGCCGGCACGGTAGCTCAGCGTGTTCGGTCAGAGGGTTAGCTGCCCCCTGTAATAAAAAAAGTACCATGTCCAATCAGTAACGACACAGGCTTATAAAAGTTCCATTACAAACAGTGCGGTACAAATTTGGAATACTTCTCCGCACAAGATAAACATTATTTCATCATTCCCACATTTTAGTAAAACCCCAAGGTAAGTCTTACTTGAACCGTTCCCACCTAGCAGCAGAATCTTTGCAACATGCGAGTTACGAAGCGTAAAAGAAAAAGGAGCAAAATATCTTTATACAAGTAGCGCAAGCTGTCCTGTAGATTAAGTCAATCGAACAAAGTCACCCCTCAAAAAAGGTGAACTTATGTTTAAATAACATCAAATATTACAGCATATACTTATATTAAATTAATAATAAAGTATCAAAACATAATAAAAACGCGAATGTTTGGGGAAAAAAAAATTGTAGGTGTTGAGATGCGATCCACCGCCCCAACAAAACCTCATTTTTTTAAAAAAATCTCATTTTGTTCGCTTTCGTTCCTTGCATCTGCTCGGGGCGGACGTTGTAAGACATCCGTTTAAGTTCGTTGTTGATCGATTAACTCAGTTTATTTATTACAGAGAGCTGCTAACCCTCTGACCGAACACGCTGAGCTACCGTGCCGGCTAACCAACAATATTATGCGTCTACTTAGCCATATTGTTTTACCCCTTGATAAAAACGTTAATCGTAGATAATTATGTTACTAATTGAAATTATAACAAATTGTACCAAGAGCATTGCTTTTGGGTGGATCTTCAGCGTGTCGCTGCCTTCAAATAGCCTACTCTCATAATACCCAAGCTACAATAATTCTTTTGCCACAAATACGATGTTTCTCATTATTTTATTGGAACGAATCATACAACTAACAACGGGTTTTCCAGTGATTCTCAATTTGCTGCTGCTCAGAAACGGCATATATACATATAGGCTTGAAATGAATGCCAATATGGCGCCTCACAACTCTGTGCTGAAGGAAGACGGCGCGCTTGTGACGTAGGTGGCGTTGTGCCATCTCATTAGTCAACGCTCAGACGCACGCTCAGAATATCTGACATGCCAGATATTGCTCTGCACGTTCGGAAAGACTTCCGAACGTGCTATTCCACGCTATGACGTCAGAAACTCGGCACGCTCAACGCTCAACGTTCGGATGCACGGTCCGTGTGCCGACGGCTTTAGGCCTTGTTCTACGTGAGCGACAGAAGCGAGCGACAGCGAGCGACTTCTGGATACGCGATACTCCAGCGACAAGCAGCAGCGTCGGCCGAAGAGCTTGGGTGTCCTGCGTGCGAGCGCTCCTGTCGCACTACAAGATGGCTGCTTAGAGCCAACCAGCTGTTTCTATAAAACGGCGTCCCTAACCTGCAGAATACTGTACCTGGAGAGTAAGGCTACAGAATTGAGTTTATCTAAGAAAATAAAGCGAAAAGGAATGCTGTCCATGAAATTTACAAAGGGAGGAATCTCCATGGAGAGCTTCATAAATACCATCAACTACGAAGATCACCAGACAAATTCTTTGGACACACGTGATTTATTGATTGATTTATTGATCCATCTTTAAACGTTTTTCATGCAATTGATGTCATTTTACATACATTATATAATTACAAAATAAGTCATTCTGAATGAGTAAATATTTTTTATACTGCACATATTTAGTAGTCATTAAACATAAATGTGTCATGCAGAATGACAAAAGGAGATACTGTATGTATAACACAATACACATGCTAAGAAAAACATTTTAAGAAATATAAATGAGACAGGCTTAATACATGTTAACCATTGGGGAAAATGCGTTACGTAAATAAAGCTCAACAGCATGGTACAATAACATTTTCAGAAGAACTTATGTAATAGGGTGGTCATGTCATACAGCAGTTAACTAGTGAGTAAAAATACATTATGTAAATAAAGCATAATCGCGTGATACAATAACTTTTTCAGGAAGTGCTCATATAATATGGTGGTCATGTCACACAGCAGTTTTAATAGATTAGACCATTTTTATTACATACTTTAAATTCTTCTATTGTATAGAATGCTTTTTGTCCAAGCCACCTTTTTGTAATATTTTTGAAGACATTCAGTGACATACTGTGTGCTGTAGGTGGTAGCATGTCAAATAATTGTATTCCTGTGTATGTGTAACTGTTTTGGGTTTTTGTAAGCCTAGTAACTGGGGTGTCCATCATCTGCCTTTGGCGTGTGTCATGGCTATGTACAGACTCGCGCAGTTTACAGCTTTCTTGGTTTTCCTTTATGTGCACTAAGCAGCTGAGAATAAACAGTGATTTAAGTGTCAGTATTTTTAACTCTTTGAAGTAGTCTCTACATGATACATGGTTTGTCACTCCAGCAATACACCTAATGACTTTTTTCTGCCAAAGGAAAATTCTTTTTGCCCCAGAGGCGTTGCCCCATAACAGCACTGTCACACAAGTCCTGAGCTTAGTTAGCAGATAGGTCTCTCGGGATAACTTTTTGCATACATAGCTGATGTGAGTTTCCCAGGTCAATTTTGGGTCCAGATGAATGCCAAGAAGCTTAACTGAGGAACTACAGTTGTCATTGTTACATAGGCTGAATAGAATGTTTACAGTTTTAGAGTGGTTAATTCGTAATTCATTTGCTGCGAACCATACACTGGATATTTTCAGTTGTTCTGAACTTTTGTGCTTGAGTATGTCTAAGGCCCTATCTACTGTAAGAAAGGTGGTGTCGTCTGCGTATAGTATGGATTTACAAGTCATCATATTGGACAAATCATTTACATAAATTATGAAAAGCAAGGGTCCAAGCACGGACCCTTGTAGCACACCTCATGTTACACCCAGTGTGTTTGATTTGTTTCTGTTAAAATGTACTATTTGTTTTCTCTCACTCAGATAAGACGTAATCAGAGATAGTACTTTGCCTTCAAAACCATACGAGTAGAGCTTATTTAATAGAATGAGCTGAGGAGCATTAGACTATCTCATTAATAAATTAAATACGAATGTTTTTTTTCGATGACCAAAAACTTTTAACAGCCAGTAAATGCAGAGGAATGACTACTACACGTAAATGACTAAGTACGCTAAATACAACCATAAGTACAGAGACTGATACCACTGTGGTGTGGGGGTAGCATATAGAGTTTATGATTACGTTTTAGGAAAAGGTCCTGGGTTCGATTCTGGGCTGTTTCTATATTTTTACTGACTCCGTTACAATTCTGTATAATAAGTTTTATGTATACTGCATCTCTAAGTATATTTTGAAGGTCTTGCCTAAAACTTGATCTTCACACCTGTCCCAGTACATGACACACATTTAATTCCTTATAAATTACAATGAACCATGAAATGTTACAGGTATTTGAAGTTGCGAACGTAATTAATCAGCAGTCAGTTTTAAGGCCAAGCGTTTAATTACTCTAAATAGTCTGTAAAAGTAAAGCTTACAAATTTTTTGAAAAGAAAGTCAAACGTTTTGTATAATGGTTTCTCTAAAAGTATGAAATAAAAAATATTAGGGAAACGCTTGGTGCACCTCATTTCCTCTTCGTGATTTGGAGCATCATTCAAAGGCACGAAGAATGTTTCTCTAATATACTTATTTCTTTTACACAAATCATTTCATAAAATATTTGACTGATTTCTTCATTTTTTAATTTCAAGTTTTATCTTACTGACTCCTCGTTTGCCTTCCCAATGTACGTGATTAGAAGGAAGCCTTTTTGACATTTAAATACAAATGTATCTTTTTATCTGCAAAATAGCTAGGTCTTGAACGAATGAAATTTTTGACACTTCATTTACAGCAGCTTTTCATGAAATATTTCAATTTTGTTCAGCTTATTAATTAAGTTTTCGTCAATTACCCTGATTACTTTCAAGTGTTAAATAAAAATGGCTCTGAGCACTATGCGACTAAACTTCTGTGGTCATCAGTCGCCTAGAACTTAGAACTAATTAAACCTAACTAACCTATGGACATCACATACATCCATGCCCGAGGCAGGATTCGAACCTGCGACCGTAGCAGTCCCGCGGTTCTGGACTCCGCGCCTAGAACCGCCAGACCACTGCGGCCGGCAAGCGTTAAATATTTTCATACCAAACTAGACCTCATTCTGGTCATTTTGATACCCAGTTTACCTGTTTCTCCCCCTTTGTTTCGCTATGAAAATTTGGACAAAGTATCACGATGTAATTTTTAACATTTTTATGCAGCGACAGCAACTGATATTGTTTATATAAGAATATACAGCCTACAGTTGCAGGTTAACTTTATCGTTAACCTGGGTTTCAACATTAGTAATAACGTCTTCTTCAGAACATAAATTATTATTTAAATGTTTGCCTAAAACAGGCCATGTCCTAAGTCAACTTCATAAAACTTGATGCATAACCAAAAGGTTTTGTCACTTCTATTAAACCAACTGTAGAAAAAAACCTTATGGTTATGCATCAAGTTTTATGAAGTTGACTTAGGACATGGCCTGTTTTGGGCAAACATTATAATTTATGTTCTGAAGAAGACGTTATTACTAACCTTGAAACCTAGGTAAACGACAAAGTTAACCTGCAACTGTAGGCTGTATATTCTTATATCATGGTGTAAGTTATAGGGAGTCTTGTTTTCGCTCTGCTCACGCTTTTACAAAAAAATGGTTCAAATGGCTCTGAGCACTATGGGACTCAACTTCTGAGGTCATTAGTCCCCTAGAACTTAGAACTAGTTAAACCTAACTAACCTAAGGACATCACAAACATCCATGCCCGAGGCAGGATTCGAACCTGCGACCGTAGCGGTCTTGCGGTTCCAGACTGCAGCGCCTTTAACCGCACGGCCACTTCGGCCGGCGCTTTTACAAAAACGTATCGAGTGTTAATCATGTGATAAAATAGTCGTTTCTGCGTGCTGTCATTTCCAAAATTCGTCGTTTCGGTGTATTGAACCTTTTATGAGATACGACGATTTTTACGACCACTTGATTCCCGAAGAGCAGGAAAGGTTCGGACGCACCGCGAGCGACCCGTTCTCGGATATAGTAACCAATATCTGAAGAATGAAAAGAGATATCATTCCGGTCTCAACTTCAAATACATTTTAGATATATTGGCCTTAAATTAACTATACGGAAAGTCTACACAATGTGATTTTACCTCTGAAAATTTCGCGCAGCCATATACTCAATTTCGTGCAGCACAGTAACTATGACGAACAACGAAAATAAATTCATACCTTTATTAAGCTATAGGTTGTGGAAGAATCAAATTTTTTCACCGAATAATTTTCTTAAAATGGGATGTTAAGTAATTCATAGCTGCTGTCGCGTCTGCTCCACTGCTTTGCCGAGAAGACACGTTGCTGTCGCTCTCCGTTGCGTGTGCTGCAGCTACAAGATTCAAATACGTTTGAATTCAAACGTCACCAGTTGCAGCGGGAGACACGCAGCGATACAGATGTCGCCCACGCAGGACACTTCCGTAGCTACACCTGCAGTTGTGTTTTGTCGCCTGAAGCTGTCACACGCTGTCGCTCGCTTCTGTCGCTCACGTAGGACACGGAGTTAGGGATTGATCGATGAGAGGAAACGGAACAAAAAAGTCTAATGAACGTATGTCCGGACATGCATGGTTTCCATGATAGAGACCGTTGATTGTTACATAGACTGCGGTCTAATATGCGTTGTATCATGCAGGCGCAGTTATAGTATGCATGGCTTGCTCCTAGAGGTTGTTACTGTTCCTCATACGTCATGCCCTATCCTTCCATAGTAATTGGTAATGTAGTGTGCAATTCATTTCTCTTGCTGACTTACCTTGTAGCGGATGTGATACAGCCTCGTACACAATGGTTCCACATTCGAATCGACAACTTGCCGACTTTGTGTTTACTTACGGAAAGGCAAATGGCAACGGGCGGCGGGTGGCAAGGTTGTATCACCAGACTTATCCCCGCCGACAACAACCACAGCATTCAATGTTTGCAAAAGTATTTCGCCGCTTGTCTGAGACTGGGTCGTTACAGGTAGCAGGATACCATGAAGGACGTACCCGAAATGTTCGGACACCAGACTTGGAGGAAAACGTGATTAACACTGTGGAAGGCGACCGCCATGTCAGTACCAGGCAGTTGGCCCGCCAGTACAGGGTAAGCCAGATGGCCGTTTGCAACATTCTCCACGACAATTGTTACTATCCTAATCACTTACAGCGTGTGCAGGACTTACTAGCGACAGACTTCTCACATAGGGAGCAATTTTGTCTCTCGTTTCCTCGCCAGGCCACCACGTTTCCAGGATTTGTGCCATCCATCCTATTCACAGATGAGGCAGCCTTTACGCGGAGTAGTATCTGCAACCTTCATAGCTGTCATCTGTGGTATAGTATGCAGAACACCCACGGTATGGGGACAGCGAATCGTCAGCATCGGTGCAAGCAGAATGTGTGGGCCGGGATAAGTGACGAACGTATTTTGGGAGCAGTCTTCCTTCCTCATCGCCTAACAGGCCGGAACTATAGGCGTTTCTTGTGGATGACTTTGCCTCCCCTGTTAGAAGAAGTGCCATTGATGATTCGAAGGGTTATGTGGCTGCTACATGGTGCCTCAGCCCACTTCGCCGTTAACGTCCGGAGGGGTCTCCATCGTGTCTTCTCGATCGGACAAGGGGATCCAGTTGCATCGGATTTAATCCATATCTACATCTGCGTGATTACTCTGCTATTCACAATAAAGTGCCTGGCAGAGGGTTCAATGAACCACCTTCATGCTTCCAGAATGAGATTTCCACTCTGCAGCGGAGTGTGCGCTGACATGAAACTTCCTGGCAGATTAAAACTGTGTGCCCGACCGAGACTCGAACTCGGGACCTTTGCTTTTCGCGGGCAAGTGCTCTACCATCTGAGCTACCGAAGCACGACTCACGCCCGGTACTCACAGCTTTACTTCTGCCAGTATCCTGTCTCCTACCTTCCAAACTTTTTGGAGACAGGATACTGGCAGAAGTAAAGCTGTGAGTACCGGGCGTGAGTCGTGCTTCGGTAGCTCAGATGGTAGAGCACTTGCCCGCGAAAGGCAAAGGTCCCGAGTTCGAGTCTCGGTCGGGCACACAGTTTTAATCTGCCAGGAAGTTTCATATCAGCGCACACTCCGCTGCAGAGTGGAAATCTCATTCTGGAAACGTCCCCCAGGCTGTGGCTAAGCCATGTCTCCGCAATATCCTTTCTTTCAGGAGTGCTAGTTCTGCTTGGTTCGCAGGAGAGCTTCTGCAAAGTTTGGAAGGTAGGAGACAGGATACTGGCAGAAGTAAAGCTGTGAGTACCGGGCGTGAGTCGTGCTTCGGTAGCTCAGATGGTAGAGCACTTGCCCGCGAAAGGCAAAGGTCCCGAGTTCGAGTCTCGGTCGGGCACACAGTTTTAATCTGCCAGGAAGTTTCACCTTCATGCTGTCTCTCTACCGTTCCACTCTCGAACGGCACGCGGGAAAAACGAGCACTTAAATTTTTCTGTGCGAGCCCTGATTTCTCTTATTTTATCGTGATGATCATTTCGCTCTATGCAGGTGGGTGCCAACAGAATGTTTTCGCAATCGGAGGAGAAAACTGGTGATAGAAATTTCTTGAGAAGATTCCGTCGCAACGAAAGACGCCTTTGTTTTAATGATTGCCCACTCCAATTCAAGTATCATGTCTGTGACACTACCTCCTCTATTTCGCTATAATATAAAACGAGCTGCCCTTCTTTGTACTTTTTCGATGTCATCCGTCAGTCCCACCTGATGCGGATCCCATACCGCACAGCAATACTCCAGAATATGGCGGACAAGCGTAGTGTAAGCAGTCTCTGTGGTAGACCTGTTGCACCTTCTAAGTGTTCTCGCAGTCTTTACTTTGCTCTACCCACAATATGTTGAGGGTATTGGATTAGGAAATGAGACACTTAAAATAGTAAAGGAGTTTTGCTATTTGGGGAGCAAAATAACTGATGATGGTCGAAGTAGAGAGGATATAAAATGTAGACTGGCAATGGCAAGGAAAGCGTTTCTGAAGAAGAAAAATTTGTTAACTTCGAGTATAGATTTAAGTGTCAGGAAGTCATTTCTGAAAGTATTTGAATGGAGTGTAGCCATGTATGGAAGTGAAACATGGACGGTAAATAGTTTGGACAAGAAGAGAATAGAAGCTTTCGAAATGTGGTGCTACAGAAGAATGCTGAAGATTAGATGGATAGATCACATAACTAATGAGGAAGTATTGAATAGGATTGGGGAGAAGAGAAGCTTGTGGCACAACTTGACCAGTAGAAGGGATCGGTTGGTAGGACATGTTCTGAGGCATCAAGGGATCACCAATTTAGTATTGGAGGGCAGTGTGGAGGGTAAAAATCGTAGGGGGAGACCAAGAGATGAATACACTAAGCAGATTCAGAAGGATGTAGGTTGCAGTAGGTACTGGGAGATGAAGAAGCTTGCACAGGATAGAGTAGCATGGAGAGCTGCATCAAACCAGTCTCAGGACTGAAGACCACAACAACAACAACAATCCACAACATTATCTATGTGATCGTTCCAATTTAGGTTATTTGTAATTGTAATCCCTATGTATTTAGTTGAATTTACAGCCCTCAGATTTGTTTGACTTATCGCGTAATCGAAATTTAGCTGATTTCTTTTAGTACTCATGTGAATAACTTCACACTTTTCTTTATTCAGGGTCAACTGCCACTTTTTGCACCATACAGATATCTTATCTAAATCATTTTGCAAGTCATTTTGATCATCTGATGACTTTACAAGACGGTAAATGACAGCATCATCTGCAAACAATCTAAGACGGCTTCTCAGATTGTCTCATATGTCGTTAATATAGATCAGGAACAATAGAGGGCCTATAACAACTCCTTGGCGAACGCCGGATATTACTTCTGTTTTACTCGATGACTTTCCGTCTGCTACTACGAACTGTGACCTTTCTGACAGGAAATCACGAATCCAGTCGCTCAACTGAGGCGATACTCCGTATGCACGCAGTTTGGTTAGAAGACGCTTGTGAGGAACGGTGTCGGAACCTTCTGGAAATCTAAAAATTTGGAATCAATTTGACATCCCCTCTCGATAGCATTTATTACTTCATGAGTATAAAGAGCTAGTTGTGTTTCGCAAGAACGATTTCAACCAGTGTGATTTCTGATTTTGGGGCCATCTCAAAAGTATCGTGTATGCAGATTCCATTCCAGATGAGGACACACAGGAGCATCATATTCATGCTGCCTTTGAGACTGTTCGCATGCAGCCTTGCCAATCTCAGCGTGTGAGATAGAACATGCTACTGCGCGTACACGCATGCTTTGAGGCACCTGGAAACCATTTTCAACACGTACTATAATAGTGGCTCCATGGTACAACGCGCGTTAGACCGCAGTCTCTGTAACAATGTATGATTATATAAATGGTAAATGGTCTCTAGCACGGAAACCACGCGTTTCCAGACATAAGATCATTAGAAATTTTTTGTTCCGAATCCTCTCATCAATCAACCGATAGAGTTCGTACACGTTGGAAAAAACCACCCTGTATACTACCTCAACATGCAACTTCGTATTGTGAGTATAGAACTGCATCGACGGCTTTGCTGGAGTTACGCAAAATACCTAAAAAATGAAAAAAGTAACATAATACCACGAACGAATTATTCGAATGGGGCAGAAATCGGTAGTTGTGGTGTACGTATACACACAAACAAAACTGGATGATTCATGCAAGAGAAAGAGCTTCACAAATTGAGCAAGTCAATGAGGGATTCGTCCACCTCTGGTCGTTAGGGAAGCACTTATTCTGCTCGGCTATTACTGGTATACTGAGGTGACAAAAGTCGGTGAGTAGGGACATGCAGATATGAAGATGGGTGTAGTATCGTGTGCAGAAGGTATAAGAGGCAGTGCATAGGCGGAGCTGTCGTTTATACTTAGACGATTCATGTGAAAAGATCTCCGACGTGTTTTTGGCCGCTCAACGGGAAGCAGACTTTGAAAACGGAATGGTAGTCGTAGCTAGAAGCATGAAAAATTCCATTTCAGAAATGAATTCGATCTACCAAGTTCATTTTCAAGCCAGGCCTACGAAAGCTGCCCAGTAGTGCTTGGTCGACTACCTTGGCACTATTAGTGCAGCTTTAATAGGCCTGGCTTGAAAGTGAACTTGGTAATTCGAAACTAGAGTGCAGGTTAATAAAACTCGGCTATGACGGACTTACAATAAAGAATTTACTGTCGCAGTTGTTGAAGATAAAGTGCACTTCCGTATATTACATGTTGTACGCTATATTTTTTTAACAGATTTACCTATAAAAAGCGTCAAAAGCGTGCCGAGAGTTCCAAATTTCAGGCATTACCTCTCACCACGGATCAACAGCGTCTGATTAGTTGTCAGTGCTAACAGACAAGCAATATTCCGTGAGAAAACGGCAGAAATCAACATGCTACGTACTAGAAACGTATTCTTTACGAGAGAGTGGCGAAATTTTGCATTAATGGGCTACAGCAACAGATGGCTGACGCGAGTTCCTTTTCTAACAGCACGACTCGCTTGCAGCGCCTCTCCTGCCCTCATGACTTTATCGGTTGGACTCTACACTATAGAAAACTCTGGCTTGGTCAGACTAGGTCCGATTTAGTTGGTAAGAGCTGATCGTAGGCTTCGAAAGAAAGGAGGAAGAATGATTATGGTTTAACGGCCCGTCGACATCGAGGCCATTAGAGACCGAACACAAGCTCGGAAACTTTGAGGCATGGGGAAGGAAATCGACCGTGCCGTTCCAAAGGAACCATCCCGGAATTTGCCTGCAGTGATTTACGGAAATCGCGGAAACTTAAATCTGGATACCCGGACGCGGGTTTGAACCTTCGTCCTCCCGAATACGAGCCCAGTATGCTAACCACTGCGTCACCTCGCTCGGTGATAGTGTTCGAGAACGGCACAGACCTCACGAAGCCATCGGCCCAAGTTATCAACAAGACTCTGTACAAGCTGCTGGTGGCTCCACAATGCTGCGGGCTGTGTTTACATGGAATAGACTCGGTTCTCTGGTCCAGCTGAACCGATCATTGGCTATAAATGGCTATGTTCGACTACTTGGAGACCATTTGCAGCCATTAACGTTCCAAAACTACTATCTAATTTGTATGGGTGACAATGCGCGATGTCACAGAACCACAGTTGATCACAATTTCTTTGAAGAACATTCTGGATAGTTCGAGCAAATGATTTGGCCACTCAGATCACTCGACCATCGGACATTTATGGGACATAATCGAGAGGTCAGTTCGTGCACAAAATCCTGCACCAGCAACACTTTCGTAATTATGGACTACTATAGAGGCAGTATGGCTCATTCTTCTGCAGGGGCTTCCAACTATTTGCTTTGTTCATGGCACGTCGAGGTGCTGTACAACGTCATTCAGAAGGAAGTCGGACACACTTTAGAAGGTATCTCATGACTTACGTCACCTCAGTGTTGGGTTGTTGAATGTCGTGCTGAGGGACATCGTTCCAAATTCTGTCCAGCTGGTGCGTTAATTCGTCGAAGTCCTGAGCTGGCTGCAGTACCCATAGCCCATAATGCTCCAAACGTTTTCAGTTGGGGAGATAAATGGTTCAAATTGCTCTGTGCACTATGGGACTTAACATCTTAGGTCATCAGTCCCCTAGAACTTAGAACTACTTAAACCTAACTAAACTAAGGACATCACACACATCCATGCCCGAGGCAGGATTCGAACCTGCGACCGTAGCGGTCGCGCGGTTCCAGACTGTAGCGCCTAGAACCGCTCGGCCACTCTGGCTGGCCACAGTCGTAGCAATACCAACGCATTTTCCGTAATGTGTACACGGAGAAGAGAGGTTCCTTGTGATTACTATAAAAAGTTTTAAAATAATTTCGTTAATTGTCGTTGAGTTTTATTCACAACATACTTTGTAGATGTATTTAGAGGTGTTAGAAAGGTGTAGAACTTGAAAATATGAATATGAAATTCATCGCGAAGTGGTTGTTACACTCCATCCTGGATCTACCATTGTTTGATTATTGCGAAGTCACATTCACTACTAAGATTTATGTTTACCTTTTACCGGGAAGTTCATAACAATGGCGGAATCCACTATAAGAAATAATTAAAAACAAAATTTTAAAATATAAATATAGACTGGCAATGGCAAGGAAAGCGTTTCTGAAGAAGAGAAAATTGTTAACACCGAGTATAGATTTAAGTGTCAGGAAGTCGTTTCTGAAAGTATTTGCATGGAGTGTAGCCATGTATGGAAGTGAAACATGGACGATAACCAGTTTGGACAAGAAGAGAATAGAAGCTTTCGAAATGTGGTGCTACAGAAGAATGCTGAAGATAAGGTGGGTAGATCACGTAACTAATGAGGAGGTATTGAATAGGATTGGGGAGAAGAGAAGTTTGTGGCACAACTTGACTAGAAGAAGGGATCGGTTGGTAGGACATGTTTTGAGGCATCAAGGGATCACAAATTTAGCATTGGAGGGCAGCGTGGAGGGTAAAAATCGTAGAGGGAGACCAAGAGATCAATACACTAAGCAGATTCAGAAGGATGTAGGTTGCAGTAGGTACTGGGAGATGAAGAAGCTTGCACAGGATAGAGTAGCATGGAGAGCTGCATCAAACCAGTCTCAGGACTGAAGACCACAACAACAACAAAGTACGTGACGTTCTGTCGTCTCTGGGTCAACCCTTTCCTCCTTGACGCTGTGGTTCGCCACGGTTCAGCTATTCCTGCCAATATCCTGTCAACATCGTCAAACAGTACCATTACTCCTATTCAAATGCCTAGCGACTCGCCCATTACTCCAGCCGACTTCTTTGAGCTCAGCTATATGTCCTGACTGAGCGATTCGCCGATTACTCCAACAGACTCCTTTGAGCTCAGATGTAAGATGTCTGAAATGTTGACACCTGCGCAGATAGTTCATGCACCTGTCTTCAAGGCTTAGTCACATCATAGTACACGGAATGAAATTTGCAAAGCCTTTATGCCCTGCTATCGATATGTACCCGATGGACTATCCTTACCAGCTGCGCTGTGAAATTGCTCTGCAGCGTCACACATTCATCCACCTGCCACTAAAGTTTACAATTTTGCATTTTCTTTCAATACCTATATGAATATAAATTTGTGACCAATTTGAATAACTCCTTTGTGATGCTACGTTTATTTTTTTATTTTTATTTTTTTATCTTAGAGTGTATTTTGATCGTTCTGCAAGTAATAAAGGATTATCGAAACAGCGACCTCTTGTTGTTCTGCTTTCAACTGTACTAGTCGGTGGATGATGGAAAGTGACCATTTCACAGGCAGTAAGACTAAGATCAGACTCTAACACGAATACACTGTCT
This sequence comes from Schistocerca serialis cubense, assembly GCF_023864345.2. Taxonomy (NCBI): domain Eukaryota; kingdom Metazoa; phylum Arthropoda; class Insecta; order Orthoptera; family Acrididae; genus Schistocerca; species Schistocerca serialis. The sequence continues at coordinate 336,637,125 of NC_064643.1, forward strand.
GACAAAGAGAGTGAAGCAGTAAGAAGGGGAGCTGGAAAAGAAATGAAACTTCAAGAGCTGAGAGGTTACGGGATGCTATTTAAGTGATTACAAAATCTAGCCAAATTTACAAGTAACATGCCAGAATAAGCCTACTTATCAATATGGTGATGCACCGTCTCTGGACTTGGTGCCTGAGCTGATTCGTTTGGGAAGGATGTTATTACACTGAGGCGACAAAAACAATGGGACAGCTTCCTACTAACGTCGTGTAGGATCTCCTTTCACCCGCCGTAGTGCAGCAACTCCTCGTCGTATGAACTGAAAAGTCACTGCCGCAAGTCCCTCGCAGATACGAGGGCTATCCAGAAAGTAAGTTTCGATCGGTCGCGAAATGGAAACCACTCTCAAAAGCCAATGAAATTTTGCACAGGTGTGCTGGTCAGTGTCTCTAGTACGACCATTGATCGAATCACGTAGCTCTTTTCAGTTCCGAGTGTGCAGTGAGCACGTAAAGATGCTTAGGAAAGTGTGCTCCCGCCAAGTATGAGGGTCCAGTGAGAAATTTCTCCTGATGGTATGCAGCCCACGTAACACAGCTGTCACGCCATTCCTTCTTCATAACAACTCTCGGCTGAACTCTGCAGGGGCAATGAAGATGCTCCTACAGCGTTTTCAATGGGAAGTGTTTGATCACCCACAATACAGACCCCAAATGACCCCCTGAGTTTCATCTCCGCTCACATGAACCGCTGGCTGTGAAGGCAACATTTTATCACAGACAACGAGGTATAGACGAGTGTAGGGACTTGGCAGCAAGCACGGCTAGCAGCCTTCTATAATGAGGGTATTGGAAGGTTGGTACAATGCTACGATAAGTGCCTAAGTCGGAGTGGCGACTATGTAGAGAAATAGCTGGAACTTGCAGCATATAGAACATTTTTTTATTTTGACAGTGGTTTCCATTTCGCGACGGATCGGAACTTACTTTCTGGATAGCCATCGTACATTGAGCCATGCTGCCTCCATATCCGTCCATAATTGCGCAAGTGTTGCCAGCGCAGGATTTTGTGCACGAACCGACCTCTCGTTAAAAACTTTCTAAAGCGAAGATGGCATAAATATTTTTTTATTTCCAACCACCGGTTTCGAGAGACTTTCCCGTCATCTTCAGACATGAAAATGACAGCAAAATCTGTCAAAACCGGTTGTTGTAAGTAAAGAAACATTTATGCGATTAGAGCTTTAGTAAGTTTTATCAAGTAAAACATCGCTCCTTCTGATTTCTCAACATGAAAAAATTCTCGATTATGTCCCACAGATGTTCGGTGGAATTCATGTGGCCAGATCATTAGCTCGAGTTCTCCAGAATGTTCTTTAAACTAATTGCGAACAATTGTTACCAGTTAACATGTAGCATTCTCATCCATAAAAATTCCATCGTCGCTTGGGAACATGAAGTCCATGAATGGCTGCAAATGGTCACCAGATAGCCGAGCACAGCCATTTCCAGTTAATGATCGATTCAGTTTGACCAGAGGACCCAGTCCATTGCATGTAAACACATTCCGCACACCATAATGGAGCCACTATCAGCTTGCATAGAGCCTTGTTAACAACTAGCAGCAGCTATTACCAAATGAAATCGGGACTCATCTGACCAGGCTACTGTTTTGTCATTGAAAAACAAATACCAGAAGTTTATTACAGAGTTTAAAAAAGAGTGCATCGTTGAACAAATAGTGTTTTTACGTTAATACGTTACGAAGGGTGCTCTGAATTTCAATGGAATAAAACAACGGAACACGCACGCGTGCATTCATACTTACACAGACACACACACACACACACACACACACACACACACACACACACCACATACACACACCTTAGTTACAGCAAACTGCTTTACTGTAGCCAGTCATTGTAGGACTCGGTCGCAGAAAGGCCTAACCGTAGTGGAAATAACGTAATATGTCGCAACAGGGAGTGATGACGGGACGACTCGCCTCGTGGAGGCTGTACACATGTCGGTTTACCGACGGCGGAGACGGACCGCGAACGGTTACGTAACTCGACTGAAGTCTGTAAAGAACTGAGCCGAAATGAGACTCACGGTTTGAATTTTCCATCGAAGGTGTGAGGTAACGGGCGAGTTGTGGCGCCCTGAAAATATTCTAAGTTGGCGTGGCCGCACGGGCCGCTCGGCAGGCTGGGGCTCGTAAGCGACTGTGTGGTGCCGAACTTTAGCCGGAGCAAGAGGGGTAGCCCCAGCGTGTGGTCCAGGCCGACCACGTGGCTGGGAATTCCATGATAACACTGTGTTGCGGAAAATACTTTGTGTCGAGTATGCCGGGAGTGCCAAAGATGGCACCATAATGGCAGACATTTCACAGTTGACATAGAAATTAATAATAGCCAGAGGAATCATGATACTGTAAAAAGAAACATGTACATTACCATTATTTGCACGACGATACGGATGGTGTAATCAGATTTTCAATATCTTTATTAGTTTAAAGTTTAGTATCTGACTGTAAATTATACAAATAACATCCAGCAAACGCATTTCCAAAATCTAAATAGTGTATCCGATTTTGTCGATCGACATGTCTTTAGAAAGCTGTTAGTGTAAACCTAAATTGGTACGAATTACAGGCATGTAACTTGAATAGTACATGATTTATTGGAGGTCAAAGTGGCCAATTACTATTAATCATGTCAGGCCATAAGTACTCCATAGTTACACAAAAAAACGGTAGCAGCGTGCTTATAAATATATTTATCGTCTATGTCTTTGTTTATATCCGATATATACTATTCATCAAGAAATTGGTTAAATATTTCCTGTGTTTTAGAAAGCACAGACACATTAGGCTACTGGCCTACCTTTTGTTTCTATTCCTTTGATATATGTTTATTTGATTTGTTTATGTATTTAATAATGTGTGTTAGAGCGTGTTTATGGTCCAGCCGTAGGAATATTTATTTGATTTCAAGTTATTTAAATGTAAATACAGTATTTCGTATGTGTTGCAATATCTTTGTGAGTGTGCGTTGGCTTGGAGAAATGGCGGGAGCGCTCTAGCCAATCACAGTGCTCGTTAATGAGGAGACTGGATGGAAGTGGGGGAGGAGTGCTGGACAGGTCAGAGAGACTGCTGGACAGGACACGGGAAGTGCTGGACGAGGAGGCGCAACGACTAGTCAGGGGAAAGACTTGGAGAGTGGAGCAGTTTGCGCGTGGTTCCGGGAGATAATAATATTTCTTAGTGCCGACTTGTGCACTTGAGAGACTTCTGTGGCTTCTGCAGCGAAGACGTAGTACGTGTTTAGAAGCCAATATCTCGCGAACTATGTTGTTGTTTATAGCTAGTTATGTGAAGTAGGAATCTATTCTTTCCCCGTTATTCAACTTATATTTTATTTAATTGCTGGACCATCGACACTAATAAGTGTCTGGAATCACTCAATAGAGGAAAGTCCACTGGACCTGACGGGATACCAATTCGATTCTACACAGAGTACGTGAAAGAACTTGCCCCCCTTCTAACAGCCGTGTACCGCAAGTCTCTAGAGGAACGGAGGGTTCCAAATGATTGGAAAAGAGCACAGATAGTCCCAGTCTTCAAGAAGGGTCGTCGAGCAGATGCGCAAAACTATAGACCTATATCTCTTACGTCGATCTCTTGTAGAATTTTAGAACATGTTTTTTGCTCGCGTATCATGTCATTTCTGGAAACCCAGAATCTACTATGTAGGAATCAACATGGATTCCGGAAACAGCGATCGTGTGAGACCCAACTCGCCTTATTTGTTCATGAGACCCAGAAAATATTAGATACAGGCTCCCAGGTAGATGCTATTTTTCTTGACTTCCGGAAGGCGTTCGATACAGTTCCGCACTGTCGCCTGATAAACAAAGTAAGAGCCTACGGAATATCAGACCAGCTGTGTGGCTGGATTGAAGAGTTTTTAGCAAACAGAACACAGCATGTTGTTATCAATGGAGAGACGTCTACAGACGTTAAAGTAACCTCTGGCGTGCCACAGGGGAGTAATATGGGACCATTGCTTTTCACAATATATATAAATGAGCTAGTAGATAGTGTCGGAAGTTCCATGCGGCTTTTCGCGGATGATGCTGTAGTATACAGAGAAGTTGCAGCATTAGAAAATTGTAGCGAAATGCAGGAAGATCTGCAGCGGATAGGCACTTGGTGCAGGGAGTGGCAACTGACCCTTAACATAGACAAATGTAATGTATTGCGAATACATAGAAAGAAGGATCCTTTATTGTATGATTATATGATAGCGGAACAAACACTGGTAGCAGTTACTTCTGTAAAATATCTGGGAGTATGCGTGCGGAACGATTTGAAGTGGAATGATCATATAAAATTAATTGTTGGTAAGGCGGGTACCAGGTTGAGATTCATTGGGAGAGTGCTTAGAAAATGTAGTCCATCAACAAAGGAGGTGGCTTACAAAACACTCGTTCGACCTATACTTGAGTATTGCTCATCAGTGTGGGATCCGTACCAGATCGGTCTGACGGAGGAGATAGAGAAGATCCAAAGAAGAGCGGCGCGTTTCGTCACAGGGTTATTTGGTAACCGTGATAGCGTTACGGAGATGTTTAATAAACTCAAGTGGCAGACTCTGCAAGAGAGGCGCTCTGCATCGCGGTGTAGCTTGCTCGCCAGGTTTCGAGAGGGTGCGTTTCTGGATGAGGTATCGAATATATTGCTTCCCCCTACTTATACCTCCCGAGGAGATCACGAATGTAAAATTAGAGAGATTAAAGCGCGCACGGAGGCTTTCAGACAGTCGTTCTTCCCGCGAACCATACGCGACTGGAACAGGAAAGGGAGATAATGACAGTGGCACGTAAAGTGCCCTCCGCCACACACCGTTGGGTGGCTTGCGGAGTATCAATGTAGATGTAGATGTAGATGTGTTTGCAGTAACAAACGGCATTCTTAAAGGTACTTCTGCTATCGTACTCATCATTTAAATTCGTTAAAAAATAGTACCTGCAGATTTTATTTAATTACAGTCTTTCATTTATGAATTTCTACGTTACATTCAAAACTCGCAATTGCCGAGTGATAGGAACCTTCGACCGTTCGATTCATGTGTATATTCATATTGTATACTGTAGATTCAGCAGTATATGGCTTGTAATGCGGCAACTACGTATCCCAGTCCCTACACAAATGAAACCTGCCAAAACTTTTAGTATTTCAAATGAGTCTGAGGGTACGTAGTTGAGGGCCACCACATCACATCGTTTTATTTGAAAGCCCGCAACCGAGGCCCACTTTCAGTGTCGGACTTCATGCTACGACTGTAGAAATGGTGGAGCGTTTGGTTGGGTGGCTATATGCTCTGGCAATTTACAGTTAATGTATTTTATCGGCCGTTTAACTTTGATCTTCAAGCAACAACTTTTCAAAGAGAAGATGGCAGTTGCTCCATCTCCCCCGTTCTCGAAACTAAGTGCTACTAGCAAAAATGGCAATACTTCTCTGAATGACTTCCTAAAAGCTAGAATAATTTCTTCACATAAACTATCAGTTTTATAAACTTGCTTTTGGTTTTGTTCGTGGTGGTGGTAACAGAAGATTGACTCACTTATTATGAATGTACTCTTAGTGTTTATATCCTGCAGCAAACTGACAGTCACTTGCGAGACTACCGCCAAAATACGTTATCTGACAAGCTGTATCTGTAACTCTATTGACAAAATATATCATATCATATGCAGTACACAGAGCTGGCCGCTGTGGCCGAGCGGCTCTAGGCGCTTCAGTCGGGAACCTACTACGGTCTCAGGTTCGAATCCTGCCTCGGGCATGGATGTGTGTGATGTCCTTAGGTTAGTTAGGTTTAAATAGTTCTAATTCTAGGGTACTGATGACCTTAGATGTTAGGTCCCATAGTGCTTACAGCCATTGGAACCATTTTTATGCAGTATGCAGAAGTGCACGTAATCTTAAAAAATCACGACAAGCAACGTTCTGTTGAAAGAAATACATAATCAAACTTGTAGTACGTGTCGCAATTATACTGAGTGCCGACAAAAGAGCAATGTATCACTTCACGTAGATACTAGGTAGAAATGAATTTCAATTTAGATTGAGAACCACTTATTGACCCTTCTCATTTCTGTTTCTACTAAAGCAGTATTATAAAAGTTAGTTTCTAACTTTTGTGGTCGGTAATGGCGTAGCTAAACAAGCGATGTCGTCTGCGTTATTAACGATACTGGATTTTATGAATTACTTGAACTTAAAGGTCTGGCTAATAGAATATGTAACTGTAGATTTCTGTTACATCTCATAGTGCTGTTTCTCACGACAGTGGAATGAATAAATAAATAGTTGCGAAATAAATCAGAAACAATTTCTGATCAGATTTATCTGTTATATTTGAGTTTAGAAATTGCATAGTAGAACTGACTCCATTTTTATGCTAGATCTGAAACAGTTCGTTTTATTGTGCACATACTTGTGTTTCACCGCACACCGTTCGGCGTATATTGTTGAACATGGGGTTCGGCTACAAACGCCCCATACGTAATGTAATGTGGCCTAACGACAGTGACAGTTAAGATTCCACTTGGCACGAGGTCATCGGGATTGGATCATGAATCAACGGAAACGTGTTGCCAGGTCGGATGAGTCACCTTTAAAATTAGTTGGGGGTTGGGTTGTTTGGGGAAAGAGACCAAAAAGCGAGGTCATCGGTCTCGTCGGATTAGGGAAGAACGGGGAAGGAAATCGGCCGTGCCCTTTCAAAGGAACCATCCCGGCATTTGCCTGGAGCGCTTTAGGGAAATCACGGAAAACCTAAATCAGGATGGCCGCACTTGGGATTGAACCGTCGCCCTCTCGAATGCGAGTCCAGTGTGCTAACCACTGCGCCACCGCACTCGTTTTAAAATTAGTAAAAATGATCCAGATCGCAATGGCTTTTTTAAAATTAAAATAACCAGTTTCGGTCTAGTCTTAGGCCATCTTCAGAACAGCGCCATCATTTTAAATAAAATAAAAATTGCGATCTAGACTGGTTTTCACTATTTTTTTATAGCTTACATGATCGCTGTTCTCCGAAAATGTTACCAAAAATTTTGAATCACGTTCCAACCAGGTCGACTGTTGTGTCTGGATATACAGTCATTCAGGCGAACGCCTGCTCGATGCACGGACGGTGCCACAGATGCAGGGTGGCAGAGGCAATATTATGCTGTGCAGACATTGATCTTCCTTGGGATTGTGGTGGTAATCGAAGGCACCGCGGCAGCTGTGGACTACATGAGCTTTTTAGCTGATCACGTGAATTCCTTGATGGTTGGTGTCTTCCCCGACGGCTGTGGCATATTCTAGGAGGATAAGTCCATTTCACAAGTCCGAAATTGTGCTGTAGTGATCTGAGTGGTGTGGCAGTGAACTCATGATGATACATTGGTCTCCAATTCAGCCTGATGTGAGCCCGACGGAACACACCTCGGGCGCTGTCGGGCACCAGCTCAGCATCTGCAAACCACCGGCGCTTAATTTACGGACGTGTGCGTAGCCATCTGTTGCCACACACGTCCGGAAAGCTACCGACGACTTACTTGATCCATGACATGCAGAGTCACTGTTGTATTGACTACCAAAGGTGGTCCAACCCGCTGTTAAGTATGTCGTCTTAAAGGTTTGTCTCAGCTGTGAATCTCCGTCAGTAAAATGTTTTTGACGAATGGATTTGAATTACGCAGCTGCCATGTGCAAAATAACTGCAAAATGTAGCTGAAACGCCCGCTAAATCACGCAGAGCTAACAGGTAATTAGGATTGTGGAAAGGAACAAAAAGGGAGTTACGGTCGGATTCATTTCACAATTGTAATTTATTACCATTTAGTTCACAAATACACATTTGAAAGAATTAAATTTGCTTCGTGGCTGAAGGCCGCAGGATTAAATCTTCAAAATTCCACATATACTATGATGATTAGTGAAGACAGAAGACCACAATGTTTTAAGATGCTAACAGGGCTGATGGTCCACAAGGTGCACAGAAAGAGATAAACAAACGCAATAAGATGGCTGAAGGCTGCAAAGTTAAATTCTGCAAATTAAGGATATATATATATATATATATATATATATATATATATATATATATATATATTGCAACAACCGATGAAACAATACATTAAGTTTAAAAATTTCCTTTTTGCAAAACCAACGGCGGAATGCCTTTCAAAAGCAGAAGGCGATAATGTTTGGACTTGAAGAAAAATCTGAGAACATGTTTCCAGGGCTGAAGGCCCACAACTAACCTTGCCAAATTAAAAATGTAAAATACAGTTAAATTAAAACAACATTAAGACTGCCAAAGGGATAATTAAGGGAACTAGACTCAGGAATCTCCAGTGTATCGGTCTGCCCTCCTCCACTTAGGCGAAACACGTGGTGAGCCCAACCAAGGGACAGTCAGTGACTGACCGACCAACCGTTTGCTTGCCACGACGGAGTACACGAGAATTCAAGGCCCCAAAAAAATTACAAATATCACTATCCCCAAACAAACGCGTACGTGAACTGAGATGCCAAAACTACACACCATGTTGGGCATCAACGACAGATGAAGAAAAGACACTGCCTAAAAACTAGGTTAGTGGCCAGGTCAGGTAACCAGAACACTAACGGCCACAAGGCAGAAAATTCCGCTGGTGCGCATAACTATGGATAAATTAATTTAATCAATTCCACCCGACGGTGACTATCTCGAACACTTCACTCGTTGTTGCTCACAGGAAAACGTCCACAACAGCAACGCCGGAACCAACAACGTAATGCTCAAAACCACTTAACGTTCACGTTCTTGGTCGGCGAGCGACGATGCTCGTACCGATCGGACAGCTCCAGACAGACTCCGATACTGAGCAGAGACCGCCAGCGGCCCAGTCGAATACGCCGCACGGAGATGTCATCATCCAGATCTGTTTCTCAGGGCCGAAATTAGGGTTTAAAAATATTTTACGGTATTTGTTTGACCTGTAGCTGGTCAGCCAGTTAGACAATTACATTGTTATTTAATATATTTAAAATTACATCCCATTTGTTATATTAATAGTGGAATTTCGATACATCTCACTATTTCTAAGTTACGTTACTCTTGTGCTGAGAAAGTTGATAAATGGCAATTACTTTTCACGCTAGTAAGTTTTATGGGATTCGTCATTGGAATTAAATAAATAATCGGATAAGATATTAACACTGTACATAAATAACCAATTATAAAATGACGGCAGACGGTTTCTTCTTCTGGTATGAGTTGTTTCTGTGCACATATGGAGTCAACCATACATCGCGGCTGTTGTGGTTCGGTGTCTTTACGCCTTGGAATTTAGAGATGAATGCTCGTCTTTTGAGGGTATGTTGTGGTGCCGACATAGATTTTTGGCTGCCGGGAAAATTTCCTGCCACTTATGAGCAGAGGAATTCCCAGTCTGGCTATTGTTTTATGAAGTTTGATTGGCGTAGCGAGAACAGCCTGAAAGAAGATGATTCAGACCTTTTTCAGAAAATAGCTCAGTCGTCAGTTGGAAATATGTTATTTATACTTCATCAATTTCGAGAAATTACTTTGTCATCTTCAGTAGTCTACAAAATAAGGGGTATTATAAATCTTTAGACTTTGATATAATATTACAGCTCAAAAGAAGAAATTAGTGTTTTAAGCTGGTAATATTAAACTCGTTGTTATTGAACTAGTGTGTGTAGTGTTTCTGTATCTCCATGAAGGACAATATCCCAAACGGCGTCAATTTCTCTCACAGCGTTCGTAATTTCGTACACGTAGACAAGCTCCCGACTCTGGCGACTGGCTGTAAAATTACTGAAATGTAAGAGAAAGAAAACCTCTATGGGATCTTCTCGAAGTTGAACACTCCCATTCACATTTAGTCATTCGATGACTGTCTGCGAGTGAAATGAGTTCGTTTTAACAGAGAAAACTTTCTCTATGCTTTTGACCGTGTTTTTGAAGCAGGTTCTACAGCAAACTTCGACCATCAGATGTTCGTAGTCGTATACAAACTTGTAGTACATAACAGATCATCACATAATCCTTTAATCAAAATTAAATACGAACAGTTACCTTTGAAATGCAACAGACTGTATTATGGCCGTTACTAAACTCCACATTAACATTACATATTGCTTGTGAATCTCAAAAAATACAAATTATATTTCGCTGGCGCAGACGAAACGCACCACCTCTATATGTATATTAAAACCAATAAAAGTAGGATGGTTGTTGAACCGATCAGCCGATCAATCCACAACTCCCACCAACCAGTGTGGGCCAAGGAACATTATACTTGCAATACATTTGTGTGAGGTATAAGAAGTATATATCAGAAACTTACTTAGTATTGGTTTAGCTTCATAGAAGCATAGTGCCATGGAATGCCTAGGGATGTGTATACTTTATGATTGAAATCTTCCAGTTCTGAGAAACTTACTTAGTATTGGTTTAGCTTCATAGAAGCATAGTGCCATGGAATGCCTAGGGATGTGTATACTGTATGATTGAAATCTGCCAGTTCTGAGGGGTGTGAGATTAAAAGTTTGATTACGTAGAGGTGTACAGGAAAACATCGGGTCCATTTCCCTTTCTTACGGCTGTTGTTGTACGTCGCGAAAATTTTGACTTTGAATAGCATGTTTTCTTAGGAATGAATGGGTGTTATTTGGTCAAAAATTGTTGCCTCTGATTCTAGTTTGCTCTCTTGACCTGCAGAATAACATTCTTTTGTTCTGCCTGGTACACTGATAGATTAGTTCTTGTGCATCGAAGAGGGAATAATACGGCTTCAAGATCCAGGATTGAAGTACTAGTTTTTCTAGAGGGCTCCACGAATCTGTTATTATCAGAATAACGCTGATATTATGCAATGTGAGTGCCTCTCTTAATGCTAGAAACTCTGCCGAAAAGCTGCTAGTTTCATGAGGAAGCTTGTACATAGCTGTGGTTTACGCAGTGGAACAGAATTGTGCAAATCCTGTTTCTTCAATCGACTTAGATCCATCGATGTGTATCAGGTTCATTGTGGGGCATTCCAGCAAGAAGTGCAGAATGATAAAGTAATTTCTTGGTGATCGAAATGAAGGTCCCTGATTGTTAAAGTATAAATGGTTTGTGACAGTGGATTTCACACTAAAGTGTGAACATCGGAGGTGTCACATCATGCAGTATGAGCGGAATGAAGTATTATAGCTGAATGTATCTGGAGAGAAATAGAAGTATTTATGGATCCCTGGGACCATAATTTCGTTGAACATCGAAAGTCTCTGAAGAAGTTCATACGTTAACAACCGCTATCTGAAGTGTTAATTTCCGAGCTAATATACAGGGTGTCCATAAAGAGCCTTTACAACTTCAAAATTTTATTAGAACGGCAGTTGTTGAAATATTTTAACAACATTTCTTTTACTGTAATCAGTGTTTATAAAAGTTTTTTCGACTGTGTTTAATAGACCTCTATATGGGAGCCTCTAGTTGCACGACGCACATCAAGACGGTACTCGATTTCTTGCCATGTTCGCTGTAGCATAGCGTCATCAATGGTGGCAATGGCATTACGAATTCCTTGCTTCGTCAGCAGTGTCCCGTATCTGTGTTTGATACACGACATCTTTTACATACCCCGTAAAAAAGGTCCAAGGGAGTGATATCTGGCGAACGCGGTGGCCAAAGACATGGCCCATCCCTCCCAATCCATCTGCCTGGAAATGTTTCGTTGAAGAACTGACGAACATGCAGTCCACAATGTGGTGGTGCACCATCTTGCTGAAAACTGATAGTTAGTTGTAAGTCAAACAGTTGTGGCGCTACATATTTGGTCACAAGGTTGAGATAAACATCTGCAGTAATTGTTGACTCGTTGAAGAAAAATGGATCAATTATTCGGCTGCACATGATTTAGACAAGATGAGAATAGAAGCTTTCGAAATTGTGGTGCCACAGAAGAATGCTGAAGATTAGATTGGGTAGAGCACATAACTAATGAGGAGGTATTGAATAGAATTTGGGAACTGAGAAATTCGTGGCACAACTTGACTAGAAGAAGGTATACGTTGGTAGAACATGTTTAGAGACATCAAAGGGATCACCAATTTAGTATTGGAGGGTAAAAATCGGAGAGGGAGACCAAGAAAAAAAAGTTCAAATGTGTGTGAAATATTACGGGACTTAACTGCTAAGGTCATCAGTCCCTAAGCTTACACACTACTTAACCTAAATTATCGTAAGGACAAACACACACATCCATGCCCGAGGGAGGACTCGAACGTCCGCCGGGACCAGCCGCACAGTCCATGACTGTAGCGCCTTACACAGCTCGGCTAATCCCGCGCGGCGGAGACCAAGAGATGAATACACTAAGCAGATTCAGAAGGATGTAGGTTGCATTAGGTACTGGGAGATGAAGAAGCTTGCATGGGATAGAGTAGTATGGAGAGCTGCATCAAACCAGTCTCTGGACTGAAGACCACTATAACAACAACATGATTCCACGCCACACATTCACTTTTGGACTATCCCGGTGAAGCTCCCTAGTCACATGGGGGTATTCAAATCCCCAGATTCTCACATTATGTCTATTTAATGTCCCAGAAACATGAAAAGGTGCCTCGTCACTGAAACAAACTCGCTTAAGGAGTTCTTCATCCTCCGAAAGGCCTTCCAGCATGTTGAGTGCAAACTCTGTCCGTTGTGGCTTGTTATTTGGCTGAAGTGTCTGTAAAAGTTGCACTTTGTAAGCGTGAGTTCTTGTGGAGGACATTATGCACAGTTGAACGTGGTAGTTGCAACTGTCTGCCAGTAGTGCGGCTGGACTTCGTAGGTGAACGAGTGAAGACGTTTAAAACGCGATCGATGTTCTCCTCGGAAGTTCTTGGTCGCCCGCTCTTCCCTTTACCCAGCGCTATCCCTGTCTCCATAAATTTTTTGTGCCATGCACAGATTGAAGGGCGAGATGCTGGATCTCTTCCAAACTTCGTTATGAAGTTTCGTTGAGTCTGAACATCCGATTTTGTCTCAATAAACCAGGACACACATTGTGCCTTCTCTTTAGGAGTTGCCATTTTATAGAGATGCAGTTCCTTCCATCAACAGAGTATATGAAACATAAAATTTTAGTATATAAAAAACTTAAGTAAACACTGATTACAATAAGAGAAATGTTGTTAAAATATTTCAACAACTGCCGTTGTAATCAAATTTTGAAGTTGTAAAGGGACTATATGGACACCCTGTATATCTACCCATTTTCAACGGCATTTCTTTGTCTTCCTCGAGTAGCACATTTATAATGGTGGATTTCGTAGCATCCAAACAAGTATAATAGCATGGTATTGCAGGGTGTCAGTTTGGTTCAGGACGTAGTCTGGGGCGACGCCAAACAAAACGCTACTGAAATCCAGCAGTGCGAGTAACACTTGTGTGTCAATTCCCACCATACTCGAGGCACTGCACTTACAAGGGGAAGCCACGACGTTTGGAACGCGGATTTACTTCAAACTTCGTACACTCGTATTACTCCATTAGGACAACAAAATGTGTAACCAGTAGCGCGTACTGATCAAGAGTTATTGAGAAAATCGCAAGATAATTTCGGTCGTCAAATATATACCTGTGCGTGGCCGTTTCTACCAGGAAGCGGCGGCAGCCGAGTTGGTAGCGTTCAAGCCCCGTAGTTGCTCGATCACTGGATCGAGTCCCATTCGTCAGTTTTTTTTATTTTTAACACAATGTTCTTTACTATTTATATTACAATTGATATAATGGGAAAAATAAGTGTAATCGGATGACCTTTTATTAAATTTACAATGTTATTTGGCAGTCTACAAATTTTTATATCACGAATAACATAATATTCATAACTATCGACTAGTAAACGACCAAACGCATAAAGTGATACTGAAAATGTATGTTTGTCCTTGTCTTCAGAATTGTTCGTATTCAATCGAAAAAGAACGAGAGATGGCTTCTCGTGAAGCTATTAAATTACACTCGATACTGCGTGATCAATTATCAGCGCCGACAAAGAAAATGACTGTCCTAGAAATAAAAAAAAAAAAAACTGACGAACGGGTCTCGATCCAGCGATATCGGGGCTTGAACGCTACCCACTCAGCTCCCGCCGCTTCATGGTAAAAACGGCCACGCACTGTTATATATTTGACGACCGAAATTATCTTGCGATTCTGTCAGTAACGCTTGGAAAGTACGCGCTACTGCTTACACATTTTAGTGTCCTAATGTACGAAGTTTGAAGTAAATCCGCGTTCCAAACGTCGTGGTCTCCCCTTGTTAGTATGTTCAGTGCTTCCCCAATATTTCCTGTCATATATTCCAAGAGTGTGACCCATACTATTCGTTGTCTAGCCATTTGGATTTGCTCTTCACATGGATTATAAATGGCCCCAAATAAGGTTAATTGTAGATGGTGTGAGTGTGCTCTGGCAGAGGACGCTTAATAAGAGTGTCAGAAGCCGCTCGTAGGTAGCATAGCTGAAGCGTCAAACAGGTGACGGCCTCTACATGCAGACCCCGCTGCACGAGCAGTAGGACATCGGCCGCTGCTATGCTCGAGCCGTAGTCACTCCTGGCCTTCAGCCAAGATGCGTTGATCGCTGATGTGACAAGCTGAGTCGGCTGGATCAGAGTGAGACGGCTGAGAACCGTGTGCCCAAGGCGAGTAGTCGTCCAAGGATCGAACCCCGGACCGGAGGTGTGGCTGCAGACGACTGGCGCTGGTGAGCTTATCATTGGCTCGGAAGAAGTGCCTCAGTTCGATCCTCGACACATCACGCAGCCGTCAGATCCCTCTGTCTGGCAATCCAGTCATGATGACGGTCTCGTCAGTTTGATTCTGGTCACAACTTCCAGAAATTAGAATTTTCCTTACATGAAAATGTGCAGGGTAACACTTCTATGCTCATCTCTCAATCTGCCATATGCCCGTAGTTTCAGTCTCTTCTTATCTCTTGGAATCCAGAGAAATGGCGCTGTGGTTAGCACACTAAACTCACATTCGCGAGGACGACGGTTCAAATCCCCGCCTGGCCATCCATCTTTCGGTTTTCCGTGATTTCCCTAAATGACTCCAGGCAAATGGTGGTACGGTTTCCTTTCGAAAGAGCACGGCCGATTTACTTCCTCATTCTTTCGTAACCCGATTTCATGCTCCGTCTGTAACCACCGCGCTGTCAATGGGACATTAAACTCCTGTCTTCCTTTTTCTTCCTGATTCATTTGTATCCTGTGCCTCGTAGTAATTTTCCACTGATTCCTGAGCAAACCCTCGATTTTTAAATGCTTTAGGCGTCAAAGTCCAAAGTGGTTATTTTCTGGTTTACCCTGCAGTCGAGCTCGGCTGGCCAGATTGTTTTTGGGAACTGCTCCCGATAAGCTGGAAATGCACGACTGAAGCCAAAACTGGCCAAAATTTCATTTATCACCACTTGCTAATAGTACAAGTTCGGCATTTTTGAACTGAATCAACGCTATTGCTTTTCACTTTTTTATTTCCCATTTGTTGTACCCTTTTAGTTTTAATGTTTATGGTTTAGACTCCTATTGCTCCAATAATAATTCTTAGAATAATAATACTTCAAAATATACTTCTCTAGAACATAAAGTTCTTAAGATTGAGAAAACATAAGGTTGGATTATAGCTACTGCTGATTCTAGAATTTTTAATCACATTGGCATTCTTCAATACTTTTCAGAGTACTTCGAGGGCATTCTCGGAATCTCTGTTACTCACAAAATGTATATAAAAAAGAAAAAAGATACTTGTACATTTATTATGGTCTTAGCTGATGCGTATCATTTTTTATGGCAATCACAGTTTGGTGACATAGCCGCTGAAAGGACTTGGAAACATAAGGCAGGAGACTCTAAAAAGGGAAAATAATTGTATTAAATTTGGTAATCTGTCTGCAACCACTGAAATGCTTTCCTTCCTAATGACGCTACATTGGTTTTATTGTAGTTGCATATGAGGCATTTGGATTAATATATTTCTAGCTCTGCAAATTAATATTTTTGCTAAAAAATACACTTACCTCATACTATCATCCGAAAGCTACAGTTAATTGATAGTGAATGGGAACGTAACGTATGGTTAATTGGATGGTATCTTCCGTAGCTCTTGCCGATAAGGAATCACTAAAATAAACACAGAAAGAAACCTCGAAACCCCTCACAGTGTTCCGGAGACAGGTACGCTAGACTGGGTACGAGCAGTAGAAGAGGCCCTGCGCCAGCTGTCGCTCTTATATAAGGCTATTCCGATGCGACGGCTGTTGGCTCCCTTTTTCAGGTCTTCTCATTTGGCAGCGAACAGCGTTCCGCGGGCCAAGCTCGTGATTTACATCTTAGGCGACACGGTGTCTGAAGCAATTAACTTACTAGACGTCTGAAATGCCGCCACATACTTCCGTAGCAGTACTTCGTGCACCACCGAAGGAGGGAAGAAAGTTCTGGCTTAAATGACCCGTAAGTGCCAAGATCACTGGGGACAGAATAAGACCGAACAGGGCAAGGGTGAGAAAGATTCGTTTCTGTCCCGTTCAACAGAACCTTCCGGAGATTCGCCTCAAATGATTCAGGGAAACCACGAAAGCGCTAAATTGGATGGCGAGACGAGGTTTTGGGTCCTTTGAATGCGATTCTAGAGTCGCAGATGCTCCATCTTGGTTGGCAGGACCTAACACGTCTATCATCAAAACAACTGTAGCACTAGTGAACAAATAACTATAAAGCAAGCCCAAATATCAATAAAGTTAGTAACGTGTTTCGATAAAACAAACCCTACTTCTACAGTAAATTGGCACTGTTCGATTGGACTTCTTCTTAGACTTTAAAGGACAGCGTCGGATCGGTCAAACAAAGATTTATGAACTATGCGTCACCTTTTAATATGTGTATTATATGGTGATGACACGTATAATAAACTGGAGGACAAGTACTATAAAATAATTTAAAAATAGGTTGATGCCATTGCGGTCAGTTCGTCCATAGATCTATGGTGAGAATGTTCTGGAGGGTGTGTAAGATGTCAGAAAACCGAAATTCGTAACATATTTTAGGAAAGAACTAACTTCACAGATCCCACGTCAGGTGGTGCACAAGAAAGTCAAAAAGGAACTCTACTTTTTTTCATTTACGTAAACGTAAATTGTACCCTCAGGCCATGAGAAACCCAATGGTACGACAGCCTGCAATGTCACCGTCCCGTGTCACCCTCCGCCAGTGGCGTCACTGGATGCAACATGGAGGGTCGTGGGGTCAGCACGACGCCCTCCTGATCTGGGGTCACTACTGTCGGCGAAGTAGCTTTTTAACTGACCTCATGGGGCTGAGTGTACCCTGTTCCACCAAGGAAAAATCCCTGGCAGCTTTGGGAATCGAAAGTAATTGTATAAAAATTTCTTCGGTGTTTTCAACCTAGCAGCTTCGAAGAGGGAACAACTCACAATGCTTAGTGCGTCTTGTATAATTAATTATGTACAAATTTGTGGTTTCTGCTAAGTAATTCGCAGATGGTGTAGATGAACTTTGCCAACAATAGGCCCTACAGTCTCGTCTTAAACTGTACTTTGTTAGTAGTCTAAGTGTTCATTGTTGCTGGCAAGTAATTGAAAATACCTTTCTAGGCCAAAGCCAGCGAATGTAAGCCTTCAAGAAGATTGTTCTTGTGCCCACAGCACATACGTATGAATCAGAAGAACAATCGATTGTTCTGAGAAGAAATGCTACAATGCATTCGGCGACACGGTCCTGTGACATTAATGTAACCACAGCTTATGTTCAACGCGAACGTGCAATAACCTCTCACAGACGGCAGTTGGCAACACTAGCGGTGGAGGGTATATAGAGCCTGTAGAAGAAGACACGGAAAGTAGTACACCCTTTGGCATAATGTGGAAAATGAGCGATCTATCTAAATTCCAAAAGAGATAGGTTTGTAAACTGTTCGCATGCCTCTGTGGTTGAAGTATACTGTGCGTGGCAAAACTGCGCTGTCCATAACCGGCACCTACTATGGTGCACTTTGTGCTATAGATGACAGGGTTCAACAACAGCTTGAGATATGTAAGGGCGAACAGACGTGCAGCTGTTGAGCAACAGACTATCGCGCCTGGTTCGAGCACTAACTCTGACTGCTATTCATCAGCGATGAAGGCCGATATTTTCACGCCTGTATGACAACTCGATGGCGACAGATGGCCTTTTCAGATGAATCACGCTTGATGCTCCATCGGAGTAGCTATTGGCGTGTGTGGCGTGAAACATCTGAAACCAAAGAACTGTCTGCGCTAAATCTGTAAAAGCAACAATCGTTGGAGGGTCCAGGCCGTAGGAGGGAGTGTTTTCGTGTCATTTTCTAGACGATCTCGTCGTTCTGAAATGCACAGTGGATCAACACAAGTATGCATCTAACATTGAGGACCACATCCGCTCCCACACGACCTTATTTTTTGTGCTTGACACGATGGCATCTACCAGCAGGACAATGCAACGTGCTGGTTGAACGGAAATTAAGGAAAACCTAAATAAGGATGGCCAGACGTGAGTTTTAACCGTCGTCCTTCCGAAAGCGAGTCCAGTGTGCTAACCAATGCGTCACCACAGTTATCAGTGTACATGTGTGGTTTTAAGAGCACCAGGATAAGTTTATTGTACTCCCCTAGCCACCAGACTCGTCATATTTAAAACCCAATTGGGCTGTTCATGCCATGAGTCATCAACCAAGGAATGTAGCGCAGCTGGCCAGGTAACTGGTGCGCTATTCTATATCGTTTATACCGATCGGTGCAGTAGCTTAGTTTCGGTAGTGACGTCATTTCGGTTCTTTATCCGAAATTCCTATTCAGTAAGTTTCTGAGACCTGTCACCGAACGGTCCTCCTGCCGATTTTTCGACAACTGTACCAAGAGGTTTTGGGTTTCAGTGTGTCCCTGTCGTTTGGTTGGCTGTAGTTTATTTACACCTATAATTTGTTATTATAAACATATTGAGCTGTTTTAGCTTTGTATTTAGTGATTGTGTTACTAAAGAATGACCACAGGATGCGTCATGTTGGAAAGTGAGTTCAAGATAGACTATTTTCCTTTGTTAGAAATATGGTTAGGTTAGGTTGTTGCTGTGAAGGATTACAACATCGAAAAGAAAAAAAGAAGAAAAAACGTTCTCAGTCCACATTCTCTCAAAATATCTGTTATTTTTATGCAATTACGAGTTTTAAAGATAATTAAATATCAAGACATCGGCTCTGCTTACGTATATTACCTTGAGTGTTAGCTGAAATTACTAGTGACTTCGCGTACTCTTTACCGCAAATGGTTTACCTATTAATTATCGAAACGCGTTTAAAACTTTGAAGTAACAATGAAAAGGTGTTTCGTGAGGTCAGATAGAGGAAACATTCGAAAATTTCATGCATTGACGGCTTACCCTCGCATTATTCGGCAACGAAGTCAGCCTGCGTCTCGCTCGACTGGAATTACATCAGATAAAGGGGCGACAGCGTGCAAGTTGCAGTAGCGAAGTTGGCCAGGTGACGAACTACACCGGCACGATAACTCAGCGTATTCGGCCAGAGGGTTAGCTGCCCTCTGTAATAAAAAAACTGAGTTAATGGATCAACAACGAACTGAAACGGGTGTCTTGCGACGTCCGCCCCGAACAGATACAAAGAACAAAAAGGAACAAAATGATACTAATAAAAAAAGAGGGTTAGCTAGCCTCTTTAATAAAAAAAACTGAGTGAACGGATCAACAATGAACCTAAACGGATGTCATCGGACGTCAACCCCGAACAAATTCAATGAACAATATAGAACAAAATTAGATACCGTTGCACAGCGCGTAGGTTCGTACACCACTGGATACGAAAACTTTTTTTTCCTCTTCGTGTTTGCAACATATTCTGAGATTTGGTTGATCGTCAAAGTTCATCATTTTTCTAAATATTCTGTTATAATTTACACATAAGACAGAGATTTCTCAGCAACGAGAATATCCGATATCGTGACTTCCATATGTTTAAGAAATGAAAGATGAAATTACTGTGCGTGAAACAACTGACAGTGACATTTATACTACTACTACTTGTCACAAACAATTCACCTTTTTTTTCGGAATGCTTAGCGATTTCCGGTCAGACAGGAATCTAAGGGAACAACGTAAATTACTGCGAATGAAACTAGAAGAAATAGTCTTTATGCTCTAGCTTGTCCCAGGTATTTATCTGGAATCGAATCCTTATAACAGTAGACAGAGATGAAAGGTTTCCGCCATAATATTTTCAGACTATACCACCATATATGAAACATTTTGATTCGTCAGATGCATGTTATATACTACAACTAACTTCTATAGCTGCACTCACCACACGCTCTCGAAAAGGCGATTTTTTAAATTTTGTTTTTATGAACCAAACCGTTGTTGTATCATATAGGGAAGTAGGCTACTTCATCATTTGGATCTCTAGGAGCGAGCTACAACCACTTTCCATGCATCTTCTTATTCTTTGACACTCTCTCAAACAATTTTTAGGGTTCGTGGAGACGTGTTCCGTCTACGCAACTAATTGAAGGCTGCTTATTCCAATACGCGTTTCGCTTCTTTTACTTCTGAAGCATTATCACGAATAAAGGAAGCGAAACGCGTATGGCAATAAACAAACTGCCTACAATTATTTGCGTAGACGGAACGTACCTCCATGAATTTTGAAGCAACTAAGGAACGACGGAAAACAAAAAAAATGACGAATTTTTCGGGTGTTTCTATAGATGTATTTGTACAATATGGTGCTACACTCCATTCTTAACTGATTGCGGCCGAGCTGTTCTAGACGCTTCAGTCTGGAACCGCGCTGCTGCTGCTGTCGCAGGTTCGAATCCTGTCTCTGGCATGGATGTATATGATGTCCTTAGGTTAGGTTAAGTAGTTCTCAGTCTAGGGGACTGATCACCTCCGATGTTAAGCCCCATAGTGCTTAGAGCCATTTGAACCATTTGATCTTAACTCATATTCCGAAAGGTAAAATCCAAAACAAGACGTCGATGTGAACGAGAATAAAATGACATAATGTGACATTTAAGACAGTTTGCAGAACACAGCCAATATTCTGTTATCATGCATTCATGGAAGCCTGTGGTCAGCAAAATTTGAACAGTATCACGTACTCTAACCACACTTTTCGGTACTGTGAAGAATGGCATGCATGTGTCGGCTGCTAGCCGCTTCGTGCCGTGTGGCTTTGCAGTGCGCCTGCGCGGATCTGAGGCAGATTGCTTTTCATTGGTTGGCGCGAGGAGAACTGACAACAGCGTTTCGGTTCGCTAGGACCGTTCGGCATCGCTTTCGAAATGCTTACTGAATAATGCTGGGGATCTGTTTCGAAAACAAGACCGTTCGGTGCGCCCGCGTACCAAAATGATCGGCAAAATGGCGGATGGATGCAGAATAGGACCCCTGGAGTCGGCATGGTTCTACATCCATGTCTGTACCTTCCAGAGCCTCACTCTTCCTGCACATCTTGCATTGGTCTGCGTTGCAAACGGTGGTTGTTCAGGATTTTGATTGGTGGTTGGTTGGTTGGTTTGGGGAAGACCAGACAGCTTGGTCATCGGTCTCATCGGATTAGGGAAGGATGGGGAAGGAAGTCGGCCGTGCCCTTTCAGAGGAACCATCCCAGCATTTGCCTGGAGTGATTTAGGGAAATCACGGAAAACCTAAATCAGGATGGCCGGACGCGGGATTGAACCTTTTGATTGGTGGTCACTTTAATGTGACAGGAGAGTGTATAAAGAAGATTACATAACCAAATGTGGTATCAGCATGGCTGCCGACAACTTCTGAGAAGAGTTCCATAAACTCTGAGAGTGAATCAGATCCATTTTGAATGTTTTCTTCAGATGGTAACTGCTGTGCCGTCCTGAACACCATGGTTATTTTACACGCATCCAGAGCATTATCAAGTGCAATGTCTTGCTGTGGCCACAAGAAGGTGGACGCTGTGGACACGTCATTGCCGTGAGCACCAACATGAGGGTAGCAAGAGGGGTGGCTGGGAAGTTAGTCAGCTCAGCGAGTGCAGCCAGCAACATGTTCCGGCGTCCAGTCCCGTCGCCATCTTGGAACAACATGACCTGCGTACCTAGAAGTCTTCGGTTGGAAGTGGTGGACAAGCCTGTGGCGCATCGCCAGGGGCCTGATTGGAGCAGCTGCCGAGGTGTCTGCAATGGTGGGCAGGGCCTGAAAGTGTCAGCTGCTGGACGGAAACGACGGAGTGAGCACTGGGCAGAGCCGAGAGCGAGAGCCTCAAGAATCTGTTGTCCTGCAGGTCTCTCAGTTGGATGTCACTGTGGTCTGTGCAGAGCTTGGCTGCCGAGTGGACACAACAGCATGGTGGACCGGTTGGTGTCTTTTCGTGGCCAGACGGTGATCCCAGCGAAGTTGGAGAAAAGGGCTTCTATATGTCAAGAGGGACACTACCTGAGAGCTTTTTCAGCTGAAGTGTGCACGCTCGAGGTTTTATGACTGATATAACGTGCTTTGTGGCACAAGAGCGATACATTGGGTGTGCTTGTTACCTACAAATTCTGGACGCAATCGTGTGACAAGTTATGGTTCCTTATTGATCGCACATAGAGGGCAGCTGTGAGCGCTGTGAACGAGAGCAGTTAGAATTTGTTAACTACACACCGAGAGCGTGATTAATTGTACGACTCCTATTTTCAGCTATGCCGTGAGCGATTCAGTGGTTGACACGTCCTGCTGAGAATCCATCTTATTGTTTGTTGTATGACAATGATTCATTGTTTGTGCCATGTATGACAATTATTGAGAGATATGCGTAAGACGTTTGGTAGAGAGCTGTGTGTAACTTATGTCAGTAGCTATCTGGTGACAGTAGTATTAGTAGTTGTAGTAGTAGTAGTAACTTACGTCAGTAGCTATCTGGTGACAGTAGTATTAGTAGTTGTAGCAGTAGTAGTAGTAGTATTACACTCATGCTCGTAAATTAAGGATAATTGCAGAATGTGGTGCCACACAACTTCGCAATACACAAAACTGTCGCTAATAGCATAGGCACATAGGGAAGACAAACGACACAGATCTGTAAGTCCACGGGATTTGTGATACGTTGAGAAAACCGTAACGAAACACACGTGCTACAAAACGCTATTGTTTCCTGCGCACGTACGTCCCAATGGATATGATCACCATGCACACGTACACCGGCCGCACAACGGGTTGGCATACTCTGGATCAGGTGGTCGAGCAGCTGCTGGGCTATAGCGTCCCATTCTTGCACCACTGCCTGTCGAAGCTCCTGGAGTGTCGTTGGTTTTTGGAGACGTGCAGCGATATGTCGACCGACAGCATCCCAGACGTGCACGATGGGGTTTAGGTCTGGAGAACAGGCAGGCCACTCCGTTCGCTTGATATCTTCTGTTTCAAGGTACTCCTCCACTATGGTTGGGCCATGCATTACCATCCATCAAGAGGAAGGTGGAACCCACTGCGCCCCTGAAAAGGCGGATATACTGGTGTAAAACGACGTCCCGATACACCTGACCTGTTAGTTCCTCTGTCAAAGACATGCAGCGGTGTACGTGGACCGATCATAATCCCACCCCACACCAACAAACCACGACCTCCATACAGGGCCCTTTCAAGGACATTACGGGGTTGGTATCTGGTTCCTGGTTCACGCCAGATGAACACCCGAGGAGAATCACTGTTCAGACTGTACCTGGACTCGTCCGTGTACATAACCTGGAACTATTGTTCCAGTGACCATGTACTGTGTTCTTGACACCAGGATTTACGGGATCTCCTGTGACCAGGGATCAGTGGAATTCACTTTGCGGGTCTCCAGGCGAATAAACCATATCTGTTCAGTCGTCTGTAGACTGTGTGTTTGGAGACAGCTGTTCCAGTGACTGTGGTAAGGTCCCGAGCAAGGCTACCTGCAATACTCCGTGGCCGTCTGCAAGCATTGATGGTGTGATATCGGTCTTCTTGCGATGTTGTACACGGTGGACGCCCGGTACTGTAGCGCTTGGACACGTTTTCTGTTTGTTCTGTCAGCTGGAATCATTTCTATAATCTTGAGATTACACTTTGTGGCACACTTAGCGCCCGTGCTACGACCTGCTGTGTTTGACGAGCCTTCAGTCGCCCTAGTATTCTACCCCTCATAACGTCATCAATATGTGTTCGTTGAGCCATTTTCAACACGCGGTTCGAGGCGCTACAGTCCAGAGCCGAGCGACCGCTACGGTCGCAGGTTCGAATCCTGCCTCGGGCATGGATATGTGTGACGTCCTTAAGTTAGTTAGGCGACTGATGACCTCAGAAGTTAAGTCGCATAGTGCTCAGAGCCATTTCAACACGCAGTCACCATTAGCACGTCTGAAAACGTCTGCACACTTACTCGCTGCACCGTACTCTGACATGCACCAATGCACCTCTGCGTATGTGGACTGCTGCCAGCGCCACCGTGCGACGACCGCAGGTCAAATGCACCCATGGTCATACCTCGAGGTGATTTAAACCCGCAAACCGCCCACCAGACCGTTGTTTCACCTTGTATCAGCACTATCCTTAATCTATGAGCATGAGTGTAGTAGCAGTTGTAGATCAACGTGCAGCTGTGTGATATAAAACAGGACTGCTTCCCGTATCAATTCAGGATAGAACCTCAATCTTTCGACGATTACCTCCCTCGTCATGTCAGGAGCAACTGACTGTCAAAACAGCTCTGTGATGGCCGTTTATAGCCTTTAGAATGCCTTTGATTGGTCGGAAATTATGTAATGCTGTCGCAGATGGTGTCAATGTTCGCTCTGGTGACGCCACCGATACCGCCGTTGCTTAAACATTGCGGCCACTATATCTGGCTCATCTGTGCATCGAGAGCTCGCTTCCGTGTACCACTAAGATTATATCCACTGTCACGATTGAAGATGTTCTCACACATTCTACAACGTCTTTAATTGCGAAGTCCCAGTATGTGCGAGTCTGGGACAGAACTTCTGTTTCGTCAAACAAAATTTTATATTTGTTTGTGAGGCTGTGTACAGCAACTGCGGATTTCTGCAGTTCTCGATTCTTAATATGCCGCTGATGTTCTGCACAGCAGTCGTAAACGTTGCGGATGGACTGACCGACGTAATTGCTTCCGCACACACTAGGGATGTTGTAAATCCCAGGGGCCCCGAGGCCGAGACTGCCCTTAACAGGGCGTAGCGTTTCCTTTATCTTTTTAGGAGGTCGGAAATTAGATCTCATACCTCGTCTTCCTAGGACTCTGCCTGTTTTGGTGGCTGCAGCGCCGCAGAAAAAGAATGCAATCGGTGGCTCATCACGTGAATATTTAATATTTTCATCTTTCCTTTTCTTGGGGAACGCTGTGCGCAGTTGTGTGCTATGTTTTACTGCTGAAGTTGTCTCATATATTATTACAGATCGTAAACTGTTAATTGTTTCCCAGTTATGTATATTAGGGAAAAGGCTGGCTTTATTTATTTTTTGTTTCATGGAAGATATTTTGTTGAGTGATTGTGCCTAGCTTTTGCTTGAGACTTGAGGAGGTCTCTAGAACCAAACAGTTTCATCTTATTAAAACACTTATAGCTTTAATATTTGTTTTTTAAATAAAACCGGTTTTTCTTGCTGCACTGTAATTTATTTCACCCAGATGCGTTTCGCCTTCTTGTACTCTAAGGCATCTTCAGTCGGATTAGAACGATACATTTTTGGTTTAATACGTATCATTTTGTGATTATCAAACAGCTCACATCGCGTTTTTATGTGAATAAGTAAGTACTTACAGTTTGTTGGCATCAGCGTTTCCTCTCATCTGGTCTGGAGGTCGTACTACTAATTCATTTCCGAAACATAAGCACATTTTTATATTCCGAACTTCTTCACACTGTTCCAAAGTTTACGTTTATTTTTATGGTGCGCTATTACTCTTTTGCCCCTAGTTATAGATATTTGTGCGAAAACTGTGCTTGTAAAGATGTAAACATTGTGAATTCATTATGGTTCAAATGGCTCTAAGCACTATGGGACTTAACATCTGTGGTCATCAGTCCCCTATAACTTAGAACTACTTAAACCTAACTAACCTAAGGACATCACACATATCCATGCCCGAGGCAGGATTCGAACCTGCGTCCTTAGCAGCAGCGCGGTTCCGGGCGGGAGCGCCTAGAACCGCTCGGCCACAGCGACCGGCAATTCATTATGTATTTCCTCGTGGTTGGTTTGTTTATCTACATGTTGCCAACCTAACGAAGTATGGCTTGTTTTCAAACTGGATCCCCCGCTTCGTTCGATGCTGAGGTGGTATTCCAGTGGAATTGGAGGGGTTCTGTACCGCTGTTCGAGTTTAAGGGGAATTACAAGTGGGCTGGAGCGTGAATGGGAATTTGGTTTGAGGAGTAAGATGTGCTAGGATAGTCAGTGCAGTTGTGCAAAGCCACTGTGCCAGCGCATCTGCCTAGAGAGCAGGGACCCGGGTCCGAATCCCAGCCTTGGTACAAATTTTCACTCCCCCTCTCAGTCTACATGTACACATTATAGATGTTTGAGACTTGAAAAGGTATCTGGAACCATATATTTTCATACGATATTTTGAAATGCGTAACGCTAAGTCCCTATGACACCTCGTCGGGTATAAGAGCCCAAATAGTTGCATTTAGAACCTCCAAACGGCTTGAGTAGAATTAAAGAAAGCCTGGTTGTGTTCATGGGGAATTGATCTACATGAACAGTGGCTTTTGGTCGAAGAATACAATAGTAGAAAGAAAATGGTCTGTATTCCACACACTCATTATTAAAACAATCGATGGCTCAAAAAAAGTCTTTGATCGTATGCCTAACAGAATAAAAGCCTGACAGGCAACAAAGCAAATTTTAAGTCTCGCTTAAAGCTTTTTCTTCCGCAAGACTCTTCCTGTTCCATAAACGAAATTGGACTAGAAATTGGTTACACTTGTACATGAAAAAGAAAAAATAAATTTAAGTCTGTTACTAGTTACATGAGTACAGTTAATGACTAGTATGTCCATTGTTAGTAAATGTAAAGCAGTGTGTGTTTCAGTAACCTGTACATAATCAGTACATAGCGATACGCAGAAATAACTTATTTATACGTAACCCCTAAAATGACTCGTTCATCATCTCGATAAAAGCTGCGCCATTGGGCTATGGAAGATGTAACTGACATATAAATTGCCGAAACAAAAAATCCTGGGTATTTTGAATATCGCTGCTCTTCGTTATCTGGTGTTTTTCCAACGTGCAAGGCTGCGGAGTACAGTTCTGGGGAGTTGCGAAGGAAGGAAAAAGAAGTCTAAGGTTTACCATGTCACGGACGACGAGATCAAATGGTTCAAATGGCTCTGAGCACTATGGGACTTAACGAGGTCATCATTCCCCTAGAACTTAAAACTACTTAAACCTAACTAATCTGAGGACATGACACACATTCATGCCCGAGACAGGATTCGAACTTGCGACCGTAGCGGTCGACGACGAGATCGTTAGAGTTGGTGCACAAGCTCGGATTGTGAAAATGTAGAGAAGAAAGTCTGGATGGTGAAACTGAGCTGCCATCGCCCCATCTTGCCACTGTGACCTGTAGACCTTTCGATTCACTGCATAAGTTACTGGTTTGCTTGATAATGTGGAAGTATGCTAAATGGCCCCTCCAAAATAATGAATTAGGAATTCTGGTCTCCTAAATGAAACAAGACTCACAATTAATTCGGATTAGTACGATAAAATGACTCACAAGTTATCTGTCAATCAATAATACTACTCAAATACCACTTTGGCCCATCTGATAAAAGGTTCTGGCGTACGATTCTAGTAATCGCATGCAGTCACGAAGTTGTATAGTAGTTGTAGTGATGTTAGCATAACCGACAGGAAGTATTAGAGAAGGTAATGCATTGCATCCGTGACCAGTGTTGGAAGCAAGCTGGTCATCTGAACCTGGAAACAAGATATCAGAGTGAATCTTGAGGTTATCGACATTGCATAAAAATGAATTTAGTGTCCCTAAACATCATCTCGTGGTCGCGGCTCGATCTGCCATATCAAACTGTTAGTGGAGGCTGAAGCGGCTGCAGAATCAGTCATTAGCGACACACCAGAGACTCTCGCCAGTGACTAAATTCAAATCAGTCTGAAATCTTACTGCCCCTCAGCTCATCTGCGCAGATGGTATCATAGGCTGGTGGAGGAGAAGGTCTGACGATGGAGGTTCCTAGAGATCAAGACTCTCAGCGTCCAAGAGATGAAGTCGTCTGGTGGTGAAATAATTTTGCTCCAAATGCTTACTAAAAGCAGAACTCGCATTTCTACGTTTTGTGTTCTTTACTGTGTTGAGACTGGTTGGTCTACGGATATACCGATCGCCGACTGACAAATGTATTCCTTACAAGATGTTGATTCTCTTCCTCAGTTGTTCTTCAGGCGGTTAACCAGTAACACATGTCCTACCCTTTAGTGTTGAAAAAAAGGCATATAACTCCCTTTCTCTGTAGCCGATAAAGGAGGTCGTCGGTAGCAAACCGCAGTTTCTCTCTCTGGCTTCCACTTTATTTGCAGTTTTATCTCGTTCGAATATTTAGTTTTCTTCTAAAGTCAACGATCGACAGGTCCCACACTTTCAAAGGCACCACAAACGGTAGAGTCTCACTCCATTTACTAGATGTTATCTATAGCGTCTGGTGCGTTCCAAAGAAACACAGCGCTCTGCGCTTTTTGCGCAATAGTTCATTCCGGGACATTACTAAAAACAGCTTTCCGTCTTTTTCCACTTCTGAGATGTAAAACGATTACTGCTGGAGATCTTACGCCACAGGATATTTAATCCCAGCGCCCTGTCACGGCACTACAAACGGAAGTCCAGTGAATGGTGTGGCACTGACCTGGATGCTTCCCGGCGCGTCCTTCTGAAACTCCCTCGAGGGTAGTCCGTCTGTCCCTACACGATTTTACAGCTCGCCTGAGCACTGCCGCCTTATCCCTATGCTCTTCCATAGTCTTCTTACTCATAGGGTGAGAATTATTGAACAATATGAAAAAAAGTAAATTAGTTGCAAACAACGGCGTGCACACACTGTAACATGTAAACGTCACTACAGATATTCGGATTTAAATTATGTCATGTTCCATATGTCTGGCATCGTTTGAGATGATGTGGGGCAGACGAATAGCGAAATTCTGCATGACCCGCTGAAGTGGCGGGACATCGATGCTGTCGATGACCTCCTGAATGGCTGTTTTCAGCTCAGCTCAGCTTCGATGCATCTTCTTGCAGCTTCTTTCATCAACCACATCCTGTCGAAATCAGAGTCACTTTGGATAATGGAGATGAAATTATCTTCCAAAACCTGCTCATACCGTTCGGTAGTCACCGTGCGTTCAAGGAATATCGCACAAATTATTCCGTGACTGAACATTGCACACCACGGTTACTACTGAGAGTGAAGAGACTTCTCAATCGTGAAATGTGGATTCTTATACCCCAAATGCGTCAATTTTGCTTGTTGACGAACCCATCCAAATGAAAGTGGGCTTCATCGCTAAACCAAACCACACATGCACATACTAATTCCCAACATGCCCCGCAGCCAGCCGTGGAGTTTGAACGTCCTAGGCGCTACAGTCTGGAACCGCGCGACCGCTACGATCGCAGGTTCGAATCCTGCCTCGGGCATGGATGTGTGTGATTTTCTTAGGTTAGTTAGGTTTAAGTAGTTCTAAGTTCTAGGGGACTGATGATCTCAGAAGTCCCATAATGCTCAGAGCCATTTGAACGGTATTTATTTATTTTTTTTTTTTGGAACGTCCTAACGCAAACCGTTTAGATGTTATGACGATTTTATTTCATGTAGTTCAATAATTGTCACCCTCTATGAAAAGCATGCAATTTCTAATAAAAATGTAAATTACATTGATTAACTATTGACAATCACTGTTACTGATATGCCACAAATTTCTCGGTGTTCATAAATTATTTCCATTTAATGGCTCTTTAATGCTGATTTTACATTGATTACGGGACCATTTGAAAAAAAAGAGAAAACCAAAACAGTCGTTTAACGACTGCACACAGTGGTTTCGTAGCGAGATACATTTGTGTTTTGACATAAAGGTACTTATAACCACATCTTTTTCGTGCTAATCGTGCTCGTAATACTAATGTTTTGCTTAGGAAATGGGATGAAAAATTTTTACTCATCTCTGAGACATGCCATAATCAGTATATAAAAAATGCGCATTTCGAAACGTTTCTGTTAGGTGATGGAAAGCAGTTGTTTAGTACACTACTCTGCAAAACATAAGGTAGATACAGTACGACATATTAACTACTCTGTCGAGATGAATGAAAGTTCAGGAGCGGTTTGCCAGAGGTCTCCCAGTTGGATGTCGCATGGCGTAAGGTTAGTGTTATTATAGCGCCAAATGCGGCTGGCTCTGCAATATGAAGCTTTTGAAGGAACGTGAGAAAAGGTATCAATCAGTGAGCAGTTAAGGCCAAGTTCTATCGAGCTGTGTTACTTGACCGTGACACATTATGCGAAACACACTTTCGTCTGTTGTGTGATGTCCTTAGGTTAGTTAGGTTTAAGTAGTTCTAAGTTCTAGGGGACTGATGACCATAGATGTTAAGTCCCATAGTGCTCAGAGCCAACATACCAGAGTAGTTGTTACAATGTAATAGGAAAATCGCCAGTCCAAAATGGAACTATATTTTAGTAAGTAGGACAACAGAAATCTTAAAACTCAAATTTTCTATAAGTAAATTAAATTTTTTCATAATAGTTTCACGCAAGTTCTACTTCTTGGAGTCAACTCTTCACTACAGTTTTAATTTTGCTCTTCACTACTGGATGTTAAGTAACAAGAAAATCACTTTCTCTTATTAATGATCACGAAAATAAATGGATGGTTATTAAATAAATCAATATCTGAAGTTATCGTAGACGTTAATCTGCAGACGTGCTTTCTTTACACAGGTACTTTTCCACATGAATGAATATGCTCTTGACACACATAGAACAATTGAAAACTTAAAAATTTAAACATTTGTGTTAGATGTGTGAATTGTTCTGTCACATTCAAGATATTTTCAAGTTTAACTAATTTTAGTGATTCGTAGGTATTCTTTTTTGTTTTTGACTCAACTACTTTTTTATGAAACAATCATAACCGGTCCGGTCTTGAAAGGCTGTCTTCAGATGCTAAGGGCGGCATTTGATGAACAAGTGTTCGTGCACTATCAATGCATGAACGTCAATGCATGAACACTTATTCATCAAACGCCCCCATAGCATCTGGAGATATCAGGAAAAATTGGTTGAGTCATAAATAAAATAAAATAATATCTTACAATAAGTCACTCACTGTCTCCGCAAACGGAATTTCGTTTTTTACGATAGCTTTACTACCGTCTGTGAGTCTTTGACACTAAATTTTACTGTCTTTCATTTTGTTTATTACATTAAAGTATATTGTAGGATCCGGACCTGAATCCATACGTAATTTGAATTCTGCCAATATATTCACAAAACCCACACAATAAACCCAGACAGAAGCATTCTTATTATTCTATTAAAAAATACTACTTAGCGTGTAGGGGACGTTGTAAAACGCTGTGTCGGCCTCGGCGATTATTATATAACCGTAGCTTCAGAACTGACATGCCTCTTCTTCCAGTTACTAATTGCTATGGTGCATAATATCAGCATTCCGCATCTTTAAATGCAAAAGCAAGAGCTACCGGAGGCTTCAATTCATCGGAATTCTGGGCGTTGTAGCCTCGAATCCACACCGGGATGTGTACGGAAGGAAGGAATGAAGAAAGAAAGATTAAGAGTTTAACGTGCCGTCGACAGTGGGTCATTAGAAACGAAGCACAAGTTCGGATTACGGCAGGGCGGGGAAGGAAATCGGCCTTTTCCTTTGGAAGGAACCATCCAGGCATTTGGCTGCAGCGATTTAGCGAAATCACGGTAAACCCTAATCTAGATGATCGTATGCGTGTCTGAACCGTCGTCCTCGCAAATGCGAGCCTATTGTGCTAACAACTGCGCCCCCTTGCTCGGTCGGGACGTCTAACATCCGACTGACACTTTGTTCTTAGTTGGCGCATTCTCTGCACGCCCTCGACGTTTTTTTTAAAGGTGCTTTTGGGTGCTTAACACAGAGCGACTTCTCTAGAGGTTTAGAGGTTTTCCTATTTTATTGTTACAATTCAATAGACCCTTCGCGTGGACCAGTAACTTATATACTATTTTACAATTTACAATACACATGTAAAATGTCAATATTCAGGATAAAATTACAACTTAACAAAAATATTGACAAAACATGCTAAAACACAGGTAAAACATTATCGATAAAAAATTGAAAATTACGAGTGACATGAACTCTTGGTCTTTCTAATGGGACCCCGTTCTGTCTATAATTGAAATACTGTTAAATAAACTGACGAAGTAAAGTTCAGATACAATTCTGCCGAAAATTTCCGGACGTAGGACTGATTAAAGTTAATTTAAGGACCAAAAACCTAGAATAATTTTTGCTAACTCTGTTCGCTGTTGAATGACAACAGCGAGGACAGTACTCGTTTTTCTGTTCTATGCCCTTGTTGCTGTTGTTATTGTAGCTCGTTGCTCTAAAAAATAAATGAAATACGATCTCGTCGAGAGGTTGCCAGGCTCTTGTATGTGTTTAATATAATAACAATACGTTAGTCTTTGCGGCGTAATTCCTGCATTCAATAAGTTCATCAACAATGACGATTAGCTGAGTTCTCAAAATGACATACTTCAGGTGTAAAATGTAACTTCTTTAAATTGAAGTATCACATAAAGTTTCTCTGCTATACGAGGGTTGGAACTTAAATTGTTGCAACTATTTATTCACAACCGATACAAAAGAGTTAAATGTGTGCACCTGTTACTGTCCTTCAAAGTAGTCACCAGCGTTGTGTAGAACCCGTTGCCAGCGATGTGGAGGGCGTAGTATACCGTTAGCATAGCTTCTTCTATTGATGGTGCGAATGGAGCGGTCTACAGCCTGTCGAATTTCTGGAACAGTTCTGAAGCGAATGCCACCGTCAGTACACAGTATTATTGTTCGTTTTTGGAGCATCACCTGCTACCAGCTTTGCGAAGGAAGGGGCGACACTTTCTGAGCAACCCACCCATCATTTTGCACGACAATGCGCGAGCGCATACAACGCATTCTGTGGCTGCTCTGTTCAGTCGATGGTACTGGGAAGCACTGTACCAGCACTGTACCATCCACCATGCTCCGCGGACTTAAGTCCTTGTGACTTTGATTTGACTCCAAAGATGAAGGAACCACTTCGTGGCATTCGATTCAGAACTGTTCCAGAGTTTCGACAGGCAGTAGACCGCTTCATTCGCACCATCAACAGAACAGGCTCTGCTAACAGTGTGGTACGCCTTCCGCATCGATAGCAACTGGTTCTACACAACGCTGGTGACTATTTCGAAGGACAGTAACAGGTGCAAACTCTTTTGTATCGGTTGTGAATAAATAGTTGCCACTATTTAAGTTCCAACCCTCGTATATTCTTCACTAATTTCAGTCGTGAAACATTAACAATATGTTCTACAACGGACAATGATACATTCAAGTAAACCAACGCAGTGATAAACACACTTCAGTAAGGTTTAAGTAGTAATCACAGGTCGATAAATGCTGTAAATTAGTGTCGTTATATTTTTCTTCTTTTTATAGAGATATTCCACCAATGATTCCCTGGCTATCGTTAGTTAGTGTTAAATCCATTTCAAATTAGTATCAAACCATTCTGGTCTGGCGCATTGATACGTTACAATTCAAGACTTGGGTACAATGTGAGACAATATTTCGTACAAGAATGGTTTATACGAATACCAGTCATATATTTTCAGGATTTAACCGGCGTAGTCGGGCGTTCCAGGATCGTCGCTGCTTTATCGCCGCGCTATCGGATAGCTCGCTGCTAATGGCCAGTTACGGTTGCTCCACCTGTCGCGTCAGCGGCAACGTTGCTCGAGTAAATAGAATAATCTGAAACAATTTTAAGCCATTTAACACATAGAGAATCCCTCACGCCGGTAGTATGTTCGCTCTTCAGCTAGTGTTATACAAAAATCTGCAAACTACGAGGCTTATTTGGAAGGTAAGGAATGATCGGTCGCGAAATGGAAACCACAGTGAAAATCCGATGAAGTTTTGCGCAGGTGTGTTGGGCAGTGTCTCTACTATGTCCGTCGATCGCGTTCCGTCGTTCTTTTTAGTTCTGACCTCACAGGGAGCACATAAAGATACCTAGAACAATAGTATCTCCCGCCAAGTACAAGGGCCCGGTGAGAAATTTGGCCTGAAGCTATGCAGCCAACATTACATAACTATTGTGCGTTTTCTTCTTCAAGACAATTCTCAGCCGCATTCTGCAGGGGCAATGAAGATGCTCCTGCATCTTTTTCAATTGTAAATGTTTGATGACCAACAATACAGCCCGTAATTGTCTCCCTCTGAGTTTCATCTCTGCTCACATGAACCGCTGGTTAAGGAGACAACATTTTGGCACAGACAACGAGCTGTAGGCCAGCGCAGAGAATTGGCGGAAAACACTGGCGGCTGTCTTCTATTACGAGGGTATTGTAAAGTTGGTACAACACTACTACGAACGTCTAAGTCGGATCGGTGACTATGGAGATAAGTAGCTGGAAGTTGTAGCTAACTGTTGCAAATAAAATAGTTTTTATTTTCGCTGTGGTTTCCATTTCGCGACCTATCGTTCCTTAGTTTCCGAATGGCCCTCGTAGATCGCGGACTGAAATTTTAAAAATAGATCATGACAGGCGCTGTAAGGGATCTGCCGCATGGTAATGCTTAAATTTTGGACACTGGGATGGGATATACAGTGTGCTAGCCGACGTAGAATCGCCATCAGCCTGCAGCCACGGGCGGCCCGCCGCCCACGCCGTGGCCTTACGTGGGCGGCAGCTCTGGGTCGTACGTTAAATGTCGAAGTGTACTACAGGCGAGGTGCCGCAGCGCGGTAGCTCTGAGCGATCTTTCCACGAAATACTGGTGTCAGCTCTAACCTTCGTCTCGTGGACAGAGTACATACAGATACTCTGCCTCGTGTAGCGTTTTTGTTTTTCATATTGGTTTTCCGGTTGTTATGTGTTTATTTATCGATGGTTATTTTTATTTGTAGCTCACTGTTGCTATTTGAATTTATGTACTGTAATTTTCTCATCTGGAGATAGTGAATGGAGCTGTGAGTGCTAGAAAAAGGACTGACAAGTGAAGAAATCGGAACATTTCTGACATGTTCTTCTGTTTGATTTCAGTAGAATGGGTGACAGCAGCGTAGGCAGCCAGAAACACTGGCGACGTGAGTAGAGATAATAACACTAGACAAAGGATGACAGGAAAATGATTTTCTCGTTTTAAGGAGGGTCATTTTGATATTACTGACACTTCAAATTCAGGAAAACCTTCAGAGCTTGATGAAGATCGTTCAGACGCGTCACTGTACTCGGAAACTGGTAAATATGATGAATTGTGATTATTCGACCATCGTGTGACATTTTCATTCAATGGGGAAAGTTAAAAAATCGGGAATATGGTCACCGCATGCTCTAAGCTAAAATCACAGAAATCAGCAGGTTTGAGCCTACTAGGTACGATGTCTTTACGTTTAGTTACAGTGTACTTGTGTGTTCCTAGAGGGCATTGCGATTTGATAGCGTGTGACAGTCAAACAGTAGGTCGTGAGTGGTTCAAATGGCTCTGAGCACTATGGGGCTTAACTTCTGAGGTCGTCAGTCCCCTAGAACTTAGAAGTACTTAAACCTAACTAACCGAAGGACATCACACACATCCATGCCCGAGGCAGGAGTCCAACCTACGACCGTAGCAGTCGCGCGGTTCCGGACTAAAGCGCCTAGAACCGCTCGTCCACTGCGGCTGGCTCGTGAGTGGACGACGGGGTTTGTTCAATACAGCAAAAGCTGACATGCGCAATTGCTCATGGTGTATGGAGAGCATAGGAATAATGAAGTTCGTTCTTATACGGAGTATAAGATATCAACTGTCTCGGCAATAATTTATCAACTTATTCAGTCAGTTACGGGAACGTGGCAGCTTAACACCTAGACAACGTAACAAAAGGAAAGAATTGGAGACAGAAGAGGGGGGAATGAATGTTCTTGCTGGTGTTGCAGTTGATCTGCACGTTGACTCCCGCGCAATCGCATAAGCAGGTGGCTTCAGTCAGGCGAGTATATACTACGCATTGTCCATCGACAGAGGTTCCATTCCTATCACATTTTTCTCCATCAAGAGCTGCATGGAAACGATTATGAGATTCGTGTTAACTTCTATACACGGACATTAGCATCTCTGCTTGCTCTACATCAACTGGCTCGTGAATAACACCGACCATTCCTATTCTTGTAGTTACTGGTGCAGAGAAATGATTTCTTAATTCCAAGGAAAAGAAAAGGATGTTTGGGTCCAAATAAAGCAGCAACTTCCCATACAAAGACATGCGCGCATCCACAAAAGATAATGTTAAGCATCTGGTGGAACAGTGACCGTGTGGTGTACTATGAACTGCTTCCACGAGGTTTAACTATCCATGAAGACATTACTGTCAACAACAGAGACGCCTTACAGTCGCAGTCTAAGAACAACGACCAGGAAGACTGCTACTCCACGATAACACGCGCCCACATTCTGCTAGACTGACAAAAAATACTATTCAGGAGTTGAGTTGGGAAGTCACTCCGCACCCACCTTATTCAACCGTTCTTGTGTCCTCAGATTTTCACCTTTTCCGCTAACTGACGAACGACCATCAAGGAACTTCCTAGTCGGATGAAAATGCGCTCCGTACATGGCTAGACGAATTTTTCGCCTCAGAACCACGTGATTTCTACAGTCGCGGAATCGAAAAGTTATCCCAGCGTTGGCAGGCTGTTGTAAATAGTGAAGGACAATAAATTACTGAAGTCTCTGTTACTTGTATCTATTGTGTTTATTAAACTTATGGGAAAACGCTTCGAATTTACATAACAACTTAATACGTCACAGCTGAAGTATTAAATAGACATATGTTCACGTCTCTAGATGACCTCCTAGAACAAACTTTGATATGGTGGCTCTTAGACGGATCAAATACTACCTGCGGAGGAAGTTTGGAAATTTGTGGTAAGGACTATGGGACCCCGAGCGGTCTAAGGCGCTGCAGTCATGGACTGTGCGGCTGGTCCCGGCGGAGGTTCGAGTCCTCCCTCGGGCATGGGTGTGTGTGTTTGTCCTTAGGAAAATTTAGGTTAACTAGTGTGTAAGCTTAGGGACTGATGACCTTAGCAGTTAAGTCCCATAAGATTTCAACCACATTTGAACTATTTTTTTTACTATGGGACCAAACTGGTGAGGTCATCGGTCCCTAGGCTTACGCACTACTTAAACTAATTTAAACTAACTTACGCTAAGGACAACACACACACCCATGCCCGAGAGAGGACTCGAACCTCCGACAGGGGGAACAACGCGAACCGTGACAAGACGCCTAAGACCGCACGGCTACCCTTCGCGGCCCGAAGGAAGTCCTAAATAAAGTGTTGTTTATTGTATCTTAGAACGGTTATATTGTTCTTTGGGAATAACCTTCCCCTTACAAATCTTACCACTATATCCGCAGTATCGGCCTCATTCGTACTGGAATTACAGTTGTAACCTCCCCGCACGAAATATTGTTAAATAAAAATACAAAATGGTGCCAAGTGTAATCTCCCCACAAAAATAAAAAAAAATGATAATTGAGCATGAACCCACAATAATATTAATTAAATAATGAACCATGAACCACATGTAACCTCTCAACAGAAATAATAATATCTGGTAAATTTTATAAGGGCAGCAGCGCTGACCTTCGCCCCTGTATTCTGAATAAAAAGGCAAAAATTCTTACCTCAATAAAAACTGCATCTATATCTGCTCTTAATTATACATTCTTCGACACAGCTTCGTGCAATGCTGGCGTATATATATACATATATATATATATATATATATATATATATATATATATATATATATATATAATATTCTTGAAGGGAATGCATAGGTAATATTCTTTAAATTGAAATGAATGTTTTTCTTTAAAATAGTTACTTTATAAAAAAAATATAATTGGGGCATTTTTTGAACAAATTAATTACAATTAACATACATTATTAGATATGCGCAATGCTGCTTCTTTACCTTCTACAACAATACTCATCGTCCAGAGTCGCGAGCAGAGCACACAGCCGACGCATGCCGACTCGCGCAGACTGCTACTGTCCATTCACTACTAAAGCTGACCGACTTCTACTTTATCTGACTGACTACTGCTATCGACTCGCGCAGACTAGCGCAGACTCGCGACAAGCAACAACTAACAATAAACTACTCTCTGGTCAGAGATTCTGTCATGCTTCGCCCATCGCCGGCGAAGCATACTCCTTACATAACCCTACACTGGGCGGGGGGGGGGGGGAATATGGCAGCGATGGTGAGTCAACTGGACTTGCCATGAGCAACAAATTTTTCATAATTAATTAACTTTACAATCACAGAATATATACATAAATATATAGATGCAGAACATGAAATAAAATATAGTGCACATCCACTGAGTACAGACATATCAAGCAACAACAAAATATATACACAATGAGTACAAAACATATTAACAAATGGCAAAAGTGCACACGCACTGTAGTTCAGAACATATCAGCAAATCACAAAATGCAATGAATACAAATCATATTAACAAAATGACGAAAGTGCACACGCACTGTAATACAGAACATATCTGGGAATCACAAAAAAAATGTATACGTAATGAGTACAAATGGCATAAAGTGCACACACACTGTAAAACTCTCTAATATTTTTACAACAAATAAATATAATGAGTACAAATCATATTGACAAATGACAAAAGTGCACACGCACTGTAATTCAGAACATATCAGCAAATCACAAAAATGTATACGTAATGAGTACTAATGGCATAAAGTGCACACGCACTGTAAAACTCTCTAATATTTTTACAACAAATAAATATAATGAGTACAAATCATATTGACAAATGACAAAAGTGCACACGCACTGTAATTCAGAACATATCAGCAAATCACAAAAATGTATATGCAATGAATACAAATCATGTTAACAAAATGACGATAGTGCACACGCACTGTAATACAGAACATATCTGGGAATCACAAAAAAAATGTATACGTAATGAGTACAAATGGCACAAAGTGCACACGAACTGAAAAACTCTCTAATATTTTTACAACAAATAAACATAATGAGTACAAATCATATTGACAAATGACTAAAGTGCACACGCACTGAAGTTCAGAACATATTAAGTAAAGACAAAATGTATACACAATGAGTACAAAACATATTAACAAATGGCAAAAGTGCACACATACTGTAGTACAGAACATATCCAGAAATCACAAAATGAGTACAAATCATATTAACAAATGGCATAGTGTGCACACGCACTGTAAAACTCTCTAGTATTTTTCTACAACAAATAAACATATCAAGGAGTGAAATAAAGTGCACATGCACTATAGAAGTCTTTAGTATTTTCAGGACAACTGATCTTATTAACAAATGAAATGAAGTGCACACGCACTGTATATGTCTTTTTCATTTCACAAGAATTAGGAAAGGAATGGGAAGGATGGCATCATGGTTGTAGCACTTTAGGTTGCACGCAGCTGCACTGAAAGTCCATATCTTTCTACAGACGCACAACACCAAGTGAGACAATCTGAAGCTCTTTTCCTTGAAGTATTAATCAGTGTAGCCAAGACACTGAAATGAAATGTCGTAATAATATTCCATGCTATCATTTTGGTAGTACACTAGGTACACCAAACAGTGGGACCATAATAACATCTCTATCGCTCAAGGTGGTGGACAGCATGTCGTGTCAACACCACGTTCTTGTAAAGTAGACCAATGTAGAATTAGTGCAAAAACCAAATATAGTGCTCCATGATCATGAGGATAGACAGGACAAATGGATATTGCAGTAATTTCTGGTAATTAGGTCAGAAGGTGAAGGACATTAGGTCACATAGTAGTCTTCATTGAGAATTATACTAGTCCAACAACTGATTTGAGTAATTGGTGGCACTCATCGCCCAGTTACTGAACATTTCTGTACCATGTATGTAGTATTACAGAATAATGTTCATAAATTATCTGAATATAGTAATTATTGGCACTCATTGCCCAGTTACAAACCATCAGAAGTTATTATTATTATTATTCTGGATTTACAATGTGAGTACATTTTTCCAGCACCTATTCTAGATTACAGTAAGTCACTAATTATTGTTCTCCACTCTTCTCTATTTGTCCATAAATCTTCAGGAATGTTGTTCTTCCTCATTGCTGACTGAACTCCCTGTATCCATGTATCAGGTGGTCGTCCCCTTTTTCTTCTTCCAATTGGTACCCAGTCGATTATGCATTTTGGTAGCCTTTCCTGTTCCATTCGTCTGATGTGTCCATACCATTTAAGTTGTTTGTGCTCGATGAAATCAATAATTGAATTTTTACATTTCATCTTGTCTCTGATTACTTCATTTCTTATTCTTTCTCGTCTTGATATTCTTGCTGAACGTCTGCAGAAATCCATTTCTGTGGCTAATAATTTTGATTTCAGTTGCCATTTTGTTGTCCACACTTCTGAACCATATGTAATAATGCTCCTAACTATTGTTTTAAAAATCCTTATTTTGTTATCAGTTGTTATATGTTTGTCCCAGAGAATTCCATTCAATAAAGACATTGTCGTCTTTCCAGAATTTATTCTTGATCTAATTTCTTTGTTCTGTTTCCCATCATTTGTAATTTTCACACCTAAATATTTATATTCCTCAGTAGCTGTTATTGTTCCCATCCCTTCTTCTAATATTAAGTGTCCATTCACTCCACCAATTACCATGTACTTTGTTTTATTCATGTTTACATTTAGACCTGATTTTTTATATTCTTGAATCAATTTTCTGGTCATATACTCTATGTCCTCACAGTCTTGGGCTATAATCAGTTGGTCATCTGCAAATTGTAACGAGTATATTGTTCTATCATTTATTGGTATTCCCATAGCGTGACATTTTTTCTTCCAATTCTGTAAAGTTACTTCTGTATATATTTTATGCAATGTAGGTAAGATGCTACATCCTTGATGTAATCCTTTTGTGACTTTTTAATCCATGTGATAGATATTTACCAATTATTATTTTTGAAATAGAATTTTTATATAAATTTTGAATTGCTTTAATTATTCTTGGATTTATTCCTATTGATATTAAAGCTTTCCATAAACTGGATAAAGGCACACTATCATAGGCTTTTTCTATATCTATGAATACTAAATGTATAGGTTGTGCCCGAACCATTTTTTTTTTCAATAATTTGTTGTAGGCAAAAGATATGATCAATTGTTGATCTTCCAGCTCTAAAACCTGCTTGTTCTTCAGCCTCCTTTTCTTTGTATTCTTGTTCTAACAAATATTTAATAATTCTTCCATATAATCTACTGAAGGTATTGGTCACTGTTATTCCCCTATAATTTTTACACTCATCTTTCGCTCTTTTTTTATGTATCACTGAAATATATCCTACTTTCAAATCATTTGGGACATCTTCCCCATTTAAACATCTTTCGAAAAGGTTTCTTAACAATTCCATTAATTTCTTTGTTCCTAATTTTAATAATTCTGCAGGAATACCTCCAATGCCTGTAGCCCTTCCATTCTTTAAAGATTTTATTGCAGTTTTTACTGTCTCTATTTCCAAACGGATGTAATTCTCTGCTTGTAGATCTATCATTTCATTATATTCAGGGTTTCCCAAGTATTCTTCCCTGTTTTCTGTTAATAAACTTTTAAAATATTTTCCCAAGAGTCATGAGTAATATATTTAATATTTGTTGTTTCTTTAGAATTCCTTCTTAAATTTTTTATAGTTTTCCATGCTTCTGTGTTTCTTTTGCCACCAATATAGGATTCAATTTTTTGACATGACTGTTCCCAAACATTGTTTTTTGCTTCTGCAACCTTTTTCCGGATTTTCGCTTGTTGTGCATTAAGCTCTATTTTATCTTGAAGATTTCTGGTATTTAACCATTTTAAATATTTTTCTTTCTTTAATTTCACTTCCTTTTTAATTTCTTCATTCCAGTAGTATAATGGATGGTTTGTACGTGTTTCTTCTGTTTCTCCTAAAGCTTCCTTGGCGGCTTCATGTAGTTTATTTACAATATAATGATATTAATCTTCTGTATTATCAAACTCTGTTTCTACCAGTTTTCATCTAATCTCTTTTGATATAAAAATATTGTGCTTTCATTCTCAAAACTATTCAAATTATATTTAGGAATTTTGATTTCTGTTTGTATATTTTCTATAGGACAATTTCGAGTTTCTTCAGTGCTTTTTCCTCTGAAGGGGAATAAAAATTTGGAATTTACCAAATAATGATCGCTAAGAGTTACCCCTCTATATACTCTTATGTCATGTATTTTTATCCTCATTTGCAGTATAATTATAATATAGTCTATCATTGATTTTTGATTCAATGTATCTTTATGCCATGTGTATTTATGTATTTCTTTATGTTGATAAAAGCCATTTAATATTTTCAATGAATTTTGTTCACAGATATCAATAAGTCTATTACCATTATCATTTATAACATTTTCTCCAAATGGTCCTATAATTTTATTTCCAATTTTACTTCCAGTTCTACTGTTAAAATCCCCTACAATAATAATCTCCCTGGTTTTCCCAATATCCTCTATGATTCCATTTAAATTATTATAGAAATCATCCTTTTTACAAATTGGTTCATCTTTGCTTATTCCATATACTCCTATAATAGTAATTTTGTATCCATGAATATCAATATTAATTTTAATCAGATTTTCATCAATAGGTTCCCACTTTGTGACCATTCTTTTGAATTTGTTTTTCATCAATATCGATATCCCCCATTTTGCTCTTTGATTTTTTGGGACACCACTATAGAAATGTGTATATGATCCTATTCGTTCAATACCTCATCCTTTTTTCTTAGTTTCTGGGAGTATAATAATATCTTGATTTCTAGCCTCCATTTCTTTTATCACCATCAGAAGCCATCGTTCAAAACAGAAGCTAATGAATGGCATAGTATTAACATAATTCACTTAATTATAGTAATCATTGGCATCATAGGTCATCTTATTACAGTAATCAGTGGCATTCATTGGCCAGCTACAAATAATTTTTTTTTTTGTACTTTTCAGAAGTCATTATTCAAAATGAGTTAATTATTGGCATACCATTTATACATAGTTATTCTAATTATAGTAATCATTGGCATCATAGGTCATCTTATTGCAATAATCAATGGCATTCATTGGCCAGTTACAAAACATTTTTTTTTTCTATGTATTATTCAGAAGTAATTTTTGAAGTGACATACTATTCAGAGCTGATCAGAATTACTCAGAACTCTCTTAAACTAGTAGCATTATTTGGAACTGGTAATTACTTTGTTTGCTTTTGTGTTATTGCTGCAAATGAAGATGTGTAACGTCATTTGTCATGAGTCAGCTGTGGCAAGGTTATGAAACAAGTAGAGTATATGTGATCACATTCATAAACGACATAGGTTTAATAAACAACTATTTATACCGCATTAATTTCATGAATAATTTCTCCTGCAAAATATACAAAATGGATTATGAAACTGAAAGAAGAAACTCATATTATGCTGAAAAGTAGTGAACTTTGAGTTAACAGGTAGTGAAATGTGTATAAAAATATATATGTTCTCTAGCTGTCCTTTCCAAAACCTTCAGTCATCATACCATGTGATATAAGACATACTGTCAAAACGAACTGCAAT
Organism: Schistocerca serialis cubense; assembly: GCF_023864345.2. Classification (NCBI taxonomy): domain Eukaryota; kingdom Metazoa; phylum Arthropoda; class Insecta; order Orthoptera; family Acrididae; genus Schistocerca; species Schistocerca serialis. Next base: position 336,681,237 of record NC_064643.1, read on the forward strand.
AAATACTTAAATAACTACATAGCATCTCTTAACTAACAGTAAATATATAAACTTCAACATTATTTTCAGCTGCAAAGAAAAACTTCATTATCCATATCGCCATAACTCCATTACTATCATCACCTGTAAAGAAAAACTTCATTATCCATAGTAGCATATTCTTCATCATTATTCATCACCATTCATTATCATCTGCAAAAAAAATCACTTCACTATTCATTATACAACTATTCCTTATTTCTAGCATATTTCATCACTAAAACTAAGATGTGTAGTTCTGTCTGACAGCCTGCATCAATCGCCTTGTATTCTGAAAGAAAAAATTAGTTAAGACTGCTATTCTACGATGTGTATAGTATATTCTTGTTAATGCTTGCTAATTCTGATCCATTTACTCTTCGTCACGAGGTATTGCATCTTCTTTCGTTCATTCCGAAGATGAAATTCCCATTTCTGTTTAATTTATTTCGTTTACACGTTATTTCTTTCTGAAAATGATGAACAAAGATTAATGTCTTGCATTTAATTCATACACCCATTAAATAAAAACTGGTTTATAGTAACATAATTGAACATACAGCATAGCATGACAGAAAACGTAATATGTCAAAAACATAGACAGTGTTCAAAGGCAAAAATGTACACAGTGTATCACAATGTAGCAGCAAAAAAAAAAAGAAAAAAGTAAAGTAGTCACGATGTTGAGATATCATATGGCAAAAATGTTAAAGTCAACTGGTGCTTGTTATATCTTAAGTATTTCATAGTGCATACAAACAAAACAGGAAAACAATCATACATACATGAGGAATGGAAAATGTGCACAGTCGGATGTGTAACGACAAGAAAAGCGACCTGCTAACCTTACTTTGCCGGGCACTTGCCAAGAAAAAATACGACAATCATCAGTAAGTAGTCACATAAATATAATTGCATAAGTGGTCAAAAAATGTGTAAGTTCATCTGGAAAAATATGCACGGTCTGATGTGTAACGACAAGAAAAGCGACCTGCTAATCTTACCTTGCCGGGCACTTGCCAAGAAAAAATTACGATAATCATCAGTAAGTGTTCATGTGGATATAATTGCATAAGCGGTCATAAAAAATTAGGAAATGGCATTACAGTGTGATAAATCATAAAGTATTTTCATTCAATAAAGGTTTGACGTTCGACACGTGGTGGTCAGTGACATACACGATGTATTGTCTGGGTTGCATCATAAGTTAATCATTCTGATGCCTTAGCTATTGGATAACAGACAATTTCGACTTCCTAACTATGGAGTGCAGCACTATTTATTGAAGTATATCCTTTAAATTTTGTTACTGCTAAAGTGATTATTACCCTGCTTCTCACAATTAATGTATTGTGTGGGTTGCATCATAAGTTAATCATTCTGATGCCCCTTTGGTTTTTCTGGTTCTCAAAGTTTCGACGTGTACTACATTGGGGTGAGGAATGCTGCGAATCCGATATGGACCTGCGTATAGAAGTTCAAATTTACTACACCTACTCTTTCCTTTGTTGGATAAATAGTGTGTACGTACTAATATCTTCTGTCCAATGTGAAAGTCACGGCGTATACAAACCTGTTTTTGCTGTCTTCTCCGGCGCTCTGCGGCACGTTTGATGTTGTTCAGCGCAATGTCAATTATTTCATGGTGTCGAAGTCGACGAGATGTAGGAAAGGTTACTAATTCTTTAATTTTGTTAGGTGGTTCAACATTTTTCAGTATAACAGACGGAGATAGCATAGTAGATTCATTCGATATGGAATTAATTATATCTTGGAATGAGAGTATGTGTGTGTCCCAATCCATATTTTTTTTATGGCAGTAAACTCTACACAGTTTACCAATTTCTTTCATTAATCGTTCACAAGGGTTCGAAGAAGCATGGTACCTGGATATATATATCGGAGAAATGTTTCTAGCTCGTAACATACGTGTCCATATAGCAGATCGAAACTGTGATCCATTGTCGGAAATTACTTTCAACACATGCCCTACATGAAATAGAAAATGTTTTACAAATGCTTTCGAAACAGTTTTAGCAGTAGCTTTGCGTTTCGGAGTTAAGGTAACAAATTTTGAAGTGAGTTCAACAGCGACAAAGATGTAGCAAAACCTCTATTAGTTCTGGGAATCGGACCAAAAATGTCTACAGCGGCCATATGTCTCCATTTAACAGGTACAATGGGACGTAATGGAGGAATATGTGAAGTCGTATCTGATTTAGCTTTCTGGCAGATTTTACATGACGCTAAAACTCGTCGAATACGTTTCTCCATGTTCGTAAAATAACAGTTCTGTCTCAGTATAAGAAAACATTTTCTAGCTCCGTAATGCGCATAGGTTAAATGTGTATACCAGATTAATTTGTTAACAAGTTCGTCAGGAATGCATAATAACTAATTGTTGCTGTCAGGATGAGAGCGGCGAAACAGAATGTCATTGCGTACAGTGTAATGGTTTCTAATGGTAACATTATTCCTATCTTGCCAAAGGTGTTTGATTTCTTTCCACACGTTGTCTTTACTCTGCTCTTGTGCTATGTCTTGTAATGGCGACGAAATGAAATTTTCAAATGCAACTTGTTGAATGTACATGACGCTGAAATTTGCTTTGCAGAAGTTGGTTGCGATGTCTTGCTGATTGTTGTTAAGAGAACGGGATAGTGCATCTGCTACAATATTTTGTGTGCCGGGAATGTGAACAATTGTAAAATTAAATTCCTGCAAATAAAGTTTCCATCTACTTAATCTGTCGTGTGTAAATTTAGCCGAAAGTAAAAATTGTATCGCTCTGTGGTCTGTGCAAACGGTCGTATGTCTTCCATAAAGAAAATGGCTAAATCTCGTAAAAGCCCACACAACACATAATGTTTCAAGTTCTGTAACTGAATGATTTCGTTCAGCAGGTGACACAATGTGACTTGCAAAAGCGATGTTTTTAATCACTGTACAACCATCTTCTTCAATTTCCTGAAAAATATGTACGCCTAAAGCGGTGTTAGAACTGTCAGTAGCAATGGAAAAATTTCTGGTAAGATCTGGGTGCGATAAAAGTGGTGCATTCAACAAGGCTTCTTTCAGGGTCACAAATTAAGAATGTGCTTGCCTATCCCAAGACCAAATAGTGTTTTTACCTGTCAATTGACATAATCTAGGGGTGTCTAAAGCAGAGTAACGAATAAATTTACGAAAAAAGTTAATTAAACCCAAAAAACTGCGTAGTTGTTTCTTCGTCGTAGGAACAGTAATGTCACGTAAAGCTTGAAGTTTTTCCGGGTCAGGCGTAATGCCCTCTGCTGAAATTACATGTCCAAGAAATTTTATAGACGTTTTACCAAAGTGCGATTTACTGAGATTAACTGTGAGTCCTTGTGCACGGAAGGTTTGCAACAGTTGTTCAAGAATGAAATTGTGTTCAGACCAGTTAGCTTCTGCAATAAGAATGTCGTCTACGTACGTTGTAATTCTGTCTTTAAGTTCTGTCGGAAGTATTGTATTCAAACCGCGAATAAAAGCTGCTGAAGAAACAGTTAAACCGAACGGTAATTTACAAATTGATAACAGTCACCAAAACAGAGAAATGCTGTGTACTTTCTGCAGTTCGGATGGAGCTGAATTTGCCAAAATCCCGATTTCAAATCTAATGTGGAATAAATAGCAATACCATGAAATTTCTGTAGAAGTTCTTCTAGTGTCTGTGGGCGATCTGTTTCATTAATAATAATGTCATTGATGTGACGCGAATCAAGTACGAGGCGAAGTGAACCATCTTTTTTCTTAACAATATGGAGCGGTTTTATGTACGGACTAACTGCTGGTTCAATAATTCCTTGGTCAAGCATAGCTTGCAATTCTTTCTTAACTTGTTCTCTGTGAATATATGGAATGGGATAATGCTTAGCTTTAAATGTGTCGTGTTGTTTAACTTGAAATTCATACACAAAACCGGACATAGTACCAGGAACGTTGTCAAAAACTGGAGCTTGCTGTAAAAGAATTTTGTGTAGTTGCGTGCGTTCGTCGTCTGTATTTGCACTATTCTGTTTAACTTTATCAGAAATTGTCATACTCGGCTTCGTCTGGAGTATTATAGTTGTGTACGTACGTAAGTGTGAACAATGTGGAATTACAGTCTATGTTACGTGATGCAGAAATGACCTCTGTCCGATTAATTGTTTGTTCTTCCGCAGATAAAGAGTGCTGAAATTCTAAAGCCAGTTGTACATTTTCATCCTTTAACATTAAAAAGGAGTTTTGAAAGTCAATAATGGCATCGTGTTGTACCAGAAAATTCGTACCTAAAATAATGTCTGTCGTCAATAACGGAATAATCCAAAAATTTGAGTGAAATGTATGACCTGCAATACAAAATGATAAATGTGTCTGTAATTTAACATCTACTCCTTTACTAGATACTGCTCCTTTTACTTTCGTTTTACCTAATGGTAACGTAGGATAGATATTATCTTTGTTACACTCGTTGAAAGTTTCTTAATTTATAACTGACATAAGTGATCCAGAATCGATTACTGCCGAAAATTTCGATGATCCAATTTTAACTTCGATGACAGGGTGTGAAATGGTTTTTCGAACAACTGGTCTTTCCTGCAAAAGAGCGTCTCGGATGTCGTCAAAAGTAATAACATTTTCGTGAACAAGTTTCTGTGTATCTGAAGTATTGCTTACGTTGCTGGAAGATGCAACCTGTACTGTATCTAGTCAAATTCTATCTGACGTGTTATTATTTTAGGGAGGATGCTGTGGCATTTCGACTATTTGAACTGTTCTGTTATTTCTTCCAGACGTATTACGCTCTGGATGATACCTACTATCTGGTTCATTCATGATAATATGTTGTTGATGTTCTTGCTGCTGGTAAGATCGACTGTTATTAAATGTACGCTGAAAATTGTGCTCATTATTTTTACGTCTGTCATGATAGTCATTTCTATACGGTGCATTCCGATAGGAATTGAAATAGTGTGATTTCTGTACGTACTGATTACCTTGTTGCTGTGCATTACAATTTGTTGAGCCCGACGCTATATGCATACGCGGCGAAACATTAAAGCTTGGTTGACCTTGTGCACTACATTGTTGGTTAGGTATGCCAACCGGTTGGTTTTGTTGCTGTTGTTGGGAAAAACGTCTATTGTTACCAAAATGTGGTTCCTCTTGCTGATGATTTTGACGATACTGATAATTGAAATTTTGTCTGTTATTAAAGTTCTGGTAGTTTTCGTTCCTGAATCGTCTATTGCTTTGCTATTGAAATTGCGTGGCTGATCGTAATTGCTGTATGTTTGCTGACCTTGGTTATTATACGAAAAAATTTTATTTATAAAGGAATAATCCGATTGTTGCACTTCCAAAAGCTGTAACAGACCTCTGAATGCCGTAATATTTTCCTTTTGCTGACCCGTTAAAAGTGACACTCTTAATGACCGTGGTAATTTAGAAATACATAATTGAATAAGTGCAGATTCGCTGTATGGTTCACTTAGGTACTGGTATTGTTGGACCATGTGTTCAAAAAATTGTGTGACACTAGGAAAATTTGAGTTCTCATAATTCGGTAACTAATTAATTGATCCTTAATTCCGCACTGTGTCGTCTTTGACCAGTACGCTGACAGAAAAGCATTCTGAAATTCTTCTACCGAGTAGCATTGTCTCGCGATCGGTCTCATACGGGTTGCCGGTTCGCCTTCCAAAAAACTGCAAATAAATTCAAGTTTGTGCGTTACAGGCCAAGTCAGTGGAAAAGCAAAGCTAAATTGTTGTATCCAATCCAGGGGGTGAATCTGTGTTCTGTCATTTTTAAATACTTTAAATTTTCTCACAGATAGAAAATGCTTATAATCAAAATTATCGTCTCGGTATGTCTGTACAGGTTCACGATTGTATGAGAATTTATTTTTCTGTGACTGTTCGGAATCTAACTCACGTACTCTCTGTAAATTACCTAAATTATACTGGCTGTGTGAGTCTGACAAATGTCCACAAAGTGGCGTCTGCTGTGATGTATTAAACGCTGAAACATTTTTCGTCTTTGTAACCTCTTGCTGTAAAGTTGACAATTTTCTACGTAATGTATTATTAGACGAATCTATCTCTGATCGTCTGCTGTAAATTTTGGAATTCAGGTGTTTGATTAAACGAAATCGGTGAAGTATCGTCTGATTTGCTGTCATTATTAGTTTCAATAACGTCAATACGACTGGCCAATTCATCATATTTTTCAGTCAGTATTTTTACCTGATCATCGTTTTTAGTGTCAGAAGCATTAATTTGTTTTTGTATTTTACGTGTGGTTTCGTTCAATTTTTTAATGTCAGCTTTGATGACATCGGAATCCTGTGTTAGTTCTAATTGTTCGAGTCTGTCGGTCACTGTTTGAAAATCTACTGTGTGTGTATCTGTTTTTGATTTTAGATCGGAAATTTCATCACGCAATTCGGTGTTCAACTGTTTGATAGTGTTAATTTCGTCTGATACAGTAGCAATATTGTTGTCTACGTATGTTTTTGCTTTCGCAAACAATTTACGTTTATCTTCCTGTCTCTGTGCAGTAATTGTTTCCATAACTTGTCGCTTTACTTTATTCTGTTCCTGTATAAATTTACGGAAACGCGTTTCACTGTTTTGCAGGTGATGATTAAAACGTTCGTCAATTTGACTGTTCTGTTGGTCGAATTTCGCGTCTATTTTTGTATCCAGTGTGCACGAAAGTTCTGCTGTCATCAATTTAAATTCGTCACGTAGCTGTGTTGCTTTTTCAGAGCATTGTTTACCGACTGCACTGATTTCACCTCTAAGTAATTCTGTTGTAGCAGTTTGCATATCCCTTAATTCTTGAGCAACTGATCTAATTTCTTCACTACTTTTCCTAGAACAAGCCTCAATTTCCTCACGTAATTGTTCTTTAGTATCATGACACTGCGCGGCAACGGCTGTAATCTGTTCGCTAAGCTGTCTGGAATTGATGTCTAATTTTTCATTAAGGTTGTCTTGAGTTTCATTAAGTTGTTTGATCTGTTCACTAAGTTGTTTGTGATTGTTGTCTTGTCTTTCATTCGATTGTTTAAGACTTTCATTAATTTGTTTGACATTGTCGTTCTGTTGTATCGAATTTTTGTCTAGTTTTTGATTAAGTTGTTTAAAAAATGCAATAACTTGAACCAACCCAATATTACCTACTCTATTCTCTGTGCTGTTTGATAGTGTATGTGCATTTATCACGTATTCTGTAACCATTTGGTCATTATGTAATTCTCGAAAAGGTTTGTCAATCGGATGTGCACTGTTAGTCACTACCTCGGAATTAAATAAATCTGTCGTACTCTGATTACACTGTTCATTTTCGTTAGAAAAATTTGTTTGTTCATTACGTAAATTTTGCAAACCGGGTGTGTCAAGCTGGGCAGCGTTCATTGTAACAGAACGTCCCGCATCATCAATTGTCGTTAAATTAACAAAGGACACAATTGAATTTGTTTGTTCATCATTAGGATAAAAATCATTACAAGTAGTCGGTACGCACTGATTGTCTGTAAATGGAGGATTGTCATCATTACACTGCATGTCGCAAGTACTATCGGTCAAGTTATTTGAGTCAGCTATTTCATTCATTGTACATCGCGATGTACTGTTAACAGTTTTTCGCGGCATTTTTACACAAATCACAATTATTCACTAATGAAACAAAGACAATGCAAAATGCAACAAACACAATTATAACAAAGAGCAACAAATTGCTGATGATCTGTGAAAGCAAGAGTGACAAATTAGTAAATGCGTTGCGCCAAATGCTAATTACATTTAAGTAAATAAGAGCAGGTATATGACTACTTATCAGAAGATTCCCAAAGAAATACGATCCAGGCCGGATGTCGCCAAGTGTAACCTCCCCGCACGAAATATTGTTAAATAAAAATGCAAAATGGTGCCAAGCGTAACCTCCCCACAAAAATAAAAAAAAATGATAATTGACCATGAACCCACAATAATTTTAATTAAATAATGAACCATGAACCAAATGTAACCTCTCAACAGAAATAATAATATATATATATATATATATATATATATATATATATATATGATTCTTGGAGGGAATGCATAGGAAATATTCTTTAAATTGAAATGAATGTTTTTCTTTAAAAGAGTTACTTTATAAAAAAAATATTATTGGGGCATTTTTTGAACAAATTAATTACAATTAACATACATTATTAGATATGCGCAATGCTGCTTCTTTGCCTTCTACAACAATACTCATCGTTCAGAGTCCTGACCAGAGTCGCGAGCAGAGCACACAGCCGACGCATGCCGACTCCCGCAGACTACTACTGTCCATTCGCTACTAAAGCTGACCGACTACTACTGTATGCGACTGACTACTGCTATCGACTCGCGCAGACTAGCGCAGACTCGTGACAAGCAACAACTAACAATAAACTACTCTCTGGTCAGAAATTCTGTCATGCATCGCCCATCGCCGGCGAAGCATACTCCTCACACAGTCCCTTTGAGAGTTGCAGTTGAATCCTAAGGCATCAGCAACATCAAAAAGTTCTTTAATTTGTACACACGTGGCGTCTTCACTGCATGTAGTTGTCCCAGCACTGCGAAAGATGAGGCGTCGGGTCTGGATCAGGTACTGGTGGCTGAAATTGAATGCCAATATATGTAACTCGGGTATCGCCCACAAACAAACTAGTAAGTAACTAGTAAGTAAATCGAAATTTCAGAAAAGATGTTAGTTAGTTTATCCACGACTTTTTCAGTGGTTAAAGCAGTGAACTACAGTCTTCACAAAGTCGTCGCCTCATATCGATAGGCAATGTACAAATCCATACGCAAAATAATTCATACGTGTAACTACTAGGTTCGTTCAGTTAAGTAGTGGAACACATTTTATTCGGACAGTTTCGGTTGGAAAGAAATGCGGAATTTGTTGTGGGACATTGTGGAATATTCCCACTTCAGCTCCTGCGGTTTCTCGAAGTTCGGCGCTATCTTAGCCTTCAACATGGCGTCTTTAACGGAGGTGCGTTCACAGCAGAGAGCTGTCCTCGAGTTTCTTTTGACGGAAAACCAGAGCGTCGAGATATTCATAGGCATTTAAATATTTTCAACATTTCGCTTCCCTGTCAGCAAGTGTATAAATATTAATTTTAATAACCAACAGCCTCAGTTGCACCGTTTACCTAGAATTCACCTAGGTTTCAGTCGGGATAACCCAACCTTCTCAGAATAAAGGTAACTACCGTTTGTCAATAGCTAAAACTACCGTTTGTCAAGCTTAAACCACAAATCCATAAATTATCGTCAGACTGTAAAAACTTATCTGAAACTGCCTCGGCCCCACTTCGCGACCGCGATGCGGCAGCCACGAGTGCTGTACTGGAACAGTTTTCAACTGTGGCCGTTATTTTGATTTGTTGGTCATTTCTACTGTATCGTTTAAGCATGCCGCGCGGGATGACAAATACTGATTATGGCGATACAGTAGTTCTGTACGAGTTTTGAAATGAAACGCTTCTGCTGCTTGTAGAGAATACGCAGGTGAAATCCTAACCGCAGAGTAGCATATTCAAGGGTGTTTACCCAGTTTTTCACTAAACTGCGTGAGACTTTTGCAGCGACCAGCAGTCGCATCTCATCTGAACGTGAAAATTAACACACTGTGGATGAATTAGAAGACATTATTCAGTTTTTCTAAGGTAGTCCTTCAACATGCACTCGTATATATATAAGAATATGGGGGACACTGCGCATGCACGGCCTCTGTCCCTATCATTTACAGCGGATTCACCACCGTCAAGAACGAGATGAAGGTGGACGTTTGAAATTATGTCGTCACCTCGTTGCAAATTCTCATTAGTACTCTACTGTCACACCTATATTTATACTTTGCAAGGTATCTGTGTGGCGGAGGGTGCTTGTGTACCATTGTCACTTGCTCCTTTCCTGTTCCAGTCACTTATGGTTCAAGAAAAGAACGATTTCTGGTAAGCCTCCGTATTGGTGTGAACTCTGTAATTTTATCTTCATAGTCTTTTCACGAAATATATCTATTTTTTTTATTTATAAGTCAAGTTCCGTAGGACTAGTTTGAGGAGCAAATCTCTAAGGTCATGGAACGGGTCAGTACCTGAAATTACAACATGAAAGTAATAACAGATAAAAATAAAATGTTATGAACCCGCGAAAGGTCACGCCATAAGCTTAAGTAAACGCAATCAACAATATAACATAATAATCAGCTTTATTTTTCAAGGAACTCCTCAACAGTGTAAGGAGTGATCTATGAAGAAACTCTTCAATTTCGATTTGAAAGTGGGTGGATTATTGCTAAGATTTATGAATTCTTCTGGCAGCTTATTGAAAATGGATGCAGCAGTATACTGCACACCTTTCTGCACAAGAGTTAAGGAAGCCCGATCCAAATGCAGATTGGATTTCTGCCGAGTATTAACAGAGTGAAAGGTGCTTATTCTTGGGAATAAGCTGATATTGTTAACAAGAAACAACAGTAAAGAATATATATTCTGAGAGGCCAAGGTCAATTTGCTCAGACTGGTGAACAGAGGTCGATAAGAGGTTCGCAAACTTACACCATTTATTGCCTGAACCGTCCGTTTCTGAGTCAAAAATATCCTTTTACAATGGGAAGATTTACCCTAAAATGTAATACCGTTCGGCATAAGCTAATGAAAATGAGCAAAGTAGACTAACTTTCGCGTCGAACGATCACTTACTTCAGATACCGTTCGAGTAGTAAAAATGGCAGTATTAAGTCTTTGAACAAGATCCTGAACGTGGGCTTTCCACGACAGAATACTATCTATCTGAACACCTAGAAATCTGAACTGTTCAGTTTCAGTAATCATACGCCAATTCTGTGAAATAAAAACGTCGATTTTTGTTGAATTCTACGTTAGAAACTGTAAAAACTGAGTCTTACTGTGATTTAGTGTTAGTTTATTTTCTGCAAGTCATGAACTTATGCCATGAGCTGCACTATTTGAAACCGAACTAGTGTCATCAGCAAACAGAAATATTTTGGAGTTGCCTGTAATACTAGAGGGCATATCATTTATATAAATAGCCGTGCGGAGTGGCCGCACGACTTGAGGGCCATGCCACGGATTGCGCGGCCGCTCCCTCTGGAGGTTCGAGTCCTCCCTCAGGCGTGGTTGTGTGTTTGTTGTTCGTAGCGTAATTTAGTTTAAGTAGTGTGTAAGTTTAGGGATCGATTCTCTCTGCAGTTTGGTCCTTTAGGAATCCACACACACACGCACGTTTATATAAATAAGGAACAGGAGCGCCCCCAACACTGATCCCTGTGGCACCCCCAATTTGACCGTGCCCCACTCAGACACCACATCACAGCCATTCCCAACACTGTGAATAATGACGTTTTGCTATCTGTTGTTAAAGTAAGAGGTGAACCAGTTGTGAGCTACTCCCCTTATTCCTTAATGGTCCAACTTTTGGAGCAATATTTTATGATCAACTCAATCATTGTAGGAGGAAGCAATATATTGGTTGACTCTTATTGGAATGTACGCTCTCGGAGCTTTAGCAGTAGACCATACCGTGATGCAGAACGCCTGTTTGACAGCATCTGGCACTTAAGTTGCCCAGAGATCACAGTGCCACACCGAAGTCGGCAAAGTGAATCGATACCACGGACATTACCGATGGCTTGCTGCAGTCTGCAACAACCAATGTGGAGCACTCTAGAAGATCATTCCACTCCTTTAGCATAGCATTACCCTCACACTGAAGTCAACATACAGTCGCGCATGCAAGAGCTCACTCCAGTTCAAGACATCAGCTACAATAGTCAGTATCATGTTGTAGGACGGTGGAAAATTTTTTGATGAAATGGACTTCCGTAGATGTAGGTATTTTGTACTGCAAGAGCACAGGTTGCTAATGTGTGCATAAGGTAATGCTTTTTCAATCAATCACAGTTGTTAATTATCAAGAAATCCTGTGGCAAAGAATTATTTCAAAGTTAAGTAAATTTTTTATTCATTTATGTAATAAACTTTACTAATTTTTCGTGTGTTCTACTTTGATGAGCTTTCTCCCGGAGCAATCAAAGAACCTGCAGTTACTGCCAGATGAAAGTAGTTTCACCTGCTCACAACAAGCATCTCCGTGACACTCTCGGAGCGTACCTACATGAAGCTGTAACAAAACCTAGTGCTCTTCTTTGGATTTCTTTCTGTTTCCCCCTTCTGTCCCATCAGGTGCGGATTGTACACTGACGAGCAATATTCAATTATTGATCGAGGTCACTAAGGATTACGCATCTTATCTTTTTACATTTTTGCCCATACAGGTAGTTGAAAGACCGTTTACAGAGAAACAGTAAACACAAGCGACAAATTGATGATTCGAATTATGAGTAGTGCTGTCCCAATTAAAAATCACGACGACCTAAGACACGCTACACATGGTGTATAATATTGTTTTGGTATACTACATATCTTCCACCATTCGTTGTATGCTGACTTACAAAGTACGCATGTAGCTGAAAATGTGTTTCAGTTTACAAATTATACTGCAGTTTCCCGTATAACTGGTAGCGTAAAATATTTACACTGGGGAGAAAGCAAGATCATAGCAGCATTAAAAGAACCTTGCCTTTCAAAACCCTGTAGCACTACACCAGCCTGAGGGCAGTGTCAGAGTAGGCACTTGGAAACCAAAGACACAATGGAGAATCAACAACAGCACGCAATCTGCATTTCCAGCCCACGTGTGTCAGAACCGGTTTGTCAAACAGCTGGCGGAGCCAGGGCGTGTTCTGCAGAAGGTCGGCGTCTTGAAGTCTGCTGATGCCCGTGCGTCTCACAATTCCATCGATACGCCGCCATCCCATATGTATCACTCGGAAAAACGAACCGTAGAGTTGATCGTAGCGAGATATATCTATGACAAAGTACAAACACGTCCCACTTCAAAGTTGTGCTTTGTTCAAATGTGTGTGAAATCTTATGGGACTTAACTGCGAAGGTCATCAGTCCCTAAGCTTACACACTACTTAACCTAAATTATCCTAAGGGCAAACACACACAACCATGCCCGAGGGAGGACTCGAACCTCCGCCGGGACCAGCCACACAGTCCATGACTGCAGAGCCTCAGACCGCTCGGCTAATACCGCGCGGCCATATGCTTTGTTACCACGCTGTGGAAGCACGGATAACAACTGCGGAAATTGCCTTTGTTGGCTGCCAAGTCATCAGATTCATCGTCGGCGGGGTGCGGAATGCAGTAACATTGTAGATTGAAACGACGAGACATTCAAGCCCACGTTGGCAAGCAATAGTTTAGTAAGTCGAAGAAGGACACGAGGCGGAGTGAATTCAGGTGTCTGTCCAAAGCAGAAGCAAAATCTACACAATAAACATTTCATTGATGATAAGGATAAATGTGTCTGTAGGCACCAAATTCTTCGATCTTATGAATAATAAAAGGCATACAATGTTCCTACTTGACTTCCAGCTGCTGAAGAAGCTCTGGATAAACTGCTCTATTCCTGAGATGTCATAATAAAAGAGCAATTACGTACGAATGGCATAGGGAGTAGATTTTTACGGGAAAATGAACTATCAGAATTAAACCAGCCATTGATTTATACGAGTACAGACAAAACTTGGATTAATACTTATTACAATGAAGTAAATGTCGACAAAGTCATAGTTTGTCTTACGAAGGAGTTCAAAATGGTTCAAATGGCTCTGAGCACTATGGGACTTAACTTCTGAGGTCATCAGTCCCCTAGAACTTAGAACTACTTAAACCTAACTGCCCGAGGCAGGATTCGAACCTGCAACCGTAGCGGTCGCACGGTTCCAGGCTGAAGCGCCTAGAACCACTCGGCCACTCCGGCCGGCCTTACGAAGGGGCCTGTCCACATTTCATTGTTGTGTGAGGATAAGTGTAACAGCACAACCTCTGAATACCATACATATGTAGACAGAATTTGTTTCTAAATACAAGGAAACCTCTGGCAATAATTAAGGAGCACTATCGTTGTGCTGTTCTTTCCTTTGACAAAATTGTTGCCCACCTGCTTGCGGCCATAGGTGTGCCATAGGTAGTAGCAATAACTTAGACGGTTGAATGTGTACGAGGGAAAAGTAGGACGCCAAATGATAAGTCGCTTTCGTGGAAGAATGTGCTAGAATCGGCCCTTTCTAGACCCAAATCCTGCAGAATTAGTCTGGAATTTTGCAAACAACGAGATCCATAATCACAATTGTCAATTTTTTTGCTATAAGCTGATGAAAAAAGCTTCTGATGCTTTTTCCGCTTATAAATAAACACCATGTGACACCCATACTGGAACGAGACTTTCTACTCAACGTTACATTCGGAATTTTGTGTCAAGTAGGTTCTCATTTTACCTTACGAGGCTGAGTGAATTCTTTCCTCACCCTTCCCCCCAGAAAGAAACCGACGGTCGCAGGGAAACGAACCTGGGACCTCTGAGTCACTAGCCGAAAATGTTAACTCATAGACCAGTTTTTCAACAATGACTACGTGATCTATGGTGTTTCCCCAAAATGAAAATTTCATGTGCATTATAAAAAAAAGTGAACATGCTGATGGCCGGCCGGAGTGGCCAAGCGGTTCTAGGCGCTACAGTCTGGAACCGCGCGACCGCTACGGTCGCAGGTTCAAATCCTGCCTCGGGCATGGATGTGTGTGATGTCCTTAGGTTAGTTAGGTTTAAGTAGTTCTAAGTTCTAGGGGACTTATGACCTCAGCAGTTGAGTCCCATAGTGCTGAGAGCCATTTGAACCATTTTGAACATGCTGATGTTATAATGCCAATTTTTTTGTAGAGGAAGAGATTTGTCGATTTTTTTTAAATTATACTCTGTACATGAGACCATTTTCTTTTCTTATACTAAAAAAGGGTAATCGACAAAGACTAGTCTCACTTTAGTTTTTGTGTTAGTATAAAACTACAGAAAAGTTGTATATTACGTTAGAAAAATATGTGATTTCTGCAGGAGGAGGGATATTTTCACGGGCGAGGAAACTGTATATACAAAAAAAAATCCACCGACGTGGTTTCAAATAAAGAGCCGACAACATAGTCAGCTGAAATGGGAGATGGCGAATCGACAGACACAGCTAAGGAAGATAGCGATATCAGCGGGCTAGGCAGTTTTATGGATACTGTTATCGTAGATTTGCGAACAGCAATGGTGGAATGCGTCCCGTTTATCCTTCTGTGTTCCAAATGGCCAGTTAATTCAGTGGCGTATACGGACGTCTATCGTGTGTAGCGCTCCACTTGTAATAATGTTGGAGTGTTCTCTGTTCGGCTGCCAGGTGGTAAACTAGTTCGTAAGAGATGTTCATCAGAAGAGCATACAAAAGAACGCACTAGAATAACTGCGATTTTTTGTGAAACATAGAGCGAGATCCAGCACGATTTTACAGTCAGTGCCTTGTATTACTAATGCAAATACCATCTTGAAGTTCGACGATTCGTTAGGAGGAGTGGCTAACATTGTCAAAAAGATTCACCTTGCACTGTCGATGGAGGACTGGAGCCGAGCCCGCTGTCGAAGGTTATATGTTCTCACCGCGCAATCATTTGAAGGCCTTTCCCTGGTAATTGTCGCCTTGTTGTCTGTAATAATCGTCTGCTGCAGGCGGAGAAATCTTCGGTTTTGTTGTTCATCGGCGTGTGGATTTCGGTAGCTTCCCAGGACGAATAGGCTTGATCTTTTCCACATCAAGTATCTGCATGTCGGAGGATTTTATGTGAGGGCCATTCAAAAGAAAACTGAACACACGCCACAACGGGACCATGGAATGGTTCCATTCAAAAGTAATCACCACACACGCTTATCCCACTGCGAGACGAGACGATCAGTTCCTTTTCCGTAAACGCGGAGTGCCACTGAGGGACTGAAAACCGCAGCCACTGCTGTATCGTCCGACTGAAATCGACGTCCATACACGTCTTTGTTCAAGTCAACACAGACTTGAAAATCACACCGTCAAAGGTCCGGGCTGTACTGAGGATGTTTCTGTGTTTCCCAACCAAATCGCTGAAGCTCCGATTGGCAACATGGGGGTGGACGTTATCGAGTAACGGCATGTTTCCGTCCAGCAGGATTCCTGCAGTTTTGACTTTATACACCATCGCAGTTTCTGCTAAGTGTTTTCATAGCGGTTCGTATTGATTGTGGTTTCAGTCTCTCAAGGAACTCGACGAGCAGAGGAAGCATCTTGTTGCACGATAACGCCCGCCCTCACGCTGCCAATCGCACGAAGGCTCTGCTTCAGCGATATGGTTGGGAAACACCGCAGTATCCGTCATGCAGTCCGGGATCTTTCACCGTGTGATTTTCACATCTTTGGTGACCTGAAGAAAGATCTGCGTAGACAGACGAGTAAGTGCCTACTCTGACACTGGCCCTCAGGCTGGTGTAGTGCTGCAGTGTTTTGAAAGGCAAGGTTCTGTTAATGCTGCTATGATCTTGCTTTCTCCCCAGTGAAAATATTTTACGCATCTTCAGTTTTGTGTTCAGTCGGCGTGTGGATTTCGATAGCTTCCCAGGACGAATAGACTTGATCTTTTCCACTTCAAGTATCTGCATGTTCAGTATCTAAATGTTCAGTCGGCGTGTGGATTTCGATAGCTTCCCAGGACGAATAGGCTTGATCTTTTCCACATCAAGTATCTGCATGTCGGAGGATTTTATGTGAGCGCCATTCAAATGTGATCATTGCCATTGCATCATTTAGGTATGCGCCGAAAGTGTCACAGAGATGCTTGTTGTGAGCAGGCGAAATTACTTTCATCCGGCAATAACTGCAGTTTCTTTGATTGCTCTGGGAGAAAGCTCATCAAAGTAGAACACATGAAATATTAGTTGACTTTATTACATAAATGAATAAAAGATTTACTTAACTTTGACCTGCAGTTTAATTTGTAAACTGAAACACATTTACAGCTAGATGCGTACTTTGTAAGCCAGCATACGACGAATGGCGAGAGATACGTAATATACCAAAACAATATTACACGCCATATGTAGCGTGTCTTAGGTCGTCGCTTGTTTTCACTGTTTCCCTGTAAAAGGTCTTTCAACTACCTGTATGGGCAAAAATGTAAAAAAATAAGATGCGTAATCCTTAGTGACCTCGATCAATAAATGAATATTGCCCGTCAGTGTACAGTCCGCACCTGGTGGGACAAATAGGGGAAACAGAAAGAAATCCAAAGAAGAGCACCAAGTTTTGTTACAGCATCATTTACGTATGCGCCGAAAGTGTCACAGAGATGCTTGTTGTGAGCAGGCGAAATTACTTTCATCCGGCAATAACTGCAGTTTCTTTGATTGCTCTGGGAGAAAGCTCATCAAAGTAGAACGCATGAAATATTAGTTGACTATTACATAAATGAATAAAAGATTTACTTAACTTTGAAATAATCCTTTACCACAGCTTTTCTTGATAATTAACAACTGTCATTGATACAAAAGCATTACTTTATGCTCAGATTAGCAAGCTGTGCTCTTGCAGTACAAAACGCAACATCTACGATAGTCCATTTCAACAGAAAATTGGTCACTTTCCTACATCATGATATTGACTGTTGTAGCTGATGTCTTGAACTGGAGTGAGCTCTTGCATGCTCGACTGTATATTGGCCGCAGTGTGAGGATAATGCTATACTAAGAGAGCGGAGTGATCTTCTGGAGTTCTCCCCATTGGTTGTTGCAGATTGCAGCAAGCCATCGGCAACGTCCGTGGTATCGATTCACTTTGCTGACTTCGGTGTGGCGCCCTGATCTCTGGATAATACCACAAAGCTCGGGCACCTCAAGTGGCAGATGCTATCAGAGTGCGAGTGCGGTTGTAGTCCTGTCAAAGGCCAGCAGCGTTCTACGAAACAGGAGTTGATCGTCTCGTCTCCCAGTGGGATAAACGTCTTGATGCGTGTGGTCATTACTTGTGAAATAAACCTTGCCATTGTCCTGTTCAGGCAGGTGTACGGTTTTCATCTGAGTGACCCTTGGTCGGTCTGTGTGTTCTCCACACGGAACGATTTCTGCTGCCGTCTCAACCTGCTGTTGTGCTTATATTCAGTAATCGTGCTACTAATGATCACTCACTCACTTAAAGCACGGACTGAACATCGTGTCCGATGGGACAGGAGTCTAAGCTGCGTAGCTGCTGTTCCTCCATGGTAGGCAATGGTGGTAACGATGGCCTCTGGGTCGGATGGCCCTCAGGCTACTTTAGAAGATTTTCGAAGTAGGCGATGGCGGCTGCGTCCTCTGGGGCGGGTTGTCTTCTGCCGGAGCGCCATTCCTCCTTCAGCCACTTCTCGGCGACCTGGTAGTGGTTCAAATGGCTCTGAGCACTATGGGACTCAACTGCTGAGCTCATTAGTCCCCTAGAACTTAGAACTAGTTAAACCTAACTAACCTAAGGACATCACAAACATCCATGCCCGAGGCAGGATTGGAACCTGCGACCGTAGCGGTCTTGCGGTTCCAGACAGCAGCACCTTTAACCGCACGGCCACTTCGGCTGGCTCGGCGACCTGGTAGATTGCTCCCGGTCGTCAGGGGTAAAGATGGGGAGGGCGTTGATCGCTCGTAGCTCCTTCCGAGACACCACCTCGTGCAACAGACCACGAGTGTGGCTGAGGTCGCACGGCCGGTGGGGAAGGGGACGCTTAGGTACGTCTGGCGGCGTAAAAGGATATGGGTTGTCCCTATGAGGTCACGACAAGCAAAAAGCTACTCTGTATGTGCCTGCCCACCCACAGACTTGATATGAAGCGTGCGTGGAGACAAAAGATGGCGTATTCCACTACATACTGTTTAACTTCAATGAGCTTTATGGATAGTATTTACTGCTACAACCTCGGATGCTGGGAAGCCGTAAATGAGGAAAACCGACCGTGTAAGCTGTATCGTGTGCTGCCGCAACCATTATCGAGGCAATTCCTTAATTAACGAATGTAGTTTCGTAGCTTGCAAGCATTCTGAAACACAAGGTGATATACTGTTCTGTTGGGGTTTGTCGTTAACTTTTGGTCTTGAGTCCGAGGACTGGTTTGTTGCAGCTTTCATCGTTCTTCTATCCCCTGAAAGCCTTTTCTTCTCTGCATTACTATTTTATCCTACGATCATTTGCACTTGCTTACTGTATTCATGTCTTGGCCACCCTCTACAATTCTTACTTCCCTCCCTCCCGCCCCCCCTCCCACACACACACACACACACACACACACACACACACACACAATTCCCTCCATTACAAAACTGATGATTCCTTACAATGAAGGCTTTCACGACCGGATGTCTTACCCATCGATGAATCTTACGGGTTGTACGCCCTTGGCCTATTACTAATGTTTCGCCCAGAGCTGCGGTGGACATCCTCAGATGTGCTCACTTCTCACGTCACATAACTCATGCTGTATATTGTGAAAGTCATACCGGGTGTTATAATTAACACACACACACACACACACACACACACACACACACACACACACACACACACAATTCCCTCCATTAAAAAACTGATGATTCCTTACAATGAAATGGGCGTATGGCATCGTTGGCCGGGAGGCCCCTACTCGGGGAAGTTCGGCCGCCAAAGTGCAAGTCTTATTTCATTCGACGCCACATTAGGTGACTTGCGCACCGCTGATGAGGATGAAATGATGAGAAGGACAACACAAAACCCAGTCCACGAGCGGAGAAAATCTCCAACCCGGCAGGGAATCGGGCCCGGGCCCGCTTGATGGGAGGCGAGCACGTTACCACCCAGCTAAGCAGGCTGACATCGTTGCAAACAGCACCGCCATTGCAGTACTATATCGCTTGTTCGAATCACATGCCTGCACCGAATCCCTCCTGAGTCAGTATTTAGGTCACCGCCTGACCACTCTGCAATCACCTCATTACTCTCGCCTCACGCTGACCGCACGTAGTGGTTCCTCAATAGAGTTCTCATCACCAAGCCAACGAGGAGTCTCACACCATTGCGAACACGAACTATGTCCATTCTCAAGCATCCTACTCTCACCATCTCCTACAGCATCCTTGGGCTACGTCGATCCCGAGTACCCTACCCTCACTATTGTCTATGGGCTCCACAGAACACATCCATCCGCCAAGGTGCCTACACTCGCTGGCAGCTGCAGCCTCCATGGACTTCGTCCATCCTCGAGCATCCGATCGCTCACTGCCAAGGAAGGCCTCCTGCACTCACCACTGATGGAGACTTCCAGCAACCGACCTCTCATCGCCGACCACAGTTCACAGTCCTCATCAAAAAAATGGTTCAAATGGCTGTGAACACTATGGGACTTGAATGCTGAGGTCATCAGTCCCCTATAGCTTAGAACTACTTAAACCTAACCAACCTAAGGACCTCTCACACACCCAAGCCCGAGGCAGGATTCGAACCTGCGACCATAGCGGTCGCGCGGTTCCAGACAGAAGCGTCTAGAACCAATCGGCCACACTGGCCGGCTGTCCTCGTCAGTGAACGACCATTACAGTGCAATGAGTAGTGATTGACTTTCAGTCTGAACCAAGTACAGCAACCTCAAGTCTATAGAAATCGAGTTATTGTGTTTTGTTCATTGAACTTCACAAACATACAATTCTTCCTTGCTACTCAGACAAATCAGCGTTGTCTTTCCTCTTGGACACGAATACTAAAATTACAAAGAGAGAACTACTGGGTGGATACTCACAGAGGTCGAGTGTGGTTGTAATTAACGTATGGCACCGAAACTTGATAGTTATTCTAATGTGTTAATGCGGAACCGATTTACGCTAAAAAAAAAAAAAATAGTTCCAGTATTGGTCACCTGGTGCATATTCCATATGTGGAAAATGGAAGTTGGCGTTTGGCGTCATTGGCTGGGAGGCCCCTTGTGGTGCAGGTCTTATTACATTCGACGCCACATTGGGCGACCTGCGCGCCGGATGGCGATGAAATGATTATGAAGACAATACAACACTCAGTCTCTGAATTGAGAAAATCTCTCACCCCGCCTGGAATCGGACCCGGGCCCGTAGAACCGCAATCCGTCACGCTGACCACTTTTTTTTTTTGCATTTTGTTTCCTTATTGATCGTTGTGTTTAGTCATTGCGGACGTCCCAAGACATCCTGTTCAAGTTCGGTGGTTGATCCTTCCACTAAGTTTTTTATTACAGAGGCCAATCGACTCTCTGACCGAACACGCTGAGCTTCCGTACCGGCACCACTCAGCTATCGGGGCGGACTATTCACTGTGTAATGGATTAGGAACGGGAAGTGGGCAGAAAATGACAAACAAGTGGGAAAGACATGTTGTCGATTTTATTATGAACCGCCACTTAAACAATTTGTCCAATATGAGCACTGGAGACTTAGAAGAGATACTGTACAGCGCCAGGTTTGCACCTAGTGGCCAACATTGGAACTAATTTTTTTCCAGCGTAAATTGGTTCTGCATTAACGCACTATAATACCTAAGTTTCGCTGACGTACTATAATCATAGCCCACGCTAGATCCCTGTGAGTAGCTGTATTTAATTATAATTTGCGACTATGCCTACATCTCTGGTGGCTTACGCCACAGCGTATTATGATGGCTACTGGAGGTTCAGTTCTACACAATCTGCTGTGTGTCGATTATTTTCGTGTGATCTCCAGAGGAAGTGTCATTTAGTGGGAAGGAGTTGCTGTCACCCACACAGCACAGGAGTGGCTGTGTCGCAGAGTGGTGTCCTGGGTATAGTGCAGTGCTGTTGAACCTTAATAAAATAACGACACTATCTTAATGAAGGCACTGAGTTATTTGCCAAAATGTCGCGAAATCTGGTTCCTTTAGGCACATCGATGAGTTTTACACTCTAAAGAGGCACATAAAACTGCTGTAATAATCACCAGTAGCCAAAAGCTGAAGGGTTATCAGATTGGTTGGTTTGTAACTGGAATACAGTGTCTGATATTGGTACTGGTATTAATAATTCTCGGACGAATTGCTTTTAGTATAGATTCAAAACCGTGTTTAATATTCTGGAACTGGTAAGTATCCAGCATCAGTTGACTGGTTAAAAATTTCGGAAGGCGTTTGATTACTTAAAAAAAAAAATACTCATCCACAAAACCCGATTTCTCTTTTCCTTGTTCACTTTTTCTCTTGTGGAACGCAAATGCAGGAAAGCCGCACTCATTTTCATTAGCTCGCTTTCGTTTCGCAGCGATACTAACGCTCGTGTGAACACTACTGGCCAGCCGGACTACACTGCCGGCAATGTGGAATTTTTGTGGCCCGCCTGAACGTACCTTTTCACCAGGAGGCGGCAGTAATGAAAAATTTGTTGGGCGCTCGCGTGAAGAACTTCGTGCGCTAGACCCGCCGAGTAGGACGCCATACATGTGTGAGAGATTCGAAAACAAAGGCAATTAAGAAGGAGGGGAATGCTTGAGGAACGAGAAGTAAACAAACGCCGCCCTTGGCGCCAGCTGCGCAATAATTCCCGTCAATTGGAGTTGGCAGCGGGGTCACGGCGCCTCGAACACAGTGCGAACTCCCGCAGTGGAGACGACAAACAGCAGCACGCCCAACACAGCTGTACCCAACTCTACATCAATACTCCAGAAGCCACGTTGCTACGTGCGGCGGAAGGTGCTTTTGATACCACTATGCTGTCCTCCTTTCCTGTTGGATTCGCGTACTGTGGCTGAGAAAAGCAATGTAGCTAAATGCGTAATTGCGCTGCAAGACGCTGTGGCCATTTTTTATGTACTCAAAAACTGATATTAGTCTTGATCACTGTGTTTATTAATTTTATACTGTCCTATGCGTTTCGGCCTAACGCCATTCTCAAAGGCTCTACAAGAGAAATATATGAAAGGGTATCAATAAAAGTATATTGGTACTATTGACATAAAACGTACTTCGTACAAACAGAAGAAGCAAGCACTTACTGGAAAACATTGATAAAATTAGCGTATGTAACGAATTAGAAAATGTAGTATATGTGTGGATAGGAATATGCCATGTAACGTCCCCTTATGAATGACTGTGCTGGTAAACTTCTACGTTATTTGATTTTCAAACAGCTGAGCAAAACTCAACGTACTCAAACAGTTTTCTCTTTACTTATTCTGATGATCAATAAACTGACACAATATTTTTAGCGCAGCGCAATCTGACTTTCAAAAATCCCTACAAAAGAATGGCCCTGATTAACAATAACCTATACCTTTCATAAATCACTTACCTCACAAAAATCTTTGTTTCTCGAACTACTCCAGTACAGTGAGCGCCAATACTGCCAGCTAACTAAAAGATTCTAACTATTGAAGCCACTAACTACTGATAGGCATAGTTAGCAAATGAAAGATTTTGATAGAGAACAAACAATGTATTTACCTTAATAGTGTTCACAAATCATCATAATATATATACAGGGTGAGTCACCTAACATTACCGCTGGATATATTTCGTAAACCACATCAAATACTGACGAACCGATTCCACAGACCGAACGTGAGGAGAGGAGCTAGTGTAATTATTAAATACAAACCATACAAAAATGCACGGAAGTATGTTTTTTAACACAAACCTACGTTTTTTTAAATGGAACCCCGTTAGTTTTGTTAGCACATCTGAACATATAAAGAAATACGTAATCAGTGCCGTTTGTTGCATTGTAAAATGTTTATTACATCCGGAGATATTCTAACCTAAAGTTGACGCTTGAGTACCACTCCTCTGCTATTCGATCGTGTGTATCGGAGAGCACCGAATTACGTAGGGATCCAAAGGGAACGGTGATGGTCCTTAGGTACAGAAGAGACTGGAAGAGCACATTACGTCCACATGCTAACACCTTTTTGTTGGTCTTTTTCACTGACGCACATGTACATTACCATGAGGGGTGAGGTACACGTACACACGTGGTTTCCGTTTTCAATCACGGAGTGGAATAGAGTGTGTCCCGACATGTCAGGCCAATAGATGTTCAATGTGGTGGCCATCATTTGCTGCACACAATTGCAATCTCTGGCGTAATGAATGTTGTACACGCCGCAGTACATCTGGAGTAATGTCGCCGCAGGCTGCCACAATACGTTGTTTCATATCCTCTGGGGTTGTAGGCACATCACGGTACACATTGTCCTTTAACGTACTCCACAGAAAGAAGTGCAGAGGTGTAAGATCAGGAGAACGGGCTGGTCAATTTATGCGTCCTCCACGTCCTATGAAACCCTGTCAAGGGTCAGCCTAGTGTTAATTGCGGAATGTGCAGGTGCACCATCACGCTGATACCACATACGTCGACGCGTTTCCAGTGGGACATCTTCGAGCAACGTTGGCAGATCATTCTTTAGAAACGCAATGTATGTTGCAGCTGTTTGGGCCCCTGCAATGAAGTGAGGACAATGTTTCAAGCATCAACATTAGGTTACAATATCTCCGGATGTAATTAACATTTTACAATGCAACAAACGGCACTGATTACGTATTTGTTTATATGTTCAGATGTGCTAACAAAACTAACGTGGTTACATTTAAAAAAAACGTATGTTTGTGTTAAAAAACATACTTCCGTGCATTTTTGTATGGTTTCTATTAAATAATTACACTAGCCCCTCTCCTCACGTTCGGTCTGTGGAATCGGTTCGTCAGTATTTGATGTGGTTGACGAAATATATCCAGCGGTAACGTTAGGTGACTCACCCTGTATGTGTATATATATATATATATATATATGTCAATTCATAACATCCATCTTTACAAATTCCCTTTCTCCGGCGGACACACGTCCAGATCGTCCGCTTATAGTAACCTCTCAAAACTCTGGCATCTCTCTCTCCACATCCACCACTGCTGGCGGCTCACCTCCAACTGCCCAACGCTACGCGCTGTTCACATCCAACTGCCCAACACTATACAAACGAATATTCCAACAATCAATGGAACCGGCCACAGACTGCACACAGCGCAGTCAGTAATTTCCATAAACATCACTACGTGGCGTTACCAACATAAAAACCTAAACAGCCCACTTACAACCAGATGAGTGAATATTTAATATACAACTCGAGATAAATGGCAAAAATTATCGTCTGTCAAATCTTGTTATCAGGCATAATGTGCAACCTACTATCCAAAGGTTGTTAGATATAGAGCATTGTGAGCGTACCATTAAAAACCTAGTAGTATTGTGCAGCAACTTACGATCGAACCAACAATACATAAGAACTGAGGCAACAGTGTGTAAAAGCAAGATATTATAGAAAAAGCGCAGTGACAGTGTGCTGTGACATGCCAATCTGGAAAGTGGCACTCTTTCATGTATTTCTGTTGTAGAGCCTTATAGATTGTGATAAGGCAGTATAAAATTATTAAATACAATGTTAAAGACTAGTATCAATTTTTGAAAAGAATTCCAGTTAACATCTATACACTGAACAAAAGTAACCGGAGGCACCTGTGTAATACAGAATTGACCATTAGATATACGAGGGGCATTACCGCCAGTATAAAAGGAGTCGAGGAATATTATCTAGAGAAGCAGTAGCCCCAAAATGGCTTGGTCAGCAGAAATCAGTGACTTAGACCGGGACGACGTTAGGTTAGGTTATCATTGGAGGCCACCTGCTGACTGCTCTATCAGGGACGTTTCATCCCATCTAAGTCAACTGCTGGTGATGGGATTCTTAAGTTGAAATGCAAACAACCACTTCTAAGCTAATACCAGGCAGGCCTCGTGTACGGCGGGCAGGGATCGCTGAGTACTGTCAAGGGTGACTGTAAAAATAGTATGGAATCAGCGGAAGGAGTCGCTTGTGAGTTCCAAAGTGCCACCATCTGTCCACCTAGCACAATTAATTTATGTATGGAGTTCAAAAGAGTGCTGTACAGTGGTCGAGTAACTCCTAATAAGCCACACATTTCTGTAATCAATGGCAAGCGACGCTCGAGGTTGTGTAAAGGGCGATGCCACTAGACATTTGATGAAAGGAAACGAGTGATTTGGACTAATGAATCACTCTATACCCTGTGGTAATCCGATGGAAGCGTTTGGGTTTAGCGAATGCCCCTATTGATGTCAATATAGGACGTCATCATCCCTAGTGCCAAACAGGAGGATACGGTCTTGAAAGTCTCTTCGGGTTTGCTGCCGGATCCTAAAATCAACTTTATTCAATATTTCGGCGATCCATCTGTTCGCCATCTTCAGGAGAACACTGCCGCTGCTGCTGCTGAGTCCCGCTGAGAACTCATGCAAAGGCTGCAGATCGGCATCCTACACTACTCGCCATTAAAATTGCTACACTACGAAGATGACGTGCCACAGACGCGAAATTTAACCGACAGGAAGAAGATGCTGTGATAAGCAAATGATTAGCTTTTCAGAGCATTCACACAAGGTTGGAATCGGTGGGTTCAGGAGGGTAATACGGAACGCTGTGCTAGATCCCAACGGCCTCGTATCACTAGCAATCGAGATGACAGGCATCTTATCCGCATGGCTGTAACGGATCGTGCAGCCACGTCTCAATCCCTGAGTCAACAGATGGGGACGTTTGCAAGATAACAACCATCTGCACGAACAGTTCGACGACGTTTGCAGCAGCAGGGACTATCACCTCGGAGACCATGGCTGCGGTAACCCTTGACGCTGCATCACAGACAGGAGCGCCGGCGATGGTGTACTCAACGACGAACCTGGCTGCACGAATGGCAAAACATCATTTTTTCGGATGAATCCAGGTTCTGTTTAAAGCATCATGATGGTCGCATTCGTGTTTGGCGACATCGCGGTGAACGCACTTGGAAGCGTGTATTTGTCATCGCCATACTGGCGTATCACCCGGTGTGATGGTATGGGGTGTCATTGGTTACACGTCCCGGTCACATCTTGTTCGCATTGACGGCACTTTGAACAGTGGACGTTACATTTCAGATGTGTTACGACCCGTGGCTCTATCCTTCATTGGATCCCTGCGAAACCCTACATTTCAGCAGGATAATGCACGACCGCATGTTGCAGGTCCTGTACGGGCTTTTCTGGATACAGAAAATGTTCGACTGCTGCCCCGCCCAGCACATTCTCCAGAACTCTCGCCAAATGAAAACGTCTGCTCAATGGTGGCCGAGCAACTGGCTCGTCATAATACGCCAGTCACTACTCTTGATGAACTGTGGTATCATGTTGAAGCTGCATGGGCAGCTGTACCTGTACACGCCATCCAAGCTCTGTTTGACTCAGGCGTATCAAGGCCGTTATTACGGCCAGAGGTGGTTGTTCTGGGTACTGATTTCTCAGGATCTATGCACCCAAATTGCGTAAAAATGTAATCACATGTTAGTTCTAGTATAATATATACCCGTTTATCATCTGCATTTCTTCTTGGTGTAGCAGTTTTAATAGCCAGTAGTGTATAAAGGCCTCCGTACCGTACAGTGCGTATGCGCCGACGACTATAGTTACTGCCCTCGAAGACTGGGCAGATGGCACCACCCTTAATAGAACACCTGCGGCAATGATATATCGTGTACTGTGTATAGAAACGATGGACAGGCTTCGTCCCCCCGTAGCCCTCAGTGGTTCAGAACCCCACAACAGGCCACAACAGTCCACCTACCCCACCGCTGCCCCGCACCGAACCCAGGGTTATTGTGTGGTTCGGCCCTAGTGGAGTCCCCCACCTCCCACCCCTTGTATGTCTCATACCAGACAAATGAAGCCCCAAATGTTTGCATGGTAGAGTAATGCTGGTGAATGCGTACGTGGAGACAGTGTCTGCGCAGCAATCGCCAACATAGTGTAAATGAGACAGAATAAGGGGTATCAGCCCGTATTCGAGTAGGCAGATGGAAAACCGCCTTAAAAACCATCCACAGACTGGCCGGCACACCGGACCTCGACACTAATCCACTGGGCGCATTTGTGCCGAGGATCGGCACGCCTACCCGCTCGGGGATGATATATCGTACTCAGAGACTACTTTGATGAACGCATTGAAGAACGTTCTTTTTTGATGCGGGACAGTACACGGTTCCACGCCCTGCTAAGAGGAAACCCATTGCCTCTATTAATCAAATTATCTGCCAACCTAATTTCGGTTGTCTCTTTATAAACACTGTCCCAAAAACCGAAAACTGGAAGTGTTGACAACTATCACAGTTTCGTCAAATTTCATCCCGCTTCCCTCGTTTAAGCGATATTCTACTGCAGCCGATTTTTCCAGCTGTTGTAGCCTCTTAAGACCGCGATGTTCCACGCACCTCTCCTGAACTGTGCGAATCGAACGGCCGATGCAAACCTTCCCACATTGACAGGAATTCTATACATGCCAGCCTTCCTAAAGCCCAAATCATCCTTCACAGGTCCGAGTAGTGCCCTAATATTGGAAGGTGGTGGGCGGAGCATGCTCCGTGTACGGTATGGATGCCTATATAGGTCGTCGATTTGCAGCCTTGGCATCAATTCTCAGCGGGACTCAGCAGCAGCATAGGGTGTCCCATTTGCCTTGAGCACACTAAATAACTGTCTGTCCAGATGAAAACTTCAAAATGTTTCAAGCAAATGTTCTTCAGCCGTAATTGGGACATCAATCAGCATGATTGGCTTCGTTGTAGCTTTTTTTTAGATGTGAACAGAGGTATGACTTTTTTAAATGGCACCCTGCACTTTTTATTCGGTAATTCATTTCCTCTCCTAAAGACCTATTCAAAAATGTATCACAATGAACAATTCACTGAAACACAACGTTATTAATTACATAACACTACATTGACTTTGACGCTCCCAGCGCTTAGTGGAGGTACTCGGGATAATGGAACACATCCACGCGCCGACGTCGACAGAGGACAAATGTAAACATAAGTAGAATGCACACCCGTCACTCCGTCAACCATCGTCAGTTGAGTTGTGTGAGTAGAATGCACACCAACGAAGAGAAGATAGAAATGCTACTATGGGGAATGTAAGTTAGCAGAATAGTAATTGCAGTACCGTTTTCTTATGTACGGGTAAGTTTCGTACAGTAGTTTCGTCCTTTTAAATATTGTTGTGTAGAGTAGACATACAGTAGAGGCTGTCCTTCCTACAAACTGCATCGACATAACGTCCCTTTTATTATTGTTGTTGTTGTTGTTATTGTTGAAGGTAGGAGAAACGATACGCAGGCAGCGGAACTGTACAAAGAGCGGTATCCTGACAAAAACCCAACTTCCCGAAGGATGTTTTCTCGTCTTGTTGCGACGCTTCAGGAAACAGGAAGTTTCAGTCCATGACAACGCAATCGTCGTAGCACTCGCACAGACGAGGCTGCCGAAGTTACTGATCTCGCTTCCGTTGCTATGAATCCACATGTGAGCACACGACAGCTTGAAACTAGATTGGCATTCCTAAAACCAGTGTACATCGTATTCCTACACGTCACCGGTTCCATCCTTCCCATGTACACCTACATCAAGAATTGCATGGGAATGATTTCCAGAATGGTGTACAGTTCTGTCAATGGGCACAGCAGCAAATCCTGGCCAACCCGAACTGCTTCTCAAATGTTCTATTTATCGACAAACGTTCCTTCTTAAACAAAGGACAAGTAAATACAAGGAACATTCGTTATTGGTCCAGCGACAACCCACGATAGCTTAGACAGGTGGAATATCAGCGTCAATGGTGAGTTAACGTCTAGTGTGGGCCGCTCGGTACTACAATTATTGGCCCTTATTTCAATGGTGGTCTAAACGGGACAGCGTATGCCGACTTCCTCAGACGAATTCTTCCTCCTCTTCTCGATGAAGTGCCGCTAAGAACCAGAATGTTTATGTGCTATCAACACGATGGATGTCCAGCACATAATACCTTGCCTGCACGGCGTTTTCTGAACCAAAAGTACCCTTCTAGGTGGACTGGTCGAGGAGGAACAGATACTTGGCCTGCTACGTTTCCTGATTTAAGTCCTCTGGACTTTTTTTTTGGGGGGGGGGGGATGCATTAAAGACGTTGTCTATCGCGATGTTCCAACAGCTCCAGAGGACATGCAGGAACGTATCGTGCTTGCTTGTAATAATCTTCAGCAGGCAACACTGGAAGTAGTAATTAATTCTTTCATTCAATGCGTGCTTCAGTGTATCCCGGGCTCAATGTCAAAGTTGAGTTATGTAATTAATAACGACGTGTTTCAGTGAATGGTACACTGTGATACATTTCTGAATAGGTCTTTAGGAGAGGAAACGAATTACCGAATAAAAAATACAGAGTTCCATTTAAAAAGGTCTTAGCGCTGTTCGTATCTTTGTAAAAAACAAAGCTACAACGAAAGCAATCATGCTGATTGATGTCCCCCTGACGGCTAAAGAACATTTGCTTGAAACATTTTGTAATTTGCACCTGGACAGACAATTATTTAGGGTGGTCAAGATAAATGGGACACCCTGTGTATATATGTATATATAGTTCTTTTTGTATAAGAAAAAGGAAAGAAAACTTTACAAGTTTTCAGAATGTACAAATGTACGAATAAATTTGCGACGTGAATGTACATATATCAAAAAAAGTTTTGCATCACCCCAGTTCCCAGAACTCCTGAAGATAAACGTTGACTGTGGATATTGTATCACAGACACAGTCACTTTGACTGTTCAGAGATGTCACTAAACCCGCCCAAAGATGTAAACAACCATGCATGAGCAGCGCCTATGAGACGGAGGGGGTCCGACAGCCGATCAGTTCCAGACATTCCACCAGGAAGGAGGAACACGGCTCGTATTGTCTGTAGTTTAACGATGCCTAGACGGTCAATACCGCGGTTCGGTCACGTCCGCATTGTTATTGTGCCAGGAAGTGCCCTCAACAAGGGAAGCGTCCAGGTGTCTGGGTGTGCACCAAAGCGAAGTTGTTCGGTCATGGACGGGGTACTGAGAGACATGAACTGTCGATTACATGCCTCGCTCAAGCCGCCGAAGGGCTACTACTGCAGTGTATGACCGCTACCTACGGATTATGGCTCGGAGGAACCATGACAGCAACGCCACCATGTTGACTAATGCTTTTCGTGCAGCCACAGGACGTCGTGTGCGCAATAGGCTGCATGTCTACATCTACATCTACATTGATACTCCGCAAGCCACCCAACGGTGTGTGGCGGAGGGCACCTTACGTGCCACTGTCATTACCTCCCTTTCCTGTTCCAGTCGCGTATGGTTCGCGGGAAGAACGACTGTCTGAAAGCCTCCGTGCGCGCTCTAATCTCTCTAATTTTACATTCGTGATCTCCTCGGGAAGTATAAGTAGGGGGAAGCAATATATTCGATACCTCATCCAGAAACGCATCCTCTCGAAACCTGGCGAGCAAGCTACACCGCGATGCAGAGCGCCTCTCTTGCAGAGTCTGCCACTTGAGTTTATTAAACATCTCCGTAACGCTATCACGGTTACCAAATAACCCAGTGACGAAACGCGCCGCTCTTCTTTGGATCTTCTCTATCTCCTCCGTCAACCCGACCTGGTACGGATCCCACACTGATGAGCAATACTCAAGTATAGTATGATGCGCAACTTCACTCCCGACGTCCATGGCGAGGTCCATTTTTGCAACCACGACACTATGCAGCGCGGTACAGATGGGCCCAACAACATGCCAAATGGACCGCCCAGGATTGGCATCACGTTCTCTTCAACGATGAGTGTCGCATATGCCATCAACCAGACAATCGTCGGAGACGTGTTTGGAGGCAGTCTGGTCAGGCTGAACGTCTTAGACATACTGTCCAGCGAATGCAGCAAGGTGGAGGTTCCCTGCTGTTTTGGTGTGGCATTATGTGAGGCCGACGTACGCTGCTGGTGGTCATGGAAGGAGCCGGACGGCTGTACGATATGTGATTGCCATCCTCCGACCGATAGTGCAAACATATCGGCAGCATACTGATGAGACATTCGTCTTCATGGACGACAATTCGCACCCCCATCGTGCACGTCTTGTGAATGACTTCCTTCAGGGTATCGACACCGCTCGACTAGAGTGGCCAGCATGTTCTCCAGACATGAACCCTTTCGAACATGCCTGGTATAGATTAAAAAGTGCTGCTTATGGACGACATGACCCACCAGCCACTCTGAGGGACCTACGCCGAATCGTCGTTGAGGAGTGGGACAATCTGGACCAAGAGTGGCTTGATAAACTTGTGGATAGTATGCCACGACAAATACAGACATGCTTCAATGCAGTAGGCCGTTGTACTGGGTATTAGAGGTACCGGTGGGTACAGAAATCTGTACCACCATCTCTGAAGGTGTCACTGTTTGGTGGTACACATGCAATTTGTAGTTTTCATGTGCAATAAAAAGGGCAGAATTGATGTTTATGTTGATTTCTATTCCCATTTTCTGTACAGGTTCCGGAACTCTCGGAACAGCAGTGAAGCAAAACTCTTTTTTATGTGCATATAATGGCTTGCCTTACTGCACTGGATACACTGGTTCCCGTCAGATCACCGAAGTTAAGCGCTGTCGGACGTGGCCGGCACTTGGATGGGTGACCATCCGGGCCGTCATGCGCTGTTGCCATTTTTCCGGGTGTACTCAGCCTCGTGACGCCAACTGAGGAGCTACTTGATCGAACAGTAGCGGCTCAGGTCAAAGAAAACCATCATCACGACCAGGAGAGCGGTGTGCTGACCCCACGCCCCTCCTATCCGCATCCTAAGCTGAGGATGACACGACGGTTGGATTCTCCCGATGGTCCACTTGTGGCCTGAGGACGGAGTGCTATAATGATTTGATCTACACCATAACTAATTCACCATGACAATGCACTCTGTCGTAAAGTAGCATCTGTTAGGCAATGGTTTGTGGACAATAACATTGTTTAAGGTGAACTAGCCACCCTAGAATACTGGCATGAACTCAGTGAATCCAAAGGAACACCTTAAATGTCGATTTCGCAGCACACTCCAGCGTCCATCTTCGCTATCTTTTCTGGTTTCGTCTCTTGAGAAAGAATGGCCTACCATCCCTCCGCAGACATTCAGACGCCTCGCAGAAAGTGTCCTTATTACAAGAAGTCATAAAGGAGAAGGGTAGACATGCTCCATGTTAATGTCGAATAACAGATGGTTCAGATGGCTCTGAGCATTATGGGACTTAACATCAGAGGTCATCAGTCCCCTAGAACTTAGAACTACTTAAACCTAACTAACCTAAGCACATCACACACATCCATGCCTAAGGCAGGATTCGAACCTGCGACCGTAGCGGTCGCGCGGTTCCAGACTGAAGCGCCTACAACCGCTTTGCCACTGCGGCCGGCGAATAACAGATGTACAGATACTTTTGATCAGATAGTGAATGAGCTCGATGTTCTGAGACTTTCCATCGTGCTCATTTCTGAAGGTGTATGTGGGAGAAAGTAATATTTTATCTGGAACTTCCTGGTAGATTAAAAACGGGAGTGGAACCTGGAACCGTACCTTTGGCGGGCAGTGCCATAATGACTGAGATATCCAGGTTCGACTCACGACGTGTGCTCAGAGGTTTATGGCACGTCGATTAACTACGTGAGTGGTTTTCCTTTTAATCTGGAACTCCTCTGCCCCCTTTGTGAGCTTTCATGAGATATGGTGACCCTCATCTCCTCGCTCTCACGTGAGGATTACCCCATAGTCAGGTAAAAATACGTAAAAATGATTTTTTAAAATTTGTTTCAAACATTGGTTAAAAACCCGTTCGTAAAGTTACGTTTCATTCATAAAATTCATGGTTTTTTAAAATTTATTTCAAACATTAGTAACACACATTAATACAGTCATGTTTTATTCATAAACTGTATTCAACAGTGTTTCTAACACGTGATTATAAAGCACATTATCTTAAACGTGTCAGCCCTGAGTAGTATTCTGACGGACAGGGACAGACGGACAAAAAGCTCCACGAATATGGTAGTAGCAGATTTGGCGGATCCCTAAATGATTCACCTTTTAGTGGTACATTATATACATTAAACGTCATTGAACCTTCACTTACTTTACAGATTAAAGACCCATTATTTGTACCTTACTCTCAAATGTATGATTACGTAGCTTTTCAGTCTCTTGATACATATGATCACTAAGAGAAAGCTTGTCCCTGAACTGCAGCTTAGCTTACTCCCACAAGCGATTAACTTTTCACTCGCTCGCGTGTTTCAATTTGTCGGCATGCCGCTTAACATATGCATTGTAAAAGTTTTTAAACGAATTCATGATGAACAGAATAAATCTGCTCTGCATGCATTGCAGAATACCACAACTGAATGATTGCCTGATATACAGGCATTCAGACCGGCGTGGCAGAGAACTCCCAGAATAGAATATGACACATTTACGACATTCGTTTCAATTCGTGGAATCATGAGCCTACACACACGTAAAGTGTTCCGTTCAGCACAGAGAGGCCATAAAGATAGGTGGGCACTTACATACTTCTATGCTCGGGATTATACAAAACAAAATGTCCTTCCGTTACAATAATGTATTTTCTGTTGTATGGACAAAAATGCACTCGTCGGTACAGTGTTGGATGCTATAACACATAAAATATTAGTTTACTTACAAGGGAACCTCCCCATCGCACCCCCCTCAGATTTAGTTATAAGTTGGCACAGTGGATAGGCCTTGAGAAACTGAACACAGATCAATTGAGAAAACAGGAAGAAGTTGTGTAGAACTGTGAAAAAATAAGCGAAATATACAAACTGAGTAGTTCAAGGGAAGATAAGCAACAATAAGGACAATAGTAACGTAAGAGCGCCGTGGTCTCGTGGTAACATGAGCAGCTGGGGAACGAAAGGTCCTAGGTTCAAATCTTCCATCGATGGTAAATTTTAATTTTTTATTTTCAGTTTATGTGACAAACTCTTATGTTTTCATCACTTTTTTGGGAGTGATTATCACATCCACAAGAAAACCTAAATCGGCCAAGGTAGAAGAATCTTTTTACCCATTCGCCAAGTGTACAAGTTAGGTGGGTCGACAACATATTCCTGTCATGTGACGCACATGCCGTCACCAGTGTCGTATAGAATATGTCAGATGTGTTTTCCTGTGGAGGAATCGGTTGACCTATGACCTTACGATCAAATGTTTTCTGTTCCCATTGGAGAGGCACGTCCTTTCGTCGACTAATCGCACGGTTTTGCAGTGCGGTCGCAAAACACAGACACTAAATTTATTACAGTGAACAGAGATGTCAATGAACGAACGGACAGATAATAACTATGCAAAAATAAAGAAAGTAAAATTTTCAGTCGAGGGAAGACTTGAACCAAGGATCTCTCTTTCAGCAGCTGCTCACGCTACCACGGGACCACGGCGCTTCGAAGCACACTTCGTCCATGATGTTGCTTATGTCACCCATGGACTACTCAGTTTTTTTTGCTTATTTTTTCACAGTTCCACACAACTTCTTCCTGTTTTCTCAATTGATCTGTGTTCAGTTTATCAAGGCCTATCCACTGTGCCAACTTATAACTAAATCTGAGGGGGGTGCGATGGGGAGGTTCCCTTGTTAGAGGAGAGGGATTACTTAACTTTATACAGTCCCTTGCCACAGGATTGAGTATTTACAACTGTCTCTGAACATTAACATATCACTTGATACAGACATAATATTAGTCTCTCGCTCAAAGTATAACTGACAAGAGATTTTATGTAGAGTTCTGCGTAATACATTTATTACTCATGTGGTCTACTAGAACACGTCTGTGCTCTGTCGTAAGTAGAAGAGCGGCTGCGGCAGCGTAGCGGCAGTGGCCACGCCGGTGTCGATCAAGCCGCTTGCAGTTACAGTCTTTTCTTGTGGTAGCATTGCAAAGTAACAACCTCGCTGTGGCGTCTCGCTCTTCGAATGAAACATCATATTCAATTAATTAGAAAAGTTGACGTGAGATTTTCATTGCACCCCTCCTCACCCTACTTTTAAATGAAGTTTGTTCAGATCTTGACGCACCCCTCCCCCCGCCCCCATTTTGGGCTCATATAACCAATGGAGATCCCCTTACATCCGCCCGTACCCTTTTCTTACTAAAGCTATGATGGCAGGTCATGAATTGCGCATGGACAACTCAATCGCTAAGGCACAGCCTAGGTTCCACTCCTGGTCCATCACAAAGTTTTAATCTGCTAGGAAGTTACAAGATAGTGCACACCACTGCAGAGTGGAAGATTACTTCTGGATATGTGTTGACTCTTTTCGGAATGTATACTCATGGGATTGGAACTGTGGAATCACTCCATGGCGCACAATGCCTCTTTTATAGTGTTTACTACTTTGTTACCTCTGTAACGGTCTCCCGTTTATTAAACGAACACGTGACGAAACACACTGCCCTTCATTGAATTTTCTTTGTCACATTATTAATACACAATAGTATAGATCCGCAGGTGCCGTCCCGCTTAGATGTACGCTTTAGACGTTTTGCCACATACGACTACGTTAATACCAAGCTAGTACACACGTCCCACGGCAGTTTCACGTTCGAAAAAAATTTCAAAAAGTTCTAAAACATTCACATACGGTCACTCTTTACCACTACCATCGCCAATTGGAGAATAACATGTCGATTACGTGAAGATATGGGATAAGACGAGGAAAAAGAAGGATAAGGATCTCAGTGTGACAAACAATACCCAAGAATCGTTTGAGCGAGTATTTTATAAACCAGTTCTTTTGTGGAGGAATTACATTTTCCTAGGATTCTTCTTGCGAACGCCCTTGCCGCGGTGGATGCGCTGGTTCCCATCACATCACTAAAGCACCGTCAGGGGAGGTTGGTACTTGAAAAGGTGACCATTCCGCCATCCATGCGCTGTTAGCGTACTGGGGTGCACTCAGCCACGTCATGCCAATTGAGTTTCACTTGGCCTAGCAATAGTAGCTCCACGTCACAAAAACTGACGAGGCCGGGAGAAAGGCGTGCTGACCACACGTCCCTCCACATCAGCATCCAACGATGCCAGTTGACTGGTGATGACATGGCGTTCGGTCGCAGTCGATGGGCCTTCTGAGGACAATTCGGACGGAGATTTTTTAAATAATTTTAGCATGCCATTTTCTCCTCCTACAACTAGTTTTACGTGGCCGTTACACTTGACAAACCATTGCACACATAGGTATTTACATTGTTATCCTTGTCAGCAGTTTACTGAAAATTTTGTAATCGAAAAGTAATGGCATTGTCGAAGATTCAACCTTCAGTGCTGGTGGCGGACAGCTGGCAGAGGAGGGTGCATCTTCGACTATTCTGTTGCACGAGGGGCGTTCAATGGGTAAAGCAACACGTTTTTTCTCGGCCAGTTTCGGTTGAAAAGATGTCACATTTGATGTGAGACATGGTGCAGTATCCCCGCTTCAGCCCCATAATTTCACGAAGGTTCTATAGGTGGCGGCACTATACATGGCCTTCAAAAGGCGGCCGTAACGAAGGTGCCTTCCAAACAGAGGGCTGTCATTGACTTTCTTTTGGCGGAAAACCAGAACATCGAAGATATTCAAAGGCGCTTGCAGAATGTCTACGGGGACCTGACAGTGAATAAAATCACGGTGAGTCGTTGGGCGTGAATAGAAACGGTCCTACGACAATCCCCTGCGGTACACCTGGAATCACTTTTACTTCCGAAGGCTTCTCTCCATTTGGAATGACATGCTGCGTTCTGTTATCTAGGAACTCTTCAATCCAAGCACACAAGGGGTCTGATAGTCCATAAGCTCTTACTTTGTTCATTAAACGACTGTGGGGAACTGTATCGAACGCCTTGCGGAAGTCAAGAAACACGGCATCTACCTGGGAACCCGTGTCTATGGCCTTCTGAGTCTCCCACATACCGGCCGGCCACACGCAGGTGTGACTCATGGAATGTCGGCACCTGTGCACACTGTTACTCTAGGGATCGACGAATCAGCGCTGCATAACTGGACGTCTCTGTTGGCAGTGCTCACACAACGGTCCACAAGTTGGGCTACTCGAAGGGGTACGCCCGCTGGGTTCCTCGCAGCCTAACAGATGAACATAAACAGCAGTGAAGGATCATCTGTGCAGAATTGCCAGTGAAAGTTGCACACCGCGGGAAGCTGTACGTGGTTATGGGGAGGTTATTGATGCAGCAAGAGCTTGGCTCCGACGTCTACCTGTAGAGTGGTACCACGCATTCACAGGAAGCTGGCGTAAGGCCGTCGCACTGAACGGAGGTTATGTTGAAAAGAGTAGCCAAAAGAGTGGTGAGTAATATGATGTATTGGAATCCTGAATAAAACGAGCCTGGTTTCAGAAAAAAAAGTATTGCATTACTGTTGACCGCCGCTCATAGCCACGCATCATCAAAAAGGTAATCAGTTTACGACGTTTACTTACACTACTGGCCATTAAAATTGCTGCACCAAGAAGAAATGTAGATGATAAACGGGTATTCATTGGACAAATATATTATACTAGAACTGACATGTGATTACAATTTCACGCAATTTCGGTGCACAGATCCTGAGAAATCAGTACCCAGAACAACCACCTCTGGCCGTAATAACGGCCTTGATACGCCTGGGCATTGAGTCAAACAGAGCTTGGATGGCGTGTACAGGTACATCTGCCCCTGCAGCTTCAACACGATACCACAGTTCATCAAGAGTAGTGACTGGCGTATTATGACGAGCCAGTTCCTCGACCACCATTGAAAACACGTTTTCAGTTGATAAGATATCTAGAGAATTTGCTGGACAGGGCAGCAGTCGAACATTTTCTGTATCCAGTAAAGCCCGTACAGGAGCTGCAACAAGCGGTCGTGCATTATCCTGCTGAAATGTAGGGTTTCGCAGGGATCGAATGAAGGCTAGAGCCACGGGTCGTAATACATCTGAAATGTAACGTCCACTGTTCAAAGTGCCGTCAATGCGGACAAGAGGTGACCGAGATATGTTACCAATGGCACCCCATACCATCACACCGGGTGATACGCCAGTATGGCGATGACAAATACACGCTTCCAATGTGCGTTCACCGCGATGTCGCCAAACACGGATGCGACCATCATGATGCTGTAAACAGAACCTGGACTCATCCGAAAAAATGACGTTTTCCCATTCGTGCAGCCAGGTTCGTCGTTGAGTACACCATCGCATGCTCCGAGCTGATAGTCCATGCTGCTGCAAACGTCGTCGAACTGTTCGTGCAGATGGCTGTTCTCTTGCAAACGTCCCCATCTGTTGACTCAGGGATCGAGACGTGGCTGCACGATCCGTTACAGTTATGAGGATAAGATGCTTGTCATCTCGACTGATAGTGATACGAGGCCGTTGGAATCCAGCACGGTGTTCCGTATTACTCTCCTGAACCCTCCGGTTCCATATTCTGCTAACAGTCATTGTATCTTCACCAACGCGAGCAGCAATGTCGCGATACGATAAACCTCAATAGCGATAGGCTACAATCCGACCTCTCTCAAAGTCGGAAACGTGACGGTATTCATTTCTCCTCCTTACATGAGGCATCGCAACAACGTTTCACCAGGCAAAGCCGGTTAACTGCTGTTTGTGTATGAGAAATCGACCGGAAACTTTCCTCATGTCAGCACGTTGTAGGTGTCGCCACCGGCCCTAACCTTGTGTGAATGCTCTGAGAAGCTAATCACTTGCGTATCACAGGATCTTCTTCCTGTCGATTAAATTTTGCGTCTGTAGCATGTCGTCTTCGTGGTGTAGCAATTTTAATGGCCAGTAGTGTATAATGATCACATTGCTGTGCTCAAGATGTGCAAAGTCAGCTTTACGTCGCTCTCGAGCTATTTTATATTATATTTAATACATAAACATTGTCTCCTCTACTAAAAATATCAAAGGAGTAGAAGTTGGACACCGATTAATCTGTTAGGGTCCTCTTAAACTTTATTAGTTGCCAAACTCTTTATGGTTGTCGGCGGCTTTAAATCTTGATGAAGCTTCTTCTTATTTCTACTATTTATTCCATGAATTGAGCTGCTGGTTTGCAAAAGAGACATAGTATTTATGACAAATTTAATTTCAATAACAGTTTAGGAA
The DNA here is from genome assembly GCF_023864345.2 of Schistocerca serialis cubense. Taxonomy (NCBI): domain Eukaryota; kingdom Metazoa; phylum Arthropoda; class Insecta; order Orthoptera; family Acrididae; genus Schistocerca; species Schistocerca serialis. The sequence continues at coordinate 336,721,363 of NC_064643.1, forward strand.
CTTGGGAAGCCGGCCGCTGTGACCGAGCAGTTCTACGCGCTTCATTCAGCAACCGCGCTGCTGCTACGGTCGCAGGTTCGAATCCTGTGATGTATGTGATGTCCTGTATGTATGTGATGTCCTTAGGTTAGTTTGGTTTAAGTAGTTCTAAGTCTAGGGGACTGATGACCTCAGATGTTAAGTCCCATAGTGATTAGAGCCAATTGAACCACTTTTGAACATGGGAAGCAATAGTTAGCACCCTTGTTCCCACGAATTTCTGTTTGAAGGATGTACTTCATTTCTCACCAAAAATAATTGGTATCACATGCTGTTGGACTTAGAAAACTTTATCTTAGCATGACGCGTCACCATTAATGTGACCCCATGCATTATGTAATGAAAGTACGCGGACTAAGTCTTGTTTATTTTCATAGCGCCTCTGTCGGGGCAACATCCACTTTGCGAATAAAGATTGGCTTAGGCGCATAAAAACCCGTGGCGACCTCTGCGGAACGTAACACTGGGATGCACCATTTGCTATTGTCCCATGGAGTTTGTGCACGTTGATCTCACAAGATTCAGCGTTAAAGCGACCTACAGCGCGCTCGAAGGATTTAAAACAGGACTGTCTTAAGGCACATGCGAGAAACACGCGCACAAGTGCATGATTTGAATACAGTGTGTATCACAATTAATGTCTAAAACTGTACCGATTACAAGTATACGAGGAAATAGGTGGCGTGGGCTCGGTGGCATGACGTGTCACCATAAATGTGACCCCATATGGCATTATGGAAAGAAAGTACGCGGAGTAAGCCTTATTTATTTTCATTGCGCCTTTGTCTGACAACATTCACTTTGCAAATAAAGATTGGCTTAGACGCATAAAATCCCGTGACGACCTCTGCGGAGCCCTAACACCGAGATGCACAATTTGCGATTGTCCCATGGTGTTTGTAGCGCGCTCGAAGCATTGAAAACAGGACTGCTTTAAGGCACAAGCGAGTAACACGCGCTCAGTTTGTAATGGTACTTGAATTACGTAACCATTGCGGCGCCTCACCTCAACCTCTCGATACCAGCAATACTCTACTGTATTTCTGTAAAGTAGTTAACATATTTCTGAGACAACATTCAGATTTGATTTCATTAATGTAGAGGTACTTTGATACATCGATATGTTTATATTGCAAAGATATTATTCTTATGTGAATTCTTTCTTTTGGCACTATGATCTTTGACGTACTTGTAACTCTGACTTTGGGCGCGTAAGCGGTTTTTAGAGAGTCAAGTCTTGGTCGTCATCTTGAAAAGACGCAAATTGTAGTCAGTTTATAAAATGTGAACTTTAACAGTGAGGAAGATATTTTCAAGTATGTTTTATATTGTGAAGTGATGTTTTGTGAGTTACGAGATATTGCAACAAAAGTAATTAAAAAGGAGTGTAACTTAAAATCGGAGTTGTGATTACTTTTTTATATCACCATTGTCCTAACTTGCAAAAGTTTAATCTTCAAGAATGGTTTGTGAAACACATCTACAAAACTTTTGAATATCGCAGAATAACACCTAGGCCTCTTTGCATCCGAGGTTGGAATCATCACTACCTAGATCTTTTACGATTGAGCCATGAGTTCACAACGAGACCAGCGTGGGAAACGCGAAAAGATGAGTGCCTAGCTTATCCATTATTTCAAGAAAAGACTTTATTAACTGTGCTCTAATTATACCTGCCACATAATATAACTTTGTTGTTATCCGAAAATGCAGTATTTAGCAGCGTGAGCAACACTACAATCATAATTAATTTTTGACCTTTGTTGTGGTAGAAGGTGCAAGATTTATATACAGTGTGTATCACAATTAACATCGTGAACTGTCACGGGGATAAGTAAAAGAGGGAATATGTGGCGTGGTCCCGGTGGTGGGAGGGAGAGCCAAACGATTACTCGCTTGCGTGGAAAAACGTTATGGAACTGGCTCGGCTGTAACAACTTCGTTAGCATATTACGGAAGCTTTCGCAAGCCAGTTACTCCCACTTGCTAGTTTCAGGGTCATGAACGTGACTCACCTTGAAGAGTGCAGTCCGCTGAATCACTACCGGCCATTGAGAACAGCCTCCGCCTGATCTCCCATCCCACAGCTGTTCACGGCTCCACAGCCAAGGCTGGCCGAAAGCAGAATCCTGGCGACGCATCACTGCAACACATTTCCACATTTTCTAGTTCTCACTCAGTAATCTGTGTTCTTAACTCATTCTAAACGAGTGGCATTATTTCCTATGTTCTTTACAAATATTGACGACGATAGTTACATACTGTATGTGCATCTCTTTAGAGATGGTTGCGGGACTCGGCTGTTCGATAGGGGATGTTAAATAAAACACCTTTCAGCCGTCTAGTTTCCAAACTTATCTTATTTGGCTACCGGTCTCAGCGTTTTAATACGCCATCTTCAGGTCCGTGACCGACGTGCAGGGAGACTCTACCTCGGATACGATCAAAACAGGGTCCAGCAATAATGGTACTAGTAGACTTTTGCTATAGCGATCACTTCAACCATCATCTGCCGACAGAAACGCTGGAACTGGTAGCCAAATAAAATAAGTCTGAAAACTTGGCGGCTGAAAGGTGTTTAATTTGACATCCTATAGTTAAATATTGTTGCTAACCTCCTACAATAGGAACTTGTTTTCTACCCGCATTTCAGACAGATTTTTCAATTTAATTTTTAATTTCCGATAGAAATGAAGATAATCAAATTACGACCCATAACGTGGCATAAAGTTCACTAGTTGTCTCCTTCTACGCGGCATTATGTAACTGCGAATCCACTACATAGATGTGCATGAGTTTCACTCTTTGCTCCACTTTTTTGCCGTGCTTAGTGTGCGGATCAAAACATTTACAAATACTAAAGGCGACGCAGTAAACTCGAGAAGCGGTGAATAATGCTAACGTTCTGGATGTCTTCACGATGTACGAAGTTACTCCACTCAGAAAATTTGAGTTTTATGACTCTCTCACTACTCTGTGCTTGCGGCGATGCAATTCTGTTAGTTATACATATTTTCAAAAAACTGTATTCAAGATAAAAATTGTGATGTGTTACGTGTCATTTGAACTGCATTAGGCTACATACATTTATTACAAATATATGTATTTATATGGTTACACGCTTGCCATTTACTAGTCACGTTCCTGTTTTTCGAGTTTAATATTAGTTCTTCGCTCAGCTACTCTTACTCACTGCTCACCGTTTAGCTTTTTAATTACAGTACCACTCCACTACCGAAGATGACATATATACTCTGTGCACTCTAGATGTGTAACATCATTTGCATTGTTGTTTACAGGTATTGTAACGTCTTTGACAACGCTAGTTAAAGTCTGACGACGGCCTTGTAAGCTGAAAACCGGTTAACTAAATAAAATAATCCTGTAGACTATGTCAGTATTGCGCTTTTATTTTATAATTACTTACCTAATTATTTGTTTATCCTCATGATGTACTTTTCATCCACACAGCAATTATTTATGTTACTCAAGAAGTTATAGGTAACAGTTTAAATTAATTAAGAGAATTATTTTTTTATGTACTGAAATTTCTTTTGTTTGTCAGCTGTGTAAGGGTGATTCGATAATTATACTGACAATAGTTGTACAGCATAAATAGTTTATTAAATAAATACAGTTTCTTTGTCTATTTTTTTCACGTAATCTAATCCACTTGTTCTATCTACCCTGGAGTCCATTTATCCTTTGAGTAAAGTATTGTTTATTTTAATCTCTAAGCCAGTTTTGTACTTCCTTCTTTACTTCTTCGTTGCTGTAGAACTTGATCTGACACAAAGCTCGTTACATCGGACCTAACAGATAAAAATTCGAAGATGCAAGATCAGGGTTTTAAGGTGAGTGAAGTCGGAGCTCCCAACGCTCAATAGCTTCCAACGGTAGTTGTACCATCGGCACAAACTACGCTTGCCATCTATCTGGATTCAGAGGCCACCCTCGATTTCGATAGGCGTCTGGTTGGTGTGGACAACAGCCTTGCACATGGTATACAAGCAGTATCGTTTCCAGAGCCGATCGTAATTCTTTGGTTTGGAGCCGAGCGGAAGGCTTAACCAAAGCTTCAGATGACTCCATGATGATCTCCGCTATTGGGTGGAGAATTCTAGGACTCACTTAAATATCAGGCGTTCACAACACGCAAGAAACGCCTATTACGATACCGTAGCACGGGAGTTTGTATGGCGTGCAATGTCGGTTTTAGAATAGATAAATCCCTCCGCAGACCCTATAAGATCCTATCATTAATTATAGTAGCATTCATCATTCCAGATCTGAATAACAAAACGTTAATTTAATATTAGTTAACTGCAGGAACGTCTACGGAAAGATCTCAGTGCTTCTTTTCTTTACTTCCTTTTTTCTTAACCCACAAGTCTTCTGACTTGTTTGGTTTGGTCTTCCACGAATTCCTCTTCTGTGCCAACCTCAGAGTAGCACCTGCAACGTAGGTCTTTAATTATCTACTCGAAGTATTCCAATCTTTGTCTTCCTCTACAGTTTTTACCCTCTACAGCTCCCTCTAGTACCACGGAAGTTATTCCATAATGTCTTAACAGATGTCCTCCCATTCTGTCCCTTCTTCTCGTCAGTGTTTTATATATATTCCTCTCCTCTCCGATTCTGTGCAAAACCTCTTCGTTCCTTAACTAATTAGTCCACCTAATTTTCAATATTAGTCTGTAGCGCCACTTCTTAAATGCTTCGATTCTCTTCTTTTACGGTTTTTATAAAGTCCATGTTTCACTATCATACAGTGCTGTGCTCCAAACGTACATTCTCAGACACTTCTTCTCCAAATTAAGGTCTAGTTTGCTACTAGTAGACTTCTCTCGACCAGGAATGCCCTCTTTGCCTGTGATAGTCTGCTTTTTATGCCCTCTTTGCTCCGACCGTCATGGGCTCTTTTGCTTCCTAGGTAGCAGAATTCTTTAACTTCATCTACTTCGAGATCATCAATTCTAATGTTGAGACTCCTGCTGTTCTCATTTCTGCTGCTTCTCATTACTTTCGTCTTTCTTCGATTTACTCTCAATACATATTCATTAGACTGTCCATTCCATTCAGCATATCCTTTAATTCTTCCGCTCGGGATAGCAATGTCATCAGCGAATCTTATCCCTGATATCCTTTCGCCTTGAATGATCTTCCCACTCTTGAGCCTTTCTTTCATCTCCGTCATTGCTTCTTCGATGTATATATTGAACTATAGGGGCGAAGACTGCATCTCTGTCCTACACTTCTTTCTTGATCTTCCACTCTTATTGTTTCCTCTTGGCTCTTGTGGATATTGTATATTACCCGTCTTTCCCTAAATGTTACCATTATTTTTCTCAGAATTTCGAACACATTGCACCATTTTACATTGTCGAATGGTTTCTCCAGGTCTACGAATTCCTAACATATCTTGAATCTTCTTTAGTCTGCTTCCATTACCTCAGTACCAGTCTCGCTTACAAAGGCAACAATGCCCATATACTCGTAATATTAGGGACTGGAAGCTAGCTGAAACCAGGTGTTAACAGCGATGAAATTCTGAATTCTAATTGAAATGTATATCACAGATACATTGAACTTCAAATGCTGATGGCGGAGACGAGTTTACAGCAGTACGAAATACAATAATATTTGTGAGATTGCTACAGATTCCCAACGTCACGGTTGGTTCTCTGCGTTTCCTCCTTGTCTGTAGAGCGTTCCTTTTGAAATTCCCGCTTCGCGCTCTGCTGTTTTCTTACCCTAGCCAGAGGGCGCTGTGGCTTTGCTGCGGACGGCTGCCTGCCGCGTTTGCGGGAGGGCGTCTGTCTGGAGGAGGAACTGCGGACGTCTGCGAGCGTACAGGAGGCCACGCCGTTTTGTTAATGTTTGGCGTGACTCAGGTGTGATGCAGCGTTAAAGCCGTTATAGCAGCCAATGTCACTGTCTTGGCCGCAGATGGCTCAAAGGGGATGAGGCCTGGTTGTCGCCCGGCCGCTGTGGGCGAGCGGTTCTAGGCGCTTCAGTCCGTAACCGCGCTGGTGCTATGGTAGCAGGTTCGAATCCTGCCTCGGGCGTTGGGGTATGTGATGTCCTAAGGTTAGTTAGGTTTAAGTAGTTCTGTGTAGGGGACTGATGACCTCAGATGTCAAGTCCCACACTGCTTAGAGCCATTTGAACCTGGTTGTCCATTGAAACTCCTATCCTTCGGATGTCATCGGACTTAAAGTAAAGCGTTTTGACCATTATTTTGCGTTATTTGCAAGCTACTGGGCATTCCGCCGTCTTCAGTAATTCGGCGAAGATTATTTGTTTCGTCGCTGAGTAAATGACTGAACAAGGAGCAGTTTATATAATGTTCTCCCTATGCTCGTGTTCTGCTTTTGCTGTTAGCGAGTGTAAACTCGACTCTCACCTTTGTCTGTTGATTTTGAGCGCATCGTCAAATACTGGATACAAGTAGTGACTTTCAATTAATTAGCTGGATTCTTCCCTGTCCTCGTCACGACCCTTGTTAAATGGCAAAGTGGAACTGTAGACCTTAACTTGATACCTCATTTGCGTGGCTTCAATGACAGAGCCTAATCTGTTAACTAATTAAGGCTTGTAGTAAGCAAAGGTAATTAAGTATGTTGTTTTCAAATATTATCTGAAATGTGTCAATGATTTATGTTGCGCTAGTTGATTCTGGGGTATGAACGGATGTGTTGGCACGTCTGCCGTGTAAGGGAATCCTGCTAGTTTTGGTTACCTTCTGACCAGGATCCTTACTCGATAAATATGCCGCTAACTTGGTTAGTGTATGTTGTGCCTATTTTAAATTAATCACTGCTCAATAGCCCAACACAGTTTGTCGGTCGTCAGAAGCCGTGTATGTTGTTTATTCTTTTATTCTAGTCTATCTATTAGCATGCTATTCTTAATTTGTCACTCCAGGTAGCCATTAAGTTGCCATTTTTGGAGTGTTTAGGTGGAGTGCGGCTCCTTTGAGTATAGATTCGTCAATTTATTGTTTTTCACAAGTTTCTAACTGTGCATATATATATATATATATATATATATATATATATATAGGGGTGGAATCTAAATTTTTTTATTACTATTGAGCTGTACTTAACGTCATACTGTAAAGAAAGGAACTTATTGGAGGTTACCTGTCGCCTAAGGTGTTGTGAGCGGTGCACTTTCCTGTTATTCATTTTAATGTTCTAGTCAATGTGTAAACTTGCTAATTGTTTTCTCTTTACATGGAATGTTCCTGCCTTGATGTTATAAGTGAGTTTCATAACCAGCTCTTTAACGCGCCTACGCGCATATTTATATTTATGGGAGAACTTGAAGTGTGTTCCCCTGTTAAACTTTAACTAAAGTGCAGAAAGCTGTATCAGGTGTTTATTATTGTTCTAGCGCTATTATCTGTCAAGTGTAACACGGGACATGTTCATGGTCTGTTATCAAGTGTTACAATACATGCAAACTGCAGTGAAGCGAGGCGCTATTTCAGTTGTTCCCGTGATTTCCTATCTCCTCATATAATATATAACTGTTTGATAAAAGACTGATTAAGCCTTTGTTGAAATATTGGAGGGAGGTGTGCGTGTCTCAGTAGGTGAAAACAAATCTTAAAGGTGTATCATACATGGTTATCAGATGCTTTTATAGACCCCCAGCCTCAAGTGCAGGGAAACTTGGAGAAGATTTCACATAAACGTCCTGATCATATAATTTTAAGAGGGGATTTCAACTTACCAATTATAGACGGCGGGACTGAAGTGGTTAAGACGGGTAGTTGGAACAGGAATCACGTAAAATTGTTTTCTATGCCTTATCCGAAAATTATCATGCGCAATGAATCATAGTACTGGCTTGTGAAGATAACATATTATATCACAAATAAGCCCGAACCTTTCGACTCAGCGTAGAAGAGGGAATCGTTAAATGCTGCTATAAATATGAATATAAAGAAAGGTAGGAAGACAATTCTGCTTAGACAGATCAACAAAGAAATTTCAGATTATCTGAACGGTAGCCATGAAAAATTTCTTTCAAGGACCCAAAGTGTTGTACATCAATGGACATTCAGTTGTACAATACGCCTTGGACTGGTACGTATCGAGCAAATTTGTGGGGGATTGGGGAGATCCACAGTACTTCGACAGCTGTGTTAGAAAGCTGATACGAAAGGAAAGAGAATTTCATTGCAAATTTAAACGTAGCCAAAACCTTACAGACAAACAAAAACTGAACGAAGCCAAAATAAGCGTAGGGAGAGCGCCATCTGTGAAGCGTTCAACAAATCTGGAACTGAAATTTTGTCTATCGTCTTGACAGATCTTACGTTAAACCAGTAAGCGGATCGAAGACGTCTGTCCAGATACTCTGTGAGCATGAAGGCAGAGCCATGATGAGAGAAAGGAAGCCGAAATATTAAACGCCTTTTTCCAGCACTGTTTCACTCAGGAAGATCGCATTTTAGTTCCTCCATTAAATCGTCTCACAAACGTCAAAATGACAGATGCTGAAATAAGAGACCACAATCTAGGAAAGCGAATGAGATCCTCAAAAGAAAGCAAATAGACCCAATAGCATATCAATACGTTTCTACAGAGAGCATGCGTAAGAATTTGCTCCTCTTCTAGCAGCAATGTGTCGTGGGTTTCTGAAGGAGTTGTGAATTCAGGAAAATGGGCATCCATCTGAAAACCTAAAAGAACATTCCACCACCAGAACATCGATCTGTCTGTTGCATCCTCCACTAAAGTTTTGAACTTTCCCACTCCCTACCTGGAAATGATGGAAATTTGATTTAAGTTGATATGTAGACAGTTGTTTTATAGAAATCGACTACACGAAAGAAAAATAATGCTATTTAAAAAAAATTAGAACTCTTTGTTGTAAGTCTCTGGAGAATAAATAGCCGGCCTGTGTGGCCGTGCGGTTAAAGGCGCTTCAGTCTGGAACCGCGTGACCGCTACGGTCGCAGGTTCGAATCCTGCCTCGGGCATGGATGTGTGTGATGTCCTTAGGTTAGTTAGGTTTAATTAGTTCTAAGTTCTAGGCGACTGATGACCTCAGCAGTTGAGTCGCATAGTGCTCAGAGCCATTTGAACCATTTGAGAATAAATAAATAAACCATGTTCATAACTCTGCCGAAAGAACAACGTTTCTTACAATGATATAATTTTGTAGGTACGTGTAATGGTATATGTGAATGCTGCTTGCAACAATGTCTTGCAAATAGAACCAGTAACAAAGAAGCAATAAATTAGAACGTTATGGCTGACGCTGTAGTTTTAGTGCACGAACAGCAAAAAATAGTAACAATAAACTTTTTTCCTTACGTCGTTTTGAGGGGTGGAGGCTGACAGAGAGAAAATGGTTAGAAAATGTTTGAAATTATTTGTAAATTGTTGGAAATTGCGAAATGATCTGATACACAAGTACTGGATGGATAATTCTAGCGGAAACTGTCCATGTTTCTACCGCGAGGAAGCAGCATGTGCAGTCTATGGCAACCGTACCACTTGTAAACATTGCCATACTTGTGCTGTGTGCCATTACGTGTGTCGCGTTGTTTCAGGATGGTTCAGACAACAATAACGTAAGGTTAGAGGCTCCGTATAATCACTCCAATGGAGCAGGGAATGAGGTAGGTGGACGTCGCTGCGAATGTCGCTGTGAGTCAAAGTGATGTCTCTAAAATATAGACCAAGTCTCTAACGTCAAGATAAGTTGAGGATCATCACAGAAGTGGCTGCGGAAGTGAGTCACCAGGTGTACAGGACCGATGTCTGCGTATAACAGTAAGCAAAAACCCTCATCACAATGCTACGTGTTTACGGCGGCAGTTCCAAACAGCTACAAAAGCGAAGATGTCAACACAAACGATACAAAATAGGCTCCATGAGCAGAGTTTGCGTGCCCGAAGACCTCTCAAGGCTCCTCCACTAAATCGGCTTCGGAGAGACCCTCGTGTCGCACGGGCACGAAACCACTCTACGTGGACTAGACAGCAGTGGAACACAACACTCTTTCCTGATGAGAGCCGTATCTGTCTCCATCCTGCCAATACTGATGTTCGTGTGTGGAGGCAACGAGGACAATGTTTACACCCTAACCTTACCGTAGACCGCCACCCATATCAAGGCAGTTCAGTCATGTTTTGGGGTGGGATCATGTGTGGCCGTAGGACAACTCTCGTACCAAGAGATTTTGGGGGTGGGGTGGGGGGGATGAATAGTGTGAAGTATCGGGACGACATCCGTGCACGTATTGTGCATCCATTCGGTGAACATATTCACGCGGAATTCACGTTAATGAACGACAATGCACTTCCCAATCGTACTGATGCATAGAATTAGTCGGGTGGAATGACCTCATACTCTTCAGAACTCATCTGCGTTGAGAATGCTTAAGCCAAACTAAAACGAGCGGTTAGAATTCATCCTGTCTCAGCAGAGACATCGCAGGGCATCGCAGAGGCTGCTGTGGAGAAATGTGACAATATCGCACAGACCTGCCTGGACTAATTGGTAGGGTGTGTGCCTAACCAAATTCAAAAGTATCTCCAATTACGAGGAGGCTTAATTGATTCATAAACAATGTGCTATGGAAGATGACAGAAGAACCTATAGTAGTTGCTGTGGAATCTTTTGTAAGGCTTTATGTTTGTTTTTCTGTTTGTCTTTATCAAGTGGAAATGTATTTACCTTCTTTGTTTTTGTTTTCTTATAAATGTACCTAACAGAACAAAATCACTTTTATTTTGCAATATGCACCATTTATTTTGACCACCGTGTAATTATAGTTTCCCATTGTAATGGTTGTCTTTCTGTGCTAAACCACTAACGTAAGATTATATCAATTAATGAGTAGATTATATCAAAATTTAAATTTTTAAATTCGGTCAATGATTATATAATACACTACTGGCCATTAAAATTGCTACACCACGAAGATGCGTGCTACAGACGCGAAATTTAACCGACAGGAACAACATGCTGTGATATGCAAATGATTAGCTTTTCATAGTATTCACACAATGTTGGCGCCGGTGGCGACACCTACAACATGCTGACATGAGGAAAGTTTCCAACCGATTTCTCGTACACAAACAGCAGTTGACCGGCTTTGCCTGGTGAAACGTTGTTGTGATGCCTCGTGTAAGGAGGAGAAATGCATACCATCACGTTTCCGAATTTGATAAAGGTCGGATTGTAGCCTATCGCGATTGCGGTTTATCGTATCGCGACATTGCTGTTCGCGTTGGTCAAGATCCAATGACTGTCAGCAGAATATGGAATCGGTGGGTTCAGGAGGGTAATACCGTACGCCGTGCTGGATCCCAACGGCCTCGTATCACTAGCAGTCGAGATGACAAGCATCTTATCCGCTTGTATGTAACGGATCGTACAGCCACGTCTCGACCCCTGAGTCAACAGATGGGGCCGCTTGCAAGACAACCATCTGCACGAACAGTTCGACGACGTTTGCAGCAGCATGGACAACCAGCTCGGAGACCATGGCGGTTACACTTGACCCTGCATTGCAGACAAGAGCGCCTGCGATGGTGTACTCAACGACGAACCTGGGTGCCCGAATGGTAAAACGTCATTTTTACGGATGAGTCCAGGTTCTATGTACAGCATCACGATGGTCGCATCCGCGCTTGGCGACATCGCTGTGAACGCACATTGGGAGCGTGTATTCGTCATCGCCATACTGGAGTATCACCCCGCGTGATGGTATGGGGTGCCATTGGTTACACGTCTCGGTCACCTCTTGTTCGCATTGACGGCACTTTGAACAGTGGTCGTTACATTTCAGATGTGTTACGACCCGTGGCTTTACCCTTCATTCGATCCCTGCGAAATGCATGTTGCAGGTCCTGTACGCGCCTTTCTGGACACAGAAAATGTTCGACTGCTGCCCTGGCCAGCACATTCTCCAGATCTCTCACCAACTGAAAACGTCTGGTTAATGGTGGCCGAGCAGCTGGCTCGTCACAATACGCCAGTCGCTACTCTTGATGAACTGTGGTATCATGTTGAAGCTGCATGGGCAGCTGTACCTGTACACGCCATCCAAGCTCTGTTTGACTCAATGCCCAGGCGTATCAATTCCGTTATTACGGCCAGAGGTGGTTGTTCTGGGTACTGATTTCTCAGGATCTATGCACCCAAATTGCGTGAAAATGTAATCACATGTCAGTTCTAGTATAATATATTTGTCCAATGAATACCCGTTTATCATCTGCATTTCTTTTTGGTGTAGCAACTTTAATGGCCAGTAGTGTATATCGAAAACAATGTTTTTGTTTGGAAGAATCCCGTAAGATAGGCTGCCTGTAACTGATATTCCGACCCAGGTTATCCGTTCAGTAATACAGATGAGATTTAGTAATTCAGGTGGGGTGTGACGCCAGTGCAATCTCTTCTTGTGTGCAGTGCTACGAGGTGTCCGGCGCGGTACTGGTAGACGGCTGCCAGCTGTCGTCTGCACAGCTGCAGGCGCGCCAGCAGCAGCTCCTGCAGCTACAGCTGCAGCACCAGCAGCAGCAGCCGCGCACCGCCGGCCAGCCGGCCGCGCCGCCGCCCCCGCCGCCCCCGCGCAGCCCGCCTCCGGACTACGACGCCGTGGTGCTGCGCGACTCCAAGCAGGACGACCAGCTGCCCAGCTACGAGGCGGCCCTCCGCCTGGAGGCGCACGGATACGTCTGACGTCCGTGGCAGCCGCCGTCTGCAGGCTACCGCCGCCACCTCCGCCGCCGCCGGCCCCACAGCGGTGCACCACTTGTTCTCAAAACGGCGGGCAGGCCACTGACTTGTTTGTTCGAGTCTGTTCTGTGCTAATTTTTGTGCATCCACGAGGTTTTTACCTCAACGTACCTGTACCGACAAGACTTGTGAACTACTACAGTCATGACGGGGATAGAGCGTAACCATTTCCTGCGACGTCAGAACAGTAACTTTTCGCTCAGACCAGAGCCCTGCTTAGTGACCACGTTGGCACAGTGTAGTGAGGGCTATTTTCTGGCTTCGAGCTCTGACATCAAGCAGACAGGCAGCGTCAAATGGATCACAAAGCTTGGCTGAGTGGTATCTGTCAATGCGTCAAATGGGCCACGAAAGCATGGCTGAGTGGAGTGCTACCTGCAGCCTGTTGACGCAATAATCAAACTGGTCGCAAGCCTGTCTTGTCCTTTATACACGAAGAATGATATTGTTTGTGGAGGTACATTTTGCAAATGTATAGGGAAGTCTGTGCAATGTCATAGTTACGTGAGGATACCCTCGAAACACTGCAAGGAAGGATATGTGACCACCGAACCATGGACATTCGATAGTACACCACTATGCAGGGTTCTAGTCGTAGTATGCCCTCTCCCTATCCTTTGCCATCTGAACATCCACTTTAACCAACACATCTTGTATGGCTGTGACGTATCCGCTAAGTGCAAAATGGACTGTTGTAATTCAAACAGCCATGTGGCTCCTCATATGGAAGCAGTAACCAAGATTGTAAACTAATTGAAGAACCTCTTCACACATTCTCCTGTTGTCAAACCTTGGCACACATTTGTGGCTGTGAATTAGTGCATGTGGACCTGGGTACGTTGATGTAGTATTGCTGAAATTAAAAGAAAGCCCCCTTTTCGGACAGATTGGAGTTTGTCCAAATCTGTGGTCTGTCTCTTAGTTGTTTGCTTTGGGCTGTTATGAATTTCACTGAACATATATAAAGCGAGTCATGTCAAAAACGTATCTAAGAATTTGTACAGGAGGAAAATGATACATGACAATAAATATTTCTGCACTCGATCTATGATCAGCGTGTCGAGCTACTACGGTGCAAGATGTAAGAGGATGTACAAACCTCTCGTGGCTCTTTTTAGAGTCAGTATTCCAGAGATGAAGCCATGTTTTAGGAAAGGAGTGTCATAGACAACTAAAATCTATTTCATTCTGCAGACAACATTTAATATTATAATGTCCTTGTTACAAAAAGGTAACCCACTTATCATCAAAAATTTCTGCTTATTTATTGTACCGCACCACACAGTGTCCAGAAAGAAACTTGCACTACTTTACTCTATCCATCATCACTAACATTCATGGTCGGAAGAGAACTGCTTAAATTAAAGTACTTTTCATTGTTGAAAAGTCACATTCCCTATTGTGAAGCAGGTGCAAATGAAAATGGATTCAGATCGTAGCGACATCACTGCAGTGGTCGCGATATTTCCGAAAACTGAACACCTATGTACTTTACATGAACGCCGAGGGAATCAACCAGGCAGATCTACTACACCTACTTACGTTTCGGCCACGGAAGTAAACATTGCAATGGACATCTGCGGTGTACATATTTGGGCAGGTTCAAACGACAGCGAATTGGACCGTAGGGCGTGCTAACCGTGCTAACAGCAGAGTACCTCCACAATGCAAGAACCACACCCATTAGTTTTCGGTACTTCTGGTTCATAACTGATGTTTGTGTAAATATAATAGCTTTTACCATCGGTTAAATTGCCTTTACCCTTCTCAAGTATGTAAAACTTTTCAGCAAAAATCGTGCTCTTTAATGCCTTGTATACACATTCAAAAAGCAATTTGCTACAGTGTTTCAAGCTATCGAATCTCCACAAACAAGAAACTGAAATATCTCTGCAAATCAAAAAGCAAGCAATCTAGTAGTTTGTTATTGAACATCTTCTCAAATGGCCTGTAATGACTAACTTACCTTAGTTTAGGTTCATCCAGATCTTTTAACTAGAGAATCTTAGGTAACAACATGTTCCCTAGAACTGACACATGGCAACTTTCTTAATTCTCTAGAGAAGCTCCATGTGGAACTATGTAGGTGGACACGCTTTGATATGCTTGGTGTATACCATAGTTTCTTTGCTGCGTCTGATTCCGCATGATGCGGACCACTCTATGACGAAAATGTGGCATACAAAAATGTAAAGCACATTAAAAAGGAAATCTGCTTTCTAATTGAATTGTGACATCGCCCACAGTTGACATGCCTAGATTAATTCTGATACCTAATTCACGGTTGGACTGTTACATATGTAAATTTACAAACAACAGAGTTTCATAAATTTGTCATGATAATAGCTGTGAATGACTAAAGAGGACAAGATGCCAACTTGTCACGTTAATGTTGCCTTGGATAATCTATCGGATTCTTGAGGTACTCCATTGCTGATAATGATTTTCATTGCGACGATGACAATCATGATGATCATAGTGCGAAATCTTATGGTAATGATACCGCGCTATTGTACAAGTTCACAGGCGAGCAGAGCAATGGATGGTAAGATAAAACACCGAAGACTAACAATAGCAACCTCTGAAGCGGAAAAAAAAGAAGCATGGACGATGGAGCTATTGCGACATCTGGAAATTTTCGTTGATCACAACACACTCCCCGAACTGTGAAACAATACTGCGCAACATTTAAAGATTTCAGTCACAGTCCAAATGCATAATGTTGTAACGAACACAATTAAGGTTAAACAGCCACTCGAAAATGATAAAAGGAACGTATCACATGGTTTAAAGAAACTGGGAAAATTAATCTAAAAAGGCTCATGCATACCATTTGAAAGAATATGTCGTCAGTTCTCCTAATGATCTGTGATTAATGCGACCAGAAAAGTGACATAGGTCAAGCTGAGATTCAATAGGGCGTTCTTGACAAAAATTATGAGTTGAAATTGACGAGAAATAAAGGTATTGTCGCCAATCTGGATGAAGTGACTTTAACTTTCCTTGGACACTGAAAGAAAAGTTTCAGAAAATGAAATTCTGCAACTGTGGCAGACAAACATAAAATACACAGTACTACGGAACTGCAGCTGATTTACTCAACTGGACAATGCTATTACTAGTTGGGGCAACGTTCCTTTCAACAAAAACGATAATGTTGGCAACCTGATCAGGAATAAGCCGCTGGTATGTGCCTTAGACGACAATGGGCATCAGCTGCGACTAGAAAATTATATTTTCATCCCCTGAACCTTCAAACACTCTCAAAGTACCTAATTATTACAGTCCAAAAAAGAAAATCAACAATGGTAAAGGAAAAGCGACAAATGTGCTCCTCTCTTCTACTCCTTTTTTGTCCACCCTCCCCTCTCTCACTCTCTAGAGCCCCCTCTTTATCTTACATACACACACATTCTTTTTCTCTCTCTTCTCCTTCTATCTCTGTCTCTCTCTCTCTATCTATCTATCTTTTTTAATTCAGTTATTTTCCACTGTTACTTGACGTTTATTGTCAACAAACACTGAGTCGCAGATATCTCTTAGACAAAAAATTCTCTCTGGAGAGAAGACTACATCAGAAACAAGTGAGTTCTGAGTGCTTTGTGTACGATCACCAGGAATGAAGAACCTTAGTGGTGCAATGAAACACTTGTTGGACTACATTTTTACTGGTTAATCTTGGTGTCACTCCTATATGTATGCATTTTAGAATAACGTTTGTATTCCCAGGTGGCATATACGCATACTACATAATATTTTTGTACTGCTCTTTTGGTACTTGCGCCATGTCTATCCGTTGTCGACACGTCACTTTTATGATTTTTGTTTCACATCGTATACATCTGTAATATTCACAAGCAGCGATATATCCACTTTCACGCAATCTCATTTGAGCAAAAACTTTTAACTTGTATGGAAGGCCTGACCAATACCAAAAGAATTTGGTGGTATTTTCAGTGGGTTTTTCTTTGCTTGCCTGCTCCACAGTTCTTCCGTTGTTGTAAGTGTTGGGCGAAATAGACGATGGAACACCTACTCCATATTCTCAATTATTGCTATTGACGTCCAGGAAACGATTATTAAACAAAATCCGTGAGTTACAATATACATTACGGTCGTCTGTGCCGACATTTAATAAAAATCCATTTGCAGTATTTAAGAGATATGAAGTATTTCTGAAACATTACCGCAGGGAACAGTTTATAGCCACATTAGCCGTTATTCGATTGCGACTGTCAATTAAAGTTTAAAAACAGGATTTACTGTCGCAATTCTTCAGTATCCCACGAACTTCCCTTACAAGTTTCGAAGTATGGCATCTTCTTCAGGAACATATAACAATACAAAAGCATTTAACTTAAATATACACGTGTTTTAGTACAGTATATTTTTATCCTTTTATTTATTTGTTAGCTTTTAGTCTCAGCGTGTGCTGTGGATTTGCCGGCCGCGGTGGTCTAGCGGTTCTAGGCGCGCAGTCCGGAACCGCGCAACTGCTACGGTCCCAGGTTCGAATCCTGCTTCGGGCATGGATGTGTGTGATGTCCTTAGGTTAGTTAGGTTTAAGTAGTTCTAAGTTCTAGGGGACTGATGACCACAGATGTTAAGTCCCGTAGTGCTCAGAACCTTTTGAACCATTTGCTGTGGATTTTTCTGTTCATCGGAAATGGCTGTCCTTCCAACACTCCGGCTCTTTGCACTATGTTTTCAACTGTCTGCACTCTGGTGAAGTACAGTAGTTGCTAGTATATTTCAAGAGACTACACGCAGTGGACAAAACTGCGACAATGATGGAAGGACAGACAGTTCGATAGCAGGCGCTGAAAAAAATGAATCTCTGCGGTCAAGCTATGTATATTTAAATTGAGAGTTTATGCGTAGCCTTAGTTTCCGGACGATGACATCATTTCTCGAGAAATGATGCACAAATAAAATACTTTAAGCAGAATAACAAAAAATTATGACTGGTAGCGGTCGCTACGGAATCTGTTTACAGTGATTATAGAGGTACGTCAGCTTTGTTGGGCCACCAATCTTCTCATTGGTATAATACGATCCTTAACGACTTCCTTTCTTGTGCCAACCTCTTCATCTTAAGAGTAGCGCTTAATCCTCGGGTCCTCAATTTTTCGTTCGATATATTCCAATGGATGTTTTCCCCAACAGTTCTTATCATCCACAAGACGACTATGGAAATTACTCCGATACCTTAGCGCGTGTCCTATTATACTGCCCCTTCTTTGCAGTGTTTTCTACAGCTTCCTTTGTTGCCTGTTCTGCAGAGAAATTCCTCATTTCGTATTAATTCACCTAATTTTCAACTCCTGTAGCACCACATCTCAATGCTTCGATTTTATTCTTTTCCAGTGTTCCTACAGTCCACGCTTCATTTCCATACAGTGCTATGCTCCAAAAGTATATTATTAGATTTTTCTCTCACTGACCATGATTACTCCACTCGTGGAGGAGGTGCTTTTTCTATGAGATAAGTTCACTACACTCTGTGCAGGCTTTCGGGAAAGCATCGATACTACGCGATGATCCGACTTTCACTTCTCTAATCTGCCGACTGACAGTTGGTAAATGCTTAGCATGCTATAGAAGTAGTGTTCCATCCTCTATAAGCGCCCACAATTGCAGGCTACTTTCGTCAGAAGATTTAATACACAATGAAGTTATTGGCAGCATGATATCGTGAGAAACCTTGTTTGAAATCTATTGTATCACTAGACAAGTGTTCCGAGAAATGAGATTAAGTCCAGGAAAAAGTGGCAGGCACTCAAGTATCACGAAACAAAGATTTTGTAAGTTGTCCCCATCATCTACTGTTAAGATTACATGATTTTGCTAATTGTACCACATGACGCTGATCTTCTGCACGATATGCTGACTTTTTATGCACACTTTTTGACCAAAATACTTTGTTTACAAAAATATGTTCCAGACCGCCACAACACTCATTGTCGTTTAAGGTTCTGTACTCCGTCCGGACAGTAAAGACTCGGGCAGGAGCTTATGACATGGCGCCAAGTCAAGTTACCTTTCATTTCCAGAGCAAGAAGAGTAACATCTTCATCTACAAATCAGTGTTGCCATATCATGCCTTTTTGCTATGGGGACAGTTTATTTTGTACTTTAATGAGGCCTAATTTTAAACTGTGGTACTAGTCAGATGTATTTTAATAAGTACTTGAAGCTTTAAAAGAGTGTGATGTTCACATACGTCCACACCTCAGTGATGTTCGATTTTGCTTTGTACTTTGCAACAAACAATTTCGTGAGAATTATTTTGTATTTGTTTTCATGAAAATTGGACGTGCTTTTTGTGTGGCACTGTGGAAATAAATGCTTAATTGTTTTTTGAAAAAAAGTGAAATTCCTTTATTTGAAGTTCCAATCATTTAATATATTCGAACTTGTGATTATCTGTGTTTTTACACCTTCAGTTCAACATGAATGTCCACTCAAGTTCCTTTATGTACTCCTGTGGTATCATTCAAACCACATCTGTCATCAAGACTAGAGGATGATATCAAACCCAGAACTAAAACAAGTGAACCATCCTCCGGCATCGCAGATGGCACTACTGCAGTGACGTTCAACCCGAATGTGTTACTTCGAATCCTTTCGGTGAAATTTTTTTTGTCCTGTATGAACTTGAAAGCGGCATTATGAAAAAGGGAAGAGCAACTGGATGAAGATGAGATGAGAGGTATGATACTGTGAGAAGAATTTGACAGAGCACTAAGCGATCTAAGTCAAAACGGAGACTCTGGAGTAGACGACATTCCCTCAGAATTATTTTATTTTTATTTTTATTGGCTTCTAGCATACAAACTCAGAACACCCTTGGCAGAGTCATCGATAGTGACATTCCATCTGATGCGCCCGATATAGGGGATGTCCTCAGACTTGGAGAAGAATGTAATAATAACAATTCCAAACAAAGCAGGTGTTTACAGATGTGGCAATTACCGAAGGAAATATCCTCAGACTTCAAGAAGATTGTAATAATTACAATTATAAACAAATCAGGTGCTGACAGGTGTGAGTATTACCGAGTTTAATAACTTAGCGTTGCAAATTACGGACACGAATTATTCGCATAAGGATGGAAAAGTAGAAACTGGCCACGGCGAAGATCAGTGTTGGCTCTGGAGAAATGTGGGAACGTGCGAAGAAATACTTACCTTACGACTTACGTTAGAAGACAGGCCAAAGAAAGGCAAACCTAGGTTTAAAGTACCTGCAAATTTAGTGAAAGCTTTTGACATTGTTGACTGGAATTGAAATTATTAAGCTAACAAGGATAAAATACAGGGAACCAATGGTTATTTGCAACCTGTACAGAAGCAAGGAGAGTTGAAGGACGCGAAATGATCGACGTTTCGACCCCTCTGCTGGTATATTCCTCAGGATCTTCTGGTGTCCAGTACTGCTAGAACACTGTTAGAGACGAGTGTCGTGTCCTCTTATAAAGGGGAATTTTCACGCGTTCGTGCTGGAGAAATGATAGTATTGGCTAAAATTCATTTGGCTACCATTGGTGGGCCATAGTCTAGGCTAATATTCCCTCTCTGATGCAGAAGAAGGGGCGTTGTTAGTTAATCTCCTGTGGATACCATTGGCAGCCCATCATCATTGGATCGAAAGGCACTATTACTCACTTATGCTGGAGAAGGGTTATTGGTTGAAATTCCTGCTACCGCTATTTGTTGGTCGTCATCAATGGCTAGATTCGAAACGGACAGAGCAATAGAGGGTGAATGTTTACCCAAAATATTATTGTCCGCCGAGGTGACTTGCAGCGCGTTGTTTATGCCGCTCACACACTGCAGCCGCATATTTACTTCCTCGATCAATTTGGAAGAAACATGATGCTGCCTAATAACCCAGAAGATTTTAACTTCAGTGTCAAAGGCCACAAAGGCCTTCAGACGTATATAAGAAATTTGTAGCCTATGTGCGATGTTGCTGAATCTGTATATTGAGTAAGCAGTGAAAGAAACCAAGGACAAATTTGGAGAGGGGATTAAATTTCAGGGAGAAGAAATAAAAACTTTATGTTGTAATTGTATTAAAGACTGCAAAGTATTTTGAAGAGCAGTTGAGCGAAATGGACAGTATCTTGGAAAGAAGTTGTAAGACGAACGTGAACAAAAGATATAAAAGTAGACCAAGACTAGAATACTTTAAGAAAGTTCAAAAGGACTAGGTTGCAGGGGTACTGAAGAGGCTCGCACAGGTAGATCTGCGTGAGGTACTACATCAACCCAGTCTTCGGATTGAAGATCAAGCAACAACATTTTTCTGTCAACAAGAGAAGAGGTGGAAGCGTACAGTCGTGGTCGTGGAGGCTTGCACACATTTTCTGGGAAAATCCTCCCCACACTCTCATGGAGTGAGAGCATGTACTCGTAATGACATTGATGGTGATTTTGTCGTCGACTGGTAAAGTGAAGTACATAGTAGTTCTAAAGCAGCAGCATGCACAGAAAGATCTGCTGCCCGTGAGGACGGTGAACCAGAATTCCACCGACAACATTCCTGAGATTATTCAGGTAAGTTTTCTGAATATTTTGGTATAAGGGCCTCGATGTCTCCGGTGGCCAGTTGCACATAACTTAGTTATGATTTATGGTTATCCATTACGGATATTTTAGAACAGTGACTCTATATTGAATGTACACAAGCTATACAAAACTGCAACCAGTCACTTTTTTGAGTAATTATGTTTTATTCTATGTACCGGTTTTCGAACCTTTTCAGGGTCACCTTCAGATGATTTCAGGAAGTTACATCATTATTGTTAGCATAATTCTGGGTGCTGGCTCTACGACAAAAATATGGAAAACACTTTAATGTATCGCCATGACTATAGGTTATCTGTCGATATTGATGTAAATTTAGTTTTTTACTTACTGCGATAGTATAGGCGGCTATTTTCGGTTCGACTCCATCTTTCTGCCTCCATTTTGATGTCCAGATGTTATTTCACTACACACACTTTCACACAAACTATAATAATTTACACTCTGAAAGCGAGACTTTTCTAGCATCCAGCATGCGTTTTAAAACTGTTGCTTCTAACAAAGATCTTGACAGAAAGATATGGCACAGGCCTACTCTGCACAGAGATGTAACTTGTTCTTCTTTAGATGTATTAAAGTCGATAGAAGGGCAAATATTTTAATCTAACCGGCGATAACATGAGAGCACAAAATAAAATAAATAAATTACTACAAGAACAAACTGCAAGTGATCTAATATCTTATTTACATTTGTATATTACGTATAATATAGGCAGTTTACAGCATTTTTTAATTTTTTTTTATTAAATCGTAATTGGCATTAACATGAATACCCAGGAATCAATGATACAAAGTTGTTATATCTGCAGTGAGATGCAGCTGTCTGTTAGACTAGGACCTTTATATTTAAATTGAAATTCATAACGAATCTGCAGATGAACTGTTGAGTTATTTTTGTTGTTATGTTAACATGATCTGTGGTATTAGCAAGAGTAGATTCTGTTTATTTTAGCTAAAGGTATATGTATAAAAGTTATAGTGATTGTAATGGACTAAAGCTGTACACTTTATATTTAAAAAACCATGAACTAAAGTTCTTTAACTGATGACTTATTTTTATTCTAACATTAAAGTGATCTGGAATATTGGTAAAGGCAGCTTCTGTTTGTTCCAGCTAGAAGCAATATGCATAAAAGTACTGATTTATATTAGCAGTAGAGGGCTTTAACATTTAGAAATATAGTACAGATTTTATTCTGTGGTAGGATATTACATTGGCACCGGTGTAGTTAGGATGTAACGAGAGGGAGGGGGGTGGGAGGTCTTTGGGGGGGGGGGGGGGAGGCGGTGTAGGGTTCGTTGAGTGGTTAATTGTTTTGAACTAGTAGATCTTCAAAATTCTGAAGGAAAAATTTGTTTCTCAGTTCAATTTGATCATTGAGTAAATAGTCAGGTGCTGTATTTGTGTAGGTAAATATTTCAATTTCTTCAAGAAGGTCAAGTATTGTGCCTTTGTTGGCAAAATGGAGTATTTGGAGATTCTGTTCTATGTTTTCTGCAGAGTGATTGTATTGGGCAAGATGTGAGGCAAAGCTTGACTTATTACAGTTGTTAAGACATAGTGCATCTATGTGATCTTCAAATCTTCTTGTGAAGCTTCTACCAGTTTGTCCAATGTAGAAGCTTGGACATGAGTTGCAAATGAGCTTGTACACACCTGACTTTTGATACTGTTGTTAGTGGTTTTGGTGCTGTGTATGATTTTATTTTGTATTTTGTTGTTGGCGAAGAAACTTATTTTTATATTGTATGTCGAAGAGGTTGGCAATTTGGTGAGAAACCTTCCCTAGGAAAGGCAGGGTTATAAATGTGGCCTTCTTGTTTGTGGGTGGTTGTTCAGCAGTTGGTTGATTTAATTTTACTGTATGGATTAGTTTATCTATTACTGCAGGGTTGTACCCATTGCTGGAGGCAAATGATTTAATAATTTCTGTTTCTTTTTGTCTTTCACTTGTGTCCATTGTGATTTTAAGCATGCCAATAACCATTGTTCTGAAGAATGCTTTTTATGTTGGTCTGTATGGCAAGAGGGTTTGTGTATGGTAACATTGGCTTGTACGGTTTCCTACCCTGAATAAACTGTTAGCAATTTCAAAAGAAATCGACATAACTGTTAATCCACTTATTCCACTATACCAGCAGACTGTCATTGTCTTCATGTGTTTGCGGTGCCTATGGAACCATGACTGTACCCTAGCTTGCATTTCTTCCTCTAAAGTAAATCGATAGCAATGAACGTCTGTTACATGGCTCCAAAAATCTGGAAATATCATGGGTGGAGATCGGCTACAACGTAGCAGAAACAACCTTGGCAACATGTGGGCGGGCATTATCCTGCAACGGAATGATGCCGTGTGTCGACGTCCATGGAGATTTGGACTAGATGGCGTGTTTCAACTTTTGCAAAGTGTTCTTGTACCACTGTGCGCTAGAAGTCCAAGACCAGTAGGCACTAGCAGTCAAAGGAAAAGGTCGTCATGACTTTGTTACGACTATACTGCAGAAATTTCGCTGGGAAGCCGTTAACCATACAGTCCCGATTTCTCCCCATGCGATTTCCATGTTTTCTGGAACCCTGAAGGAAGACATTGGAGCCGTCGATTTGCTTCGAACGCTTAGATAAAATCATGGGTTCGTTGGCGACCGCAAACATTTTTCCATAAGGCACTGACCAGTTTGCCTCACAGCGGGATGAATTAACACTAACGGCGATTACTTCTGAAATAATAAATAGCTTGAAACCTTCTGGCAGATTAAAACTGTGTTCCGGACCGGGACTGGAACTCGGGACCTTTCCCTTTCGCGGGCAAGTGCTCTACCACCTGAGCTACCCAAGCACGACTCACAACCCCTCCTCGCAGCTTCAATTCTGCCAGTACCTCGTCTCCCACTTTCCAAACTTCACAGAAGCTCTTCTGCGTACCTTGCAGAACTAGTTAGCACTCCTGGAAGAAAGGACTCTGCGGAGACATGGCTTAGCCACAGCCTGGGGGATGTTTCCAGAATGAGATTTTAACTCTGCAGCGGAGTGTGCGCTGATGTGAAATTTCTGGCAGATTAAAACTGCGTGCCGGGCCGAGACTCGAACTCGGTCCAGTACACAGTTTTAATCTGCCAGGAAGTTTCATATCAGCGCACACTCCGCTGCAGAGTGAAAATCTCATTCTGGAATAAATAGCTTACTTAATTTTTTCCTTCTGGCTCGTTTTCTTTTGATTGCCCCATATACCCATGTTTCTGGGAAGATACAATCAAAGAATAAAAAATCCTGTAATATGCAGTCTCCAAAACGAACAATACAAAGAACAGACGAGTACAAAAACTTTTAGAGGAAAAAAATAATGTGATGTGGTTGTTATTGATGCGTTAGCAGTTGAGCATTGCTCCCTTGTGTCGCCCTCCCATTGCAAGCAGCGTATCAATACAGGAGGTGTACGTAGTCCACACTTCTATGAACCACTGCAAACGTAGAATTAACACTACCGACTGTCCCGAGGCAACGCCGAGCTAAACTGAATGTTGGCATTAGTGCACTCAGTAGCAAGCACAGGCAGCGAATTTAACAAGTTTATTTTCAAACAGCGTATCTTGTCGATTTGTTCACTATTGTACTGATATTTCCAGTACCATACATGAGACCAGGTTGGTAGGTACGCAGAGAGCGCACAGGATACGGTTACGATTGTGGATGGGTCCGTAAACAGTTACTGTGAGTTGCACAATCAAACACACAACTTTACTTTTGTAAGAACCATTCATTTACACATTGCTTTAAAAGATCACAATTAAACAATATGGCTGAAGGCCTAGTTAAAGAAGTTGAGGTGTTTTCTGGGATGAAGGCCCAAAACCACACCAAAAACAAGAACGGCTGAAGGCCCGGCTTAGAAATCAAAAGCGATTAAAAATAGAAGGTTATTAAATTTTTTTCTTTAAAAAATACATGCAATTGAATAAAATTAGCGGCTGAAGGCCTACACTACACGTCTGAAGGACAACTATAATGAAACACATTAATAAACAATTTTTCCACTCAAGAAATTTCTTTTTAAACTTACAACAGAACGGCCGAAGCCTAATTAAATATATATTAACTTATTGCACGGCTGAAGGCCATAAACAAATTTGAAACAATGGCTGAAGGCCTGAACAACAAATCAGACAAACAATTTAAAATAAACCCCTTCCTTCTTATAAAAAATTTTCCTTTAAAGAATACACACGACTGAAGGTCTTATTAAAATGGGTTCACATAAATCCCCGGCTGAAGGCCACACATAACACATCAAACAACTACTGGTTTAGGCCCTGGATTACAAACAATTTCAAATAGAACCAATTTTAAGGAATTTTTTTAAATAAAATCAATCTTCAAAGTTTTAATTTAGCACAGCCGAAGACCTTTATGTAAAATTTAAAAAGAACTGAATTAAAACATGGCTGAAGACCTCACACAATACTTCAAACTAAAATGAAAGTCACAATCTAAAACAAACAGAACAAGTGGTGCTCAGAAGTGTTCCAAGGGTCAGCCTGAGAAGGTAGCTCAAATGTGAGGTGAGGTGAGACAGGCAGCCAAGAGTTGAAGTTATACAGGGTGATTCAAAAAGAATACCACAACTTTAGGAATTTAAAACTCTGCAACGACAAAAGGCAGAGCTAAGCACTATCTGTCGGCGAATTAAGGGAGCTATAAAGTTTCATTTAGTTGTACATTTGTTCGCTTGAGGCGCTGTTGACTAGGCGTCAGCGTCAGTTGATGCTAAGATGGCGACCGCTCAACAGAAAGCTTTTTGTGTTATTGAGTACGGCAGAAGTGAATCGACGACAGTATTTCAGCGTGCATTTCGAACGAAGTATGGTGTTAAACCTCCTGATAGGTGGTGTATTAAACGTTGGTATAAACAGTTTACAGAGAATGGGTGTTTGTGCAAAGGGAAAAGTTCTGGACGGCCGAGAACGAGTGATGAAAATGTGGCACGCATCCAGCAAGCATTTGTTCGCAGCCCAGGAAAATTGACTCGCAGAGCTAGCAGAGAGCTGCAAATTCCACAATCAACTGTATGGAGAGTCCTACGAAAAAGGTTAGTTATGAAACCTGAACGTCAACTACCCGAGGCGATGGATCGGGCGCCAGGCAGCCCGTGACAGAGCGCTTCATCACTGGCCTCCAAGAAGCCCTGATCTTACCCCCTGCGATTTTTTATTATGGGGGTATGTTAAGGATATGGTGTTTCGGCCACCTCTCCCAGCCACCATTGATGATTTGAAACGAGAAATAACAGCAGCTATCCAAACTCTTACGCCTGATATGCTACAGAGAGTGTGGAACGAGTTGGAGTATCGGGTTGATATTGCTCGAGTGTCCGGAGGGGGCCATATTGAACATCTCTGAACTTGTTTTTGAGTGAAAAAAAAACCTTTTTAAATGCTCTTTGTAATGATGTATAACAGAAGGTTATATTATGTTTCCTTCATTAAATACACATTTTTAAAGTTGTGGTATTCTTTTTGAATCACCCTGTATAATCGGACGGCAACCCAAACTAGGGGCGGCCCAAGGACCGACCAACAATTTAACCAATTCCCTTCCGTCCGACCAATGGCACAACGATGGAAAATATTGGCTGAGGAAGAGGATACGAACAGCACCACGTCTTCAGAAATTTGCGTTTAAAAACAGCCAAGGGAACAATAACCACTGTAAGCAAATGTGAACCAAACAACTTAAAAGGCCGTCGAACTACACGCCGTGCCGGAGAGCATCAACACGACGAGGAAAGGCACACTGCCGGAAAAGTAGGCTAACGACCATGGCAGGTAACTGGCGCGCTATCGGCCACAGGGCAGAAAATACCGCTGGTGCACTTGGCTGGTAAGTAACTGTCAATTTAATAATTAATCACAATATAGGAAGACGGCTGCAAGATTTCGTCGACCCCGACACATCATAGGTTGCTGCTAGCCCGAACGGCCCAGGGAGCGACAACCCGAAGAGATGTCACAATAGTTGAGGCTTCATAACAGGTTAACTAATCACTCTACTTCAGCGTCCAGTTTCGGTGGGCAGCGAACTTTTTCGCTCTCGTAGCTAGTGCCTCACGATCCGAGAGCGCGTGCACGCCGCCGGCGGTCCCGACCGCGCATCGCATCACGGAGACTTCCTCGCTGCTCCGTCCGAACCGACTGACTACCACACACACCACCACCACCCGGAAATACTAGCGGTCACACCATAGATCAGGCTGTTCCAACCGAGCTCCAGGGAGCCGGAGCGCTCCGGAGCGCTCACTGCGGCAGCTAGGAGCCCGCGTGGAGGGGGAAAGCGAACTCACTGCCCCCTGGCCGCATGCAGCCGTAATGGTCCGTGCTCAATGTCAGCTATGACTAGCCGCGGGAGCTCTGTACCTCTATTGGAGGATACCTTTCTATTCATTGAGAGGGATGGTCGACCGCAGTGTTTTGTATGTCATAAAGTATTTAATTCTGCGAAGAGGTACAATATACAGAATTAAATACAGTCAGGCAGAAGGCGTTGCACGCAGAGAACTGGTAGCCAGGCTTAAGAACGACATACCAGTAGACGTATGTTTAAAAACGGATTCGTAATACGGAGGGTATCAAAACATGCAACATAGTTCGTGTTCTGTAATGCACCAAGAGGCACTGTGTGCTGAAACAGTAGAGCTAGGTGGCGTAATGAAAGATGTCGTGAAGTGTGTGAATTTTGTGCGTCGTCAAACGATTCCTGAAAGATGTGGAAGCAGAGTATGGGGATATGTCTTACCACAATACAGTTCGTTGGCTGAGTCGGGGAAAAGTTCTTGATGTTTTCTTTGCCATTAGTGAGGAAATACCCCTTTTCTCGAAATGAAAGGGGAAGAAATGCGTTGTCTGAAAGATATAAAATGGATATCAGACCCGGCGTTCCTAGCTGACATAACTATGCATCTGAATAATTTAAATCTGTCATTGCAGGGCAAAGGGCAGCTAATCGTTGACATGCACGACCAGATCAAAGTGTTCATGGAAAAGTTACGTTTATTTGAGAGGCAGATGAGTAATGGACATCTAACGTTCTTCAATCATCTTGCTTCTTTAAAATTACCTGAAGGTACTACTTTCGGCGATTACCATGCAAACTTAAAGCAGCTCATCACGTCGTTTGAAACACGATTCCGAGACCTCACTAGTTTGGAAATGGAACTTAAGGTGTTCAGCACTCCCTTTTCAGTTTCCACCGATGACTTGTCATCGTCACTTCAATTGGAGATTATTGATTTGCAAAATTCAACTTTGTTGAAAGAGAGGTACCACAACACGTTGTATTTGTCACGATGGTAGTGTTCATTACAGAAAAAACATTTCCCAAACTTCGCAACAATGCCGCTCAGATCATGTGCATGTTTGGATCTACGTTTTGATGTGAGCAGCTTTTCTGAGCAATGAAAACAGTTATAAAGTAAGGAACGATCGCTTCTTCAGGATGCAACAATGAAGGCCATCCTCCTCATTAACGCTGCGAACACTTTCACGCCTGACATTTCCGATCTTGCAATGAAAAGAAAATTTCAAACTACAGAGGCCCAATAAATTTAGTATGCAATTTCTTGTAAATCATTTGTTTCTTATTTATTTCCTGAAGATCGTATTTCCTGGTGTAGCACGTCACCACGTCTTAGCAGCTATGAGTGTGAGGTTGTCGATCTTGTAAGACGCGGCTGGCACATCAAAACGCTTGCCTTGCCGCCTGCCTCAGCCAGCCGTGCCACGTGCCGGCGTGCCGGCCCACTTGACTGGTCGCAGCGAGCGACACTGCTCCCTGGAGCAGGGAGCGCTCCGCGGCTCACAACGGAGCCCACGAGCTGGAACAGCCTGCCGTAGATAGTACGACAGTACTAGTATCGATAAGCGCTGCTGCTGCCACTCAAGGAGGCAACCAGCTCAATACAGATACATAAATAAATGGTGATAGGAAGTACAATTACTTTGTAACGGTCCATCAGACCATGGATTCCTTGTACGGAAATGCTCAGAAAGAATGCCAGAGTTCGGGTTCACCCTGTATAAATCATTAATGATGACATAAGACAAACAGTAAACTTTCTAGAACATGGTTTTTCGAGGTGACCGTCTTGGATAAATACTTCGCTGAATACTGAATGGAAAGGGCAACAGTGAGATAAGCTGAGTCATCCACCATGTAACTAAATAACCTGCTCATGTAGCATAATGCACAGTGTGCTGACTTCCGAGTCAGGAACGTGGGCCAAGTCAGATCGATCCTGTAGAGCAGATTAGCGACTGTGGGATGGTACACCAGCAAGTCTCGGTGTGGGTTTTAGGTGGTTTTCCATAGTCGTTTAAGCAAATGCTGGGCTGGCCCCTACTTCCGCCACAGAGAACACGATACACAAACTCACTACCTGACAAAACAGCGAAGCACTCGGACTGAGAGAGGAAACAAGATGAAACTTGACAGGTTGCGAGGATACCTACTATTATTAAAGTACTGGCAAAATATAGTCAAATTTACCAAGAACCTGGCAGTATGAGCCCACTCATCATCATGATGTTCCACTTCCTCTGGCCTGGGTGCGTTGAGTGATACGGTTCGGAAATGTGTCATAAAGCCGTTGTATTCTCTCCTGAAGCAATATGGCCCACAGCTGTTGTAAATGGTCCTTCATATCCTTGATAACCGCAATAGTTCCCAGTTGAAGTCTAAGATGGTTCCACGCACATGTAATAAACTGCAACACCTACAGCCGTCTTTACGGTATTATTTATTGGGTGGCCACCAGTTTCGCTGCTTCAGTGCACTGTCTTCAGGCCTTAATTCCAGTCGTATACACGATTCATTAGTGGCAAACATATATGAACTGGTTTTCACAGACTGCCTGCAACAACGATCTTGTGTCTCCAGCCATCAACTTCCAGCGCACATATTCTATCAGGGACAGATCCAAGTATCTAGCTGGCCATAGGAATACCTCAATATAACGCAAAAGGTTGACACAGAAACGTGCCATATGTGGTCGAGCACTATCCTGTTGAAAAACAGTAAATAATACTGTCGCTCGAGAGGTAACACATGAGGACACCGGACGTCCCTGATGTACCAATTTGACATCAAAATTGCCTCAAGTGCGGCCAGACATGGTCTGAAGTCATACTCAATGGCCCCCATACAACGACACCGCTGAGCTGCTGCAACACAGTGGAAGAATGACACCTCACCCCCACGCCACCACAATATTCGTCGACAATGGTTATTTGGGGTTGCGTTGACCCACGATACATCACTGAACGCCATTCGTCAGAGTTCCATGCTCTTCAGTCACATACCACTTCAAATGGTTCAAATGGCTCTGAGCACTATGGGACTTAACATCTTAGGTCATCAGTCCCCTAGAACTTAGAACTACTTAAACCTAACTAACCTAAGGACATCATACACATCCATGCCCGAGGCTGGATTCGAACCTGCGACCGTAGCGGTCGCGAGAGTCCAGACTGAAGCGCCTAGAACCGCTCGAGCACACCAGCCGGCCACTTCAAATGCAGCTATTTGTGTAGTGGCGTTAATGGCTTCCTGCACATCGGTCGGTAAATTCTCAGTCGGGCTGATGTGCATCAATCGTGTTGGATGATAAGGCTGGCTCTGAGCACTATGGGACTCAACTGCTGAGGTCATTAGTCCCCTAGAACTTAGAACTAGTTAAACCTAACTAACCTAAGGACATCACAAACATCCATGCCCGAGGCAGGATTCGAACCCGCGACCGTAGCGGTCTTGCGGTTCCAGACTGCAGCGCCTTTAACCGCACGGCCACTTCGGCCGGCGATGATAAGGAATATTGCAGAGAGTTCCTTACTCATTCTCGGACAGCAGGCGCGCAAATGTGAAGGGGCTAAAACGTGCTTGGTGCACAATACGGCGCTCTTCCCTTGTGGTGGTCAGATGTGGTCAACCAGACCCTTGACATCGAGTTTGCCTGTCCTCAAGTTACCATGCAGTCCATCATCAGGATTCGGTTATATCCGAATGTCCCACAAACCTGGATATTGCACGATCCGTCCAGCAGGCCAACTAGAGACCCAACATGACAGCTCTTTAAAACTTTTCTGCAAAGTCAGTACCGCCATTAGGCTGTTGCTAATTTGCAGTGTTACATTTACACTCACACAATCATGATTTCGGCTTCAAAGTGCCATTATCAAGTGTTTTAAGTGTTATAAATTGCCTAAGATGGCATACTGTCGTATTAAAATGCAGTATTAGACACATTGTCTAAGAGTCGATATTTCTGGCAGAGCCTACTGCTTTGTTTCATTACTGAGTACACCATCTTGACTCAAGATGGTGTACTCAGTAATGAAACAAAGCAGTAGGCTCTGCCAGAAATAACGATTCTTAGACAATGTGTCTAATAGTGTATATAGTGTATTTTAATACGACAGTATGCCATCTTAGGCAATTTATAACACTTAAAGCCCTTGATAATGGCACTTTGAAGCCGAAATCTTGATTGTGTGAGTGTAAATGTAATATTGTAAATAAACAACAGTCTAATGGCTGCACAAAATGGTTCAAATGGCGCTGAGCACTATGGGACTCAACATCTTAGGTCATAAGTCCGCTAGAACTTAGAACTACTTAAACCTACCTAACCTAAGGACATCACACACACCCATGCCCGAGCCAGGATTCGAACCTGCGACCGTAGCAGTCCCGCGGTTCCGGACTGCAGCGCCAGAACCGCACGGCCACCGCGGCCGGCAATGGCTGTACAGACTTTGAAGAAATATATTATGACTGTGGCCCCGCATTATGAAAACATTATGAAGCCCTTTAAAACTCTGTTTGTTCCCATAACGCTGTTTCACACGAGTACACGGTATCTCCACGTCCTTCACAGTGATCACTTAACGCTGAACGCTGTTCGCTCTCCTTATGTACCCCACCCGGCCTGGTAACAACACTAAACACGAAGAACACTAAGGCACTGTTATAGCCGTTCTAACTGCCACAGAGAATTCCCACTCCATTGATTTTCATACCCGACAATGGTGTGTTCTCGTACGAAGTTACATTACATCTTACCATGTCTTCCGGATGCTACACTTCACTTGTCAGGCAGCGTAGTTAAAACAGAATTACACACAGAGGAAAATTTACTCGAACCACACGCAGAGCGTGCACATGAATTTAATACGATCACACACAGAACAAACTTTACACGATATCCAGATAGGTGGTGCACATTATAAGTTGGAGATGAACAGCCAGCAGTGATGGAGGTTAGAGGTTAATAATTAGCAGTGCTGGAGGTATGTATATCCGTCACTGAGATTTATTACTGATGATTATATAACTTTTGAACTGGTTGTCAAATTCTTAAGATAAAAACATGGTTTGCTTTGCAACAAAATTTTTCCTTTGCTAACCACATGCCTATCAGTAGTCAGAGCCTTTGGTAGTTAGAACCTTTTATTTAGCTGGCAGTATTGGAACTTGCGGCATTGCTGTAGTTCGTGTAATGAAGATTTTTGTGAGGTATGTGACTTATGATATGTATGGGTTATTGTTAGGATTTCTACTAATTCAGGGCCATTCTTTTGTATTAATTATTTGAAGTCAGGTTATCATTTTTGGCCAGTCAGATGGCGTTATCCTTGAATATTGTGAGTAACTAATGAATAGGAAAAGTTTGAGTTCTGTTTGTCAGGGCAAATTCAGTAGGTCAGTGTTGAAACGATAAAGAATAGCTAAGAGAATGTACGTCATTTTCACTCAGCAGTTTAACCAGGTTCACTTGCATTCAATTTCACGCAGCAATATAAGCAGAAAATTATCGTTATTAAGAAGTTTCAATATGACTTGCTTACCTCAGTTTATTTTGACAACTGTGGCGTCATGAAGTGCACTTAGGCACTAAGTTAAATGAAAAAAAAATTGCCAAATACTGAAAATGCTGGACCCATACTGGACGGAATGAATGCTAGGGAAATGAATATCTACGACCTCTAACATCGCTACCAATGTTCTTCTGTTATAGACATCGAGATAGTCTCTAGTAGCGTATGAAAGTTCCGTTATTGCATGATACCTTCATGATATTATTCAGCAAATAAATCAAGTACCACGTAGCCTACAGGTAAGTCCTGAGGATAACGATGGGGGATGTCACCAAAAGCTTTATATCGTATACAAACCTGACGTGGTAGGAAACACGCGAAACATGCATCCGAGTGAGCTTTCTAATTGTATTAACACAAATCAACGTGTAGAAACGGTATTGGAGTGCAGTCGTGGGTTTCCTTTGTACTACATGAGCAAAATGTTAATGATGTGCTGGGAAAGGCCGTACTCTATCCGTATGTATGACTCGCTGTTGGGACGAACATACAGCTGCTAGTACGAGATGGTCAACGATCTGTACCCCCAAGACGTCTCACAGGCGTAGCGTCTGTATTTGTTGCAAGAAGTGTAAGATACTTGCTATCGAGCGAGGTTGATGGATTTACTAGAGTAAATTTTTCGCCCTTGCACTTGCAAATCCCACCTCACTCTATCAATAATAAGCCATTTATTTTAAAAATAGTTGTTCCATAATCACTCTATCTTCTTATTTCACTTATCTTTTATTCTTACTACTAGTTTTTGGGTCGGAGCCTCATTTTCCAGCAATCATTCCTGCAATCATCCAAGAAGTCTGGCTAGTATCCGGCATCGTCCTTGGTCATACCTAACCTAAAAAAATGGCTCTAATCACTATGAGACTTAACATCTGAGGTCATCAGTCCCCTAGACTTAGAACTAATTA
Source organism: Schistocerca serialis cubense (assembly GCF_023864345.2). Lineage (NCBI taxonomy): Eukaryota > Metazoa > Arthropoda > Insecta > Orthoptera > Acrididae > Schistocerca > Schistocerca serialis. The sequence goes on from NC_064643.1 coordinate 336,755,590, forward strand.
AACCTAACTAACTTAAGGACATCACACACAGCCACGCCCGAGGCAGGATTCGAACCTGCGACCGTTTCAGCAGCGCAGTTCCGGACTGAAGCGCCTAGAACCGCTCGGCCACAGCGGCCGACGCATACCTAACCTAAACTGGGCTCCTAGTTAGAAACTGTCTTGGGTACATCATAACGTGGATAAGCTTACGTTCCTCCCGATGCGTCAATCTAATCTTTGGTGACAGCTGAGAAAGGAAATGTTTTCCATTGTGGCGAAAAACATCAAACTCTACATCTACATGGATACTCTGCAAATCACATTTAAGTGCCTGGCAGAGGGTACATCGAACCACCTTCACAATTCTCTATTATTACAATCTCGTACAGCGAGCGGAAATAATGAACACCTATATCATTCCGTGCGAGCTCTGATTTCCCTTATTTTATCGTGGTGATCGTTCTTGCCTATGTAGGTCGGTGTCAACAAAATATTTTCGCATTCGGAGGAGAAATTTTGTCACTGGAATTTCGTGAGAAGATTCCGTCGCAAAGAAAAACGCCTTTCTTTTATTGATGTCCAGCCCAAATCCTGTACCATTTCTGTGACACTCTCTCCCATCTTTCGCGATAATACAAAACGTGCGGCCTTTCTTTGAACTTCCTCAGGAGTCTGTGCGATATCAAAAGAAGAATCCACGTAAGACATAAGCGATCATTATACCACAGACTCGCAGCTACACATGATTTGTCCATACCTTGTAACGCTTCCTGTTTTGTTTTAAGTAACATATTCTCTTGGATATCGGACTAATGTGAAAAGAGGGGTGCCCATTATATACAGATAAGCAGATGGCTGCTGAATTTAACCTGAACCGCTTTCTAAGCTAATAGGAATCTATATTTAACGACATTACTGAAACGAAAAGACACTCAGTTGAAACACTATTTCTTAATCCTTGAGAAACGTAAAAGGTCCCTAGTCTCACAGCACTCATTCCGTGCGGCTACAACGAAAAAACTCAATTTGGAAAATTATGCTGAAACTGATTCAACTGTACCTTTAGCTCACTTACTACTTTCGGCATCCTATAAAGACAACAGTGACGATGATAAGATTCAAACTTCCTTGTGGTATGAATGGTGGCCACAACTGCAATATTCCATGATTTGTCCTTCACTAATATATTGACGATACTTCCTACACGTTTTCAGAAACGCTCCCCTCTATTCACTGTACTCTTCAAAATCTTACTCGTGTAAATATTTCTTCAGTTGCACAAACTTTTCCGACACTGTGACCGCACCCCAACCGTCGTCATTAGCCGCTGACTCAACTCTGAGATTCCTCGTCTGTGCCTGACCAATAGTGTGGAGTGTGAAAGGTGACTCCTGTTGAAGCGAAACTGTTCCTTTTGGAAGCTTCTAGACGCCAACAATACTTGTCGTTGATTACTAGTAAGTGTATAACTAACGGTACATTACAAACGGCCCTTGCTGCAGTGCACCATAAACCGCCATAGTTCACGCCACTCGCTACAGTTGCTCGATTGCAATTGAAATGTCCGCAACAGGATATTTTCCAATGATGCTCCAAAGACATTCAATTAAATTATGAATATCTCCTAACTTTACAGTTGTCCTAGAGTGCTACGGAAGACTGAAGTCTTACTACACTAACTGGACAAAATATTAGCCACCACATTAAAACAGCACACATGTGCAGTGGAGTATATTATGGTACAGAAATGGTAACAAACACTTACACGACGGTCCACCACTAAAGTAAGTCACTGCAGTGAAGTTGTGTGAACGTTCTCGTCGGTTGTGTAGAATCAGCGTGTTAAGATGCTTTGACATGGGTTATGACAGAAGGGCAGAAAGTATAGTTTTCCACGATCACACCATGAATGAAATTGCCTGATTTATTGGTTTACCAAAGTGGAAAGCGCAAAGTGTCTAAAAGAAATAGTTTACCTCTCACAAACATGTAACAAGGCGTAAAAACTGAGGTCATAAAAATATTGTAGTTGGCAGAGACCCGACAGGAGGGTCATGCGTTCCCAAAGACAATCAGTTTCAAACCGTAAAGGGATTACCAATTTCAACTAGCTTCTGAATCTGCGAAGAGAACTGCATGTAATTTACATCTGGAGCCAGCTGCCTCGCAAAAGGACTATTATTCACCGTGACACAAAGATGCACGTCTTCAGTGGGCCAAAACTCAACAGGCCCATTGTTCTCCTTTTGTAAACAAGCTGGCCACTTGTCCATGCCCCTTATGACCTTTACGTAAACATATTGGTTACTGGGCAGAGGCCTCCATGTAAGCAAAATCACGACTAGACCCTTTTATCCTTATCTTCATCACACAAAATGCCCACCATTACCGTATATATAATGACTGCCTGCATATTTATGTCATTCTTAAACATTTTATGATCCATCTTACCTTTATTAATATAATTTATGATCCAAAATGGCCAACATATGCACAGTTTTGTGGCAATTTGTTACAATAATTGCTGAAATCTGTCCAATTTTATTCCAGTATTCAAATACCCACTTTTAAATACTTTTCAAGATCGTCATCCAAAGGCACATGTAGATGGTATTTTGTTTTGTGTAAATAAATGTTCTCGTTCCATTATATTCTATCCCGTGACAGTGTTAAACATTAACAGCCTTCTAATTACAATAATTTACATCTGCCCTTAGAAGGCGACTTTGAAAAGTATTTGAAGGTGGATAGTAGGTTTACAGTTTGATAGTGACATCATAGTGTGTCGGACATTGTTTTTAAAATGCTGATAATGCAAAGACGTGAAACATTCCTAAATAAATAGACCTTGTATATAGCAGGAGTATATTTGTTTAAATAATGCACTTTTGTTAATTGTTAAACATGAAACCATGGGATATCAGAGTAATTTGTTTGCAGCAATAGTGTACTTGTTTAAATAATATACTACAGTAATTGTTAAAACGTTAAAAGTCTTTTAATTATGTTAATACACTATCTGATCAAAAGTATCCGGACACCTGGCTGAAAATGACCATCGGTAATGCTGGAATTCAATATGGTGTTGGCCCACGCTTAGTCTTGATGACAGCTTCCACTCTCGCAGGCATACGTTCAATCATGTACTAGAAGGTTTTTTGGGGAATGGCAGCCAATTCTTTACGAAGTGCTGCACTGAGGAGACGTATCGATGTCGGTGGGTCAGGCCTGGCACGAAGTTGGCGTTCCAAAACATCCCAAAGGTGTTCTATAGGATTCAGGTCAGGACTCTGTGCAGGCCAGTCCATTACAGGGATGTTATCGTCGTGTAACCACTCCGCCACAGGCCATGCATTATGAACATTTGCTCGATCGTGTTGAAAGATGCAAACGCCATCGCCGAATTGCTCTTCAACAGTGGGAAGCAAGAAGGTGCTTAAGACAAAAATGGTTCAAATGGCTCTGAGCACTATGGGACTTAACATCTATGGTCATCAGTCCCCTAGAACTTAGAACTACTTAAACCTAACTAACCTAAGGACATCACACAACACCCAGTCATCACGAGGCAGAGAAAGCTTAAGACATCAATGTAGGCCTGTGCTGTGTTAGTGCCACGCAAAACAAGGGGTGCAAGCCCCCTCCATTAAAAACACGACCACACCATAACATCACAGCCTCCGATTTTTATTGTAGGCACTACACGCTGGCAGATGACGTGCAACGGGAATTCGCCATACCCACACCCTGCCATCGGATAGCCATATTGTGTACCGTGATTCGTCAGTAAACACAACGTTTTTCCACTGTTCAATCGTCCAATGTTTACGCTCCTTACACCAAGCGAAGTTTCGTTTGGCATTTACCGGCGTGGTGTGTGGCTTATGAGCAGCCACTCGACCATGAAATCAAAGTTTTATCACCTCCCGCCTAACTGCCATAGTACTTGCAGTGGATCCTGATGCAGTTTGGAATTCCTGTGTGATGGTCTCGATAGATGTCTGCCTACTACACATTATGACTCTCTTCAACTGTCGGTGGCCTCTGTCAGCCAACAGACGAGGTCGGCCTTTACGCTTTTGTGCTGTACGTGTCCCTTCACGTTTCCACTTCACTATCAAATCGGAAACAGGGGACCTAGGAATGTTTAGGTGTGTGGTAATCTCGCGTACAGACGTATGACACAAGTGACACCCAATCACCTGACCACGTTCGATGTCCGTGAGTTCCGCGGAGCGCCCCGTTCTGCTCTCTCACGATGTCTAATGACTACTGAGGTCGCTGATATGGAGTACCTGACAGTAGGTGGCAGCATAATGCACCTAATATGAAAAACATATGTTTTTGGGAATGTCCGGATACTTTTGATCACAGTGTATATTTTAGAGGAATGAAATTATTCAGATCGTTAAGGGAGACGAAACCTTATTTTAGATTTGGAACATGAACTCTGCAGCAGGAAAAGTTGGAGAAGGAAAAAATAGGAGAATATACACTGGCGGAGCGGAGAGGGGAGGGGGGGGGGGGGGGAGGAATACAATGAAAGACAAAACCGCCCTGTACAATTCACACAGAGCACAATTTTGTCATTGCAAACAGTTACTTTAAACCATGGAAAACAGCTGTAAATACTGTATGTAGAGTCACTGATGGGTTACATATAGATTACGTAATAGTAACACAGAGATTTTAAACTGAAAAACATTTTTGGACAAGTGGGCTGTGACCATAATTTATTGGATATGAACTGAAGATTAAAATTATTTTCTGAAACAGGGGAAAGGGACACGACAGAAGATGATAGGCAGGTTTAAGAGGTGGTACAGTGACGGCAGCAGAGAAACTTCCAGTCTAAAAGACAAGAGCTATAGGCAACCTTAAATACCACGTGAGGGGGAATCTAAAAACGGAGTGTATAAAGCAGGCAAAAGTGAATACAGATGTGTACAAAGTTAAATTGACGTGATGTGCAAAATGTCAAATCAGAAATGAACAGAGGAGAAATGCAAAGCTAAAGAAATGTTCGTGCCCATGAGAAACACAGACGCCGATTATAGGAAAATTAAAGAAAACTTTGGAGAACTGTATATCAAGAGCTCAGATAGCAGTCCATTACGGAGCAATGAAGGGAACAAGAACATGTACTTGAAGACAGTATGATTTAAAGGGAAGATGAAGTAGAAGAAGAAGAAACTGAAAATATAATTCTGCGTGAGAAATGCCAGTCAATGACAGCAAACGAACCAAGTCACGAGGCAGCTATGACAAAAGTGTTTTACTTGCATGCCTCAAACTTCAAGAAAAAAGTAGTAATTCCAAATCCAAGAAAATCAGATGCTGAAAGCGGCAATATTACAGTAACATAGTTTAATAAGTCGTGTTTGAAAAATAGTGACACGATCAATATCTACAGCAGACTTAAAAAGTTGGTAAAAGTCGACTTATGGAAGATCAGTTTGGATTCCAGAAACATGTAGAACATCTGAGGCAATATGGTCTCTAGGACATCTTTTAAGACAGACTGAAGCAAGAGGAACCTATGTTTACAGAATTTGTAGGCTCTTGATAATGTTGACTGAACTACGCTCTTTGGAATTATGAAGGTAGCAGGATGAAAAACAAGGTGCGAAGAACTAGCTATAACTTCTGCAAAACCAGACTGCAGTTATAACAAGCGTAGGACATTAGAGGGATGCAGTATTTGAGAATGGAGTGAGAGAGGGTTTGCAAACTATCCCTCATGTTATTAAATCTGAGTTAAATTGATTGTATCTTGAAAATCAACAAAAATGAAACAAGTTGTCCAATTAAATTAGTTGACAGTTGGAAGTTGTGTGTATGTACTGAAAAGCACAGACTACTTCCATAAGTAATGGTAATCAAAACCTGATACTTCTATAATACGCAGAATATGTTACTTTATCATCTCAGAGAACAAACTTGTTAACGTGATCTGACGTGTCAGTTAAATAGAAAGTATTCAGACATCACACACTTTCATAAATTTAGTACAATGAAGAGAAAGGGGCCTACATATCTAACATTGGTAAACAGCACCTGAGTGCACTGGTTCTTAAAAGCTAACGATTAAATTAAATATGTGTTAGCTTTCCGCTTATAGTGTCCAGCAGTGCTATGTGGATGCTTCCTCGTTTGTGTAAACATAAATGCAGAATGCAGAAATTGCTTAATTTTAAGAGTGATCATTTAAAATTGTAGCTGCCTTTTTTAAAACAATATCGCAAAATTTCGATCACATGATACAACGCAATGTGTCACAATATCACCAGCAACACGGTAGAGGGTAATGCAAGGTATATTTGTGATAATTTTATTTTTTTGCCACTGAGCTGCATGTGCCTCTCTTTATTATAAACCCAAATGTACACATGATGTTGGAATGTAATCCAAAGATGCATAGAACGATTTCGGTATTGTACGTATTATTACGACTATGAATAAATTAATGTTTTAAAATTTTGGAGCTCATTTGGTGACCAGATTAAGTAACTTAAAATAATGGTAAGGTAACTTTGTGACTGAACGAAAACGAGAACCACTACGCAAATATAATCAGCTTTAAACAAGGTTATTAACTTTTAGATAACCTTAATGAAGTCAAAAATTTTATCGTATTAGCTCTTCTTTTCTGAATTTGAATATATGATGCTGTGTTCCGATGCACATTAGTCACACTTGAAAACTTCTTCGTTGGTAACTGATGACTGACCAAGAACAAGACAAAATACACACTGCACCCATCTTGTACCATTCTTCCTCTTTTCACCTTGAGAAGTTCCACAGCACCAGTCATTGTCACTCTAGGTTCTTGACCCTGTGGCTTGCCGAGAAATAATCAGCTATAACGTCTTATTATACCAGCTTTCAAGTGAAGTAAGACTTTTGCTCTTGGACCTCCTTCCATGTTGCTTTTACTTGGATTCAGATTGTCGAAAGCTGTCTGATACCTCACAACTAGCGTTAGGATAACCTTAAGGTAAACACATGGAAGGTGGACCCACATATATTCGTCATTTGTTGTTTCACGGAATTCGCTTTATTGCTTAACAACAATATTATAATTCGAACGTTTTTTTAAAAAAACAACTTGTTAACAGAATTATGACACTCACAACCTTTTAAAAAACTGAATGGGCTCAATTCATTAAACACAAATTTTGACAATTTATACCAGTAACAGCAAGGCTTGAAACCTGAAGCATACAGATCCCAAAAATAAGAAAGAAGTCACATCAACTAGGCGTGGCTGGAAGGAAGTTCTATAAAATATTTTATCAACGAAACGAATTACAATGTCAGCCATAAAAGTACTAACAGTTTCCAAACTTAGGCAGCACGTTGCACAAACGGATAACGTCCATCCAAAATGTAGAAAGGATTACAAGTCGCGCCACTGATTGTGGCTGTTGCATAGCCGCTTAATAGTGTAGTATAATAAAAGATCCATTAAGCAATAAATCGCACAATCCCCCAAAACACAGACAAATGGTGAAGGTATAAAATTTACTGTCATTACCAACTAGTACACACCAACAAAACAGTGATAATGACTCTTAAATAAATATACAGTTGCCCAAAACATAAGTTGGGAGGATATGCAAGTTAAATGTGATTCTCAACTGGTACACATCAGCAGAAACGTTGACAGTGATGTTTAAAGAATATACAATTGCCTAAAATTCAAGGCAGGCTGAGAACTACAGCAGACGGCTATCGCAGCCAACGACGAAGAAGCAGGCAATTTTCACAATGAGTGGAGTTCTGTAATGATTGTGGATCAAAGGAAAGGCTCAACAGTTTCTATTGCTAAGCAAAAGGCCTTAAACCTAACGCGCGCATAAGTAGTAGTAAGGTGTACGGTCTAAATGAGTAGTTAAAGAGGAGGTACAGCAAGGAGGAACTTCGGGCTTGTAAAACACGCTTTGAACCTCACGAGCTTATTAAATTCACAAAGTAGAACAAGCTACTAATTCCCGATTAACTGGCGACACCCCGCCGTGGCACACATCAAACGATCAACTTTACCTAACTTGAGCCACCTCGACGCGGCTGCTAGAAGCACTAGATGGCCGGCCAATCCAGACGCCATGCGAAGACGGAAGTGCCGCCGCGGCAGAAAACTAAGACGTCTCTGCTCCAGGCCCAGGGAACAGGAACGCGCTATTGCCCCCATAAGTACCTTGCCAACACACATCAAAAGGGAACGGTAATCTGCGCAAATAAGGCTACAGACGAGAATGCGTAAGATCTAGAAAATCTGAACTAATCGCGCAGGCGATTACCGGTACAATTTAAACGCTTAACTCAACTTAAAATACCTATTATTTAGAAGGGGAAATATCAGCGACTGCTGATGCAATGATTCAAGCATATCTACAAAGGATGTTTTGCCTCCGACACATATTATGTAACAAATTTAATTCCATCCACTGAATTTATAACGGGAAATACTCGTACACTTGCACGGAGTATGGCCTGGAACACAAATTGCGATTGTTAACATTGGCCTATGATCATACACACATTCAATAACAGGCACGTTAATATATCAGGACCAATTCCACATAACACAGACATTGCCTTGCAATATCAAGTACCCAAAAGATAAGAAAACAACACTTAACTCCACTCAGGTGAGAAGGAGCCGTGACTTGCAGGATTCCAACCTTGGTGTTATTGCCTCCAATGCGTGCTGGCGGTCTTCGAGGTACTGTAAAATTTAAGCTTGCAGAGCAGCCGGTAACTTGACGACCAGGTTGCAAACGATGTCCGCCGCTCTCCCGCAACTCGCTGCTGTCAACACTTAAGCAGGTCGGCAAGGCTTGCCCACGGCCAGCCGGCCTGTGTGGCCGAGCAGTTCTAGGCGTTTCAGTCTGGAACCGCGCGACCGCTAAGGTCGCAGGTTCGAATCCTGCCTCGGGCATGGATGTGTGTGATGTCCTTAGGTTAGTTAGGTTTAATTAGTTCTAAGTTCTAGGAGACTGATGACCACAGAAGTTAAGTCCCATAGAACTCAGAGCCATTTGAACCATTTTTTGCCCCCGACCGATTTAACCACTCGCGGCTTCTCGAGGAGCGTACCGGACAGCAGGAGTCCCCCAAAAGCCACAACTTTCCAGCCACGTGCCTATCAGCTAACTGACTGCACCAGCCCCGCCAAACCAACAACACACGCCAAAAGTCCTTGCTCGCGGGGTACGATCAAATCGCTGTTGGCAACTCAAGTAGGTAGTGGCCCAGCGCCGAAGCCTTTACGGCTCACTGTTGGCAGACGGATTATTGTTTCAACCTGTTGTTGATTTTCCCTTCCCTTTTCTTTCAATTGTGATGACGCCACGGTTTCCTTCGAAATCGCCTCTCGACCGAATGGAAAAATCCAAGTTTTTATAAATGCATTTAAATATTATCATGATAGAAAGCCTGAACAAAGCCAGATGGAGGAGTGAATAAAAATTTGCTTTACTTGGCTGCTCAACAGGATGTTCTCTCATGTAGGCATTAAGGGGGGTAGGACGCCAAACGGGCCGACTTGGAGCAGGGGAGACATCAAAGGACATTTTAATTTCCAGTGTCTATACTTTTACAAATAAATTCATGAAACTTCGTCAGCATCTCCAGGAAGGATTCAGGATTCACACTCATTGAAGTGGAAGTTCGAAAACGTAACAAAATAATTTTTTTTACGTGTGAAATTTCATCATTTTTTCACTTACTAATGGGTGCATTTGTTGCTATAGGTACACTTTTCTTCACTCGTTAGAGATATTCTTTTATGAATTTTGCACAGCATACATACCATACTTACAGGTGTATGAAACTCTAGAATTTATTTCATTTATGAAAAAACGAATGATCTGTTGTATTTTAGACTTCATTTTTAGAAAAAAAAACACAAATTTTGTAGTTAATTACCTCAATTCTTACTACAGTTTTTAATAGATTTGGAAAATTCTAGAGTTTCATACACCTTTAAGTATGGTTTGTTTGCTGTGCAAAATTCATTGAACCATCTCTCTTACTTATGAGGAAAAGTGTACCTATAGCAACAAATGCTGCCATTAGTAAGTGAAAAAATGATTAAATTTCACATTAAAAAAATTACTTCGTTATGTTTTCGAACTTCCACTGCTATGAGTGTGGATTCTGAATCCTTCCTGGTCATGCTGACAAAGTTTTATGAATTTATTTGTAAAAGTATAGACTGTGGAAATTAAAATGTCCTATGGTGCCTCTCCTGCTCCAAGTCGGCCCGTTTGACGTCCTACCCCGCTTAAGGTGTAGTGCTAAATTTGATGGATTTATAAATCACTACACCAAGCGGCTGAAGGATATGATTTGTGCGAGCTCGTGCATTGATAGGAGGACCTTGTGAGTTCATAATCAGAATCACTAGGGAGGAATGTGGAATGGCTCTGATAAAAATCTGGAACCATTCTAAAAGTATTGTACTGCTAATCCAGTCCTCAGGGGAAAGTTTTACCACTGAATTTTTTTCAGTAGATCATTCCACCGAACTCCTTTGAAGATAACTAAAGGGTGTGCACTCCTAAAGCATCGACTACACACAGACCAACGCAGAGCCACGAAATGCCATGAAGAAGGCGCTGACCTGTGCGTCAATGGAAAGAGCGGGCAGTGCCACATCTCCAGGAAGACAGGTTCAGCACCCCACGTCAACGCTGATTTAACCAGCCGCCCAAGGATGGTCGGCCCAGTTCTGAGTGTTAATAAGACGATACGTAGGCTGAGTTCTGCGAATAGTAATAGTGTATAAAAGTACTTCACATATGAGGCACAGGAATCAAGTTAAATTATGTTTCTTTCCTTTTTAGAAATAAATTCTTGCATTAATCTCAAAGTGTTTGTAAGATCATTTTGGATTCCTGAGACCGGTTATAGCAACTTCTCTCCTTCTCTCGTGGACAACGGAAATATTGTGTGCAGATGACAGTTTGATCCGGCTGAAGACCCGACAAGAATCTGATCTCCTAATACGCCTGGAAGGTCTCCATACTTACTTCTCTCCTTCCTTGTTTGTGTTGGAGCTAAGTCCCACAGTAGCTGACACAACAAAGGGTGCATCCATGTTCTATCTGCGCAAATGCATTCCAGCAGGGAATGCGTTTCTACTGGTGAGAGCAATTGTTCTTATTATGGAAGCTGTTAGTCTGAGGTCAATTTATCTGTATTTTAAACAAAGTTTAACAATTTAATTTCAAGGTCTTTTTTCAATGAAAACTGTCTTTCGAATTTAGTAAAGAGGACAGTTTAAATTTCAGAAATCCTAGAAACAAAATCTTTCATTGTCGAGCATGGAACATCCATTTTCTTGGAAGCAACATAAACTGAGCCATTTTGATTGTTTACAAAATTGTTCAAATGGCTCTGAGCACTATGGGATTTAACATCTGAGGTCACCAGTCCGCTAGACTTAGAACTACTTAAACCTAACTAACCTACGGACATCACACACATCCATGCCCGAGGCAGGATTCGAACCTGTGACCATAACAGCAGCGCGGTTCCGGACTGAAGCGCCTAGAACCGCAGGCCACAACGGCCGGCTGATTGTTAACCAATTTTGTAGCCTGCATTAGATGATTCCTGTCGTAAGCGCAATCTCTTGACCTTTCCTTGGGCCATTCAGCCTGAAATAAATTAGATAAGCCAATTTCGTGGTAATTGCAAAATTAAGTCAGATACACGTCAGTGTGGAAAATTCAACAAGAAATAATTTACATGTAGTGTTCCACACTGATACAATGCGCTGGATTCGAGTTATAAGTCAAAAAGGTAACCGGTGTGAAAACATCATTTTTACAACTAGTGCAAAGCTAACAATTTCCTCACACAACCTGAGCTATATCTTCCGTCGCATGAGTGGCAATTAAAATATATAACTGCATATGAGCAGTTTATATTATACACAAGACGAAGATACATGTTTTAATTCACATATCTTGATAGATTAACTCTTCAATGGATATTAAAGAAACCTTCGTTAAAACTGTGAATATTTGTGAAGAAAACTCGCGGCTAACAGCAATTCTTTCTTTCATAGTCGTCTATTTGCAACTCGCACCGGTGAAGTAGTCTGTTGCCATTTGTGATACACAAAGGAACTAGTAGGTGAAGATGGAAACTCCCTCGTCAATAGGTATGTCCATGACAAGTCCCGGGAAAAATACCATGAACACACCTGTCTCACGAAAATACCTCCCTTTTCCCTACATAGCCCTACGTTTTCTCATCACTTGAAACCTAATTAGCATGCAGTGAAATTGTACTCATTATTATTTATCATTCTCAGTGGTAGCTGAGTACTCGAACGTGTGTCTATTAGAGTGACTGTGATTCGTGTAATTAACTTACACAAGACAGTAAGGTGGCGGCTGACCTGCGTGGCACGCTCAGATGGATTAAGGATAAAGAATAGTATGGTTCTGGGAAATGAACTTGTAAGAAGCGAATTAATTTTAAATACAAGAGAAATACTTAACAGCTGTAAAGGGATAATCTAACTTGCAATTCCGAGATTTAGATTTACAAGCAGAAAGAAATATTGTCTATGCAAAATCTTATTCTGATGCCTTGAAAAGCTAATCTTTATACTTGAAGAGAAGGTAACTTATATGAATTTATGGTAGCACGAAATGAAGTAACGTAATTTTAATTACTTAATTTTTTTTGTGCCATCTGTATTCTGACTGGTTTGATGCGATTCGCCACGAATTCCTCTCCTGCATTAAACTCTTCATCTCAGAGTAGCAGTTGCATCCAGCGTTCTTAATTCTTCTTTGGATGCATTAAAATCTCTTCGTCGAACAGGTTTTATCCTCTAAATTACCATTGAGGTTGTTCCCTGATGTCTCAATACGTGTCCTATAATCCTGTCACTTCTTCTTGTCAGTGTTTTCCACATGCTCCTTCCTTCGCCGATTTTGCGGAGAATATCCTCGTTCCTCACCTTATCAGTCCACCTAATTTTCAAGAGTCTACTGCAGCAGCAGAACTCAAATGCTTCTGTTCTCTTCTGTTCCGGTTTTCCCACAGTCCGTGTCACTCTGTGCTCCAAGCATACATTCTCAGAAATTTCTTCCTCAGATTAAGATCTATGTTTGATACTAGCCGACTTTTCTTAACCAGGAATGCCTTTTTACCAGTGCTAGTCTGGTTTTTATGCCCTTTGTGATCCGTCCATTATGAGTTATTTTTCCAGTGCTAGTCTGGTTTTTATGCCCTTGGTGATCCGTCCATTATGAGTTATTTTTCCATCTAGGTAGCAGAATTCCTTAACTTCATCTACTTAGTCATCACTATTTATGCCGCCAAGTTTCTCACTATTCACGTTTCTGCTACTTCTCATTACTTTCGTCTTTTTTCGACTTACTCTCAGTTCACATCCTGTGCTCTTTAGACTCTCCATTCGATCCAATAGGTGATGTGATTCTTTTTCGCATTCACTCGGGATACCAATTTCATCAGCGAATCTTATGACTGATATTCTTTCACCCTGAGTTTTAGTCCCACACTTGAACATTTCTTTTATTTCCGTCATTGCTTCCTCGATCTGTAGATTGATTGTAGTAGAGGCGAAATACTGCATCCCTGTCTCAGACCGTTTATAACCCGAGCGCTTTGTTCTTCGTGTAATCCAATAAATAGCTTCCACACAGTTTGAAATATCAACCAATGAGAGTCTTTTACTTCATGAATGCGTGCGATTGGATAACTACTCATGGCGTAGTACATATAAACACTGCGAAGTTAACTGCGCCATGAAAAGCAAACCATCGTCACAGTAAGTAAACTCAATTGGTCTCACTCAGTTCCTCATGCATTGTAGTGTCTGTTCAACAGCGTGGACCTCCTGCAGACAAAGGCTGCTGTCCTCTTAATATACGAACATATTACAGAGTGCCTCTTCGATTGAACCATACCAAGCACCATCAGTAAATGCCAATTATAATGGCTGTTAACTCTGAAACGAGGAGTACTAAATGGCTCAACACACAGCAAGTCACCTTCGTGTTGCAAAAACGGCGTAATAACGGATCTAACATCATTCTATACGTACAGAGCGCCGGTTAGTGTTCCCTTCAGAAACACCGAAGGTGATCGAGAGTTGTAGTTTATCGCACTCCAGACCATAAAGCTAGAGGTGGGACCAGTGAGTCTTGTACGAAGGCACTCTACAGACAACGCTCACCAGTTCTACGAGGGTAATCCCAAAAGTAAGGTCTCCTATTTTTTATATGTACATAGACCTGTTTATTTCTACAATGGTTTACATCAGTTTACAGCTTGAACATTTAGCTATTTTTCGACATAATCACAATTTCTGTATATGCATTTTTGTAAATGCTGTGACAGTTTTTGTATGCCCATGTCATACCAGCTCGCCGCCACGCTGTTCAAATAGTTATGAACCTCTTCTTTCACCTCGTCGTCGGGGCTGAATCGCTGGGACCACAATTAACGCTGCCCGGTACTGTAAGACCATGAAACGGGCAATTCAGAACCGGAGAAAAGGAATTTTGAGCAAGGGCCTACACATCGCTCGGTAAACCGTTGCTCTCCTGCAACAGTTTCAGTGGAACATATCACCCACCCACCCTATAGTCCTGACTTGGCGCCCGGTGACTATTACCTGTTCTACAGGTTAACAGAACATTTGGCCGGAAAGCGATTCAGTTCCGAAGACGAGGTGAAAGAAGAAGTTTGTAACTTTCTGAACAGCATGGCGTCGAGCTGGCATACAAAAACTGCCACAGCGTCTACAAAAATGGTGATTATGTCGAAAAATAGCTAAATGTTCAAGCTGTAAACTGATGTAAACCATTGTAGAAATAAACGTGTCTATGTACTTATAAAAAAATAGGAGACCTTAGTTTTGGGATTACCCTCGCACGGCGTACGCGTACGCGAACGTCACTTGCGTGTAGGCAGAACCTACTTTCAGACCACGGCGCGCCGTTTCATCTTCCAATTCCTCTGACGGCACCAGTCGATCCTTGTACGTCGATGCTGAGGCGTAAGGGGATGACTGGCTAGAGGTGTATGTGCCCACTGCTAATAACCGGTTCGCAACACTTCGTGTTGACATGTCCTTTGGCCTCACAAACCCTTTTATCTATGACGCGGTCGCTGTACGATCTGCCACAGCTGCCCTTACAATACGACGAGCCTAGAGGGCGTTTGTGCTGCGTGGACGCCCAGAGTCTCGTCTACGGATGTGAGAATTGTTCACGTGACCACTAATACCAGCATAATTGCACAACTGAAGCAGCACGTCCAACTTGGGAAGCAATTCCGCGAAAAGACCATCCAGCCACTCAGAAGACCAAATTTGACCACTTTCAAAGTCAATCAGTTGGCTGTAGGAAGTACGAGTGCGTCTCCGTGGTACGGTTGTCTGCTTGCTTCACACGTTTACACCACCTACTGCTATTCACAATAAAGTGCCTGGCAGAGGGTTCAATGAACCACCTTCCACTCTCGAACGGCACGCCGGAAAAACCAGCACTTAAATATTCCTATGCCAGCCCTGATTTCTTTTATTTTATCGTGATGACCATTTCTTCCTATGTGGGTGGGTGGCAACAGAATGTTTTCGCAATCGTAGGAGAAAACTGGTGACTGAAATTTCATGAGAAGAACCCGTCGCAGCGAAAAGCGTCTTTGTTTTAATGACTGCCTCTCCAATTCACATATCATGTCTGTGACACTATCTCCCCAATTTCGCGATAATACAAAACGAGCTGCCCTCCTTTGTACTTTTTCGATGTCATCCGTGAATCCTATCTGATGCGGATCCCACACCGCACAGCAATACTCCAGAATAGGGCGGACAAGCGTGGTGTAAGCAGTCTCCTTAGTAGACCTGTTGCACCTTCTAAGTGTTCTCCCAATGACTCGCATTCTTTGGTTTGCTATACCCACAATATTATCTATGTGATCGTTCCAATTTAGGTTATTTGTAACTGTAATCCCAAAGTATTTAGTTGAATTTACAGCCTTCAGATTTGTGTGACTCATCGCGTAATCGAAAATTAGTTGATTTCTTTTAGTACTCATGTGAATAACTGCACACTTTTCCCTATTCAGGGTCAATTGCCACTTATCGCACCATACAGATATCTTATCTAAATCATTTTGCAAGTCGTTTAGATCATCTGATGACTTTACAAGACGGTAAATGACAGCATCATCTGCAAACAATCTAAGACGGCTACTCAGATTGTCTCCTATGTCGTTAATATAGATCAGGAACAATAGAGGGCTACAGCTCTTCCTTGGGGAACGCCGGATATTACTTCTGCTTTACTCGATGACTTTCCGTCTATTACTACCAATTGTGACCTTTCTGACAGGAAATCACGAATCCAGTTGCACAACTGAGGTGATACTCCGTAGGCACGTAGTTTGGTTAGAAGACGCTTGTGAGGAACGGTGTCGAAAGCCTTCTGGAAATCTAAAAATATGGAATCAATTTGACATCCCCTGTCAACAGCACTTATTACTTCATGAGTATAAAGAGCTAGTTGTGTTTCACAAGAACGATATTTTCTGAATCCGTGCTGACTATGTGTCAATAAATCGTTTTCTTCGAGGTACTTCATAATGATCGAATACAGTATATGTTCCCAAACCCTACTGCAAATCGACGTTAGTGATATAGGCCTGTAATTCAGCGGATTACTCCTACCATACCGAACCTTCTGATTGTGAGCATTCCCTACTAAAAGGCAGATACAGATGGTGCTCTGATAGGTATGCTTCTACGCTATCTGTTGGCCTACGATGTTGAAACCATTATCAGCAGCTACACCTACTATCCCCCACGTGGCAGATGCCGTCTTCTGATCAAAATCGACGTCGTATTTCAGCGTGTATTAATTTTTTTCCGTCAGCGTATTTCAGGTATTAGTAGCTGCTCCTTCTTGATGAAAGCCCTTCTACTATGTGTATTTCATGCTACTATATCTTTCTTGCCGCTTCGTTATTCTTCTATTTCGAAATGGGAAACTTCTCCCACTCAAGAATTTCTGGTCCCGTTTAAACATTTAGCATCACACATCTACGTTTTGTTCGCTCTGTATTGGTGCTGGACTGCCAGCCGTTGTGGCCGAGCGGTTCTAGGCGCTTTAGTCCGGAACCGCGCTGCTGCTACGGTCGCAGGTTCGAATCCTTCCTCGGTCATAGATTTGTGTGATGTCCTTAGGTTAGTTAGTTTTAAGTAGTTCTAAGTCTAGGGGACGGATGACCTTAGATGTTGAGTCCCATAGTGCTCAGAGCCATTTGAACCACTTATTGGTGTTGAAATGTAAATGTTACGTGAAGTGTATGCCACAAACGCTGATAACCCGTATCCTCGCCAATCAGTTAAATTTTCTGAATTCATTAGAAAAGGGAGGAGCACCTTGCAGTGGGAGAGTCGCGCCTGCTCAGTGGCCATAAGACAGCGCGCACCTTCTGCTGGGCCCGTAACGCGATCTCGTCCAATATTTGGCCGCCGCGGCCGAATCGATCCGACAAACACCCCCCGGAAACGACTCTGCCGCTGAGGTTCCACACGTGGCGAGATCCAAACAACTGGAACTGATTTCTTATTTGATTTAATATGCTCCTTTACACAGAGCAATACGAAGCCTGTTTTTTCTATTCTTTTGTTAGTAATTTTGTTATTATTTGAAAGCCCATATCTTAATTTATTTCTATAATAATTTCCGGCTGTGCTAAGCTCTTATCATAATGAACAACCAACTTCTGAGTACTCATAAAAATTTTCCATCTGAATTTCCTATGTTAAAACAACCGTTGTAGACTGAAGCGCCAAAGAAACTCTGTAGGGAAGCGTATTCAAATACAGAGGTATAGGTGTCTTGTCACGGTTCGCGCGGCTCCCCCCGTCAGAGGTTAGAGCCCCGGTTTGCTCCTGGAAGAATGCAACCAAAGACGACTGAAGAGAATCGTTCAACGTGCAGAACTGCAACACTTCCGCAAATTGCTGCAGACTTTAATGTTGCACCATCAACTCAGCGTGCGAACCATTCAAAGAAACATCATCGATAAGGGTTTTCGGAGCTGAAGGCCCAGTCGTGTACTCTTGATGACTGCACGACACAAAGCTTTACGCCCACCTGCGCCCGTCAACACCGACATTTGACCGCACTCCAACTGCACACGCCCCACACCACTATAGCGCCTCCACCAGCTTGAACAGTCCCCTGCTGACAAACAGGGCCCATGGATTCATGAGGTTGTCTCCATTCCCGTACACGACCATTCGCTCGATAAAATTTGAAACCAGTCTCGTCTGACCAAGCAACATGTTTCCAGTCATGTTGTTGTTGTAGTCTTCAGTCCTGAGACTGGTTTGATGCAGCTCTCCATGCTACTCTATCCTGTGCAAGCTTCTTCATCTCCCAGTACCTACTGCAGCGTACATCCTTCAAGGAAAGCGTTTCTGAAGAAGAGAAGTTTGTTAACATCGAGTACTAATTTACGTCGTTTCTGAAAGTATTTGTATGAAGTGTAGCCATGTATGGAAGTGAAACATAGACGATAAATAGTTTAGACAAGAAGAGGATAGAAGCTTTCGAAATGTGGTGCTACACAAGAATGCTGAAGATTAGATGGGTAGACCACATAACTAATGTGGAGGTATTGAATAGAATTGGGGAGGAGTTTGTGGCACAACTTGACTAGAAGAAGGGATCGGTTGGTAGGACATGTTCTGAGGCATCAAGGGATCACCAATTTAGTACTGGAGGGCAGCGTGGAGGGTAAAAATCGTAGAGGGAGACCAAGAGATGAATACACTAAGCAGATTCAGACGGATGTAGCTTGCAATAGGCACTGGGAGATGAAGAAGCTTGCAGAGGATAGAGTAGCATGGAGAGCTGCATCAAACCAGTCTCAGAACTGAAGACCACAACAACATGACTGGAAACATGTTGCCTGGTCAGACGAAATTGGTTTCAAATTTTATCGAGCAAATGGACGTGTGCGGGTATGGAGACAACCTCATGAATCCATGGGCCCTGTTTGTCAGCAGTGGAATGTTCAAGCTGGTGGAGGCCCTATAGTGGTGTGGGGCGTGTGCAGTTGGAGTGATATTGGACCACAGATACGTCTAAATACGACTCTGACATGTGACACGTACATAAGCATCCTGTCAGATCACCTGAATCCATTCATGTCCATTGTACATCCCGACAGACTTCGGCAATTCCAGTAGAACAATGCGACAGCCCACACATCAGAACTGCTACAGAGTGGTTCCCGGAACACTATTCTGAGTTTAAATACTTCCGCTAACCACCAAACACCCCAGACATGAACATTATCGAGCATATCTGCGATGCCTTGCAACGTGCTGTTCAGAAGAGGTCTCCACCCCCTCGTACTCTTACGGATTTATGGACGGCCCTGCAGGATTCATGGTGTCAGTTCTCTCCAGCACAACTTCAGACGTTAATCGAGTCCACGCCACGTCGTTTTGCGGCACTTCTGCGTGCTTGCGGGGGCCCTACACGATATTAGCCAGGTATACAGGTTTCTTTGGCTCTTCAGTGTATTACACTGAGTGGCCGAAAGCCATGGAAAGGCAATGTCACGCAGTTGTTCGTCGGTGGTCGGTGGTCGGTAGTCGCCTGCTGAAACCTACAGATTTTGGGTAAAATGAGGAAACACCGCGAGAAATGCATGCTTGAACATAAATGCAGATGCTAACCAGCCCTGCAGATTACGCTGTTGCATTTGACGACAAACGGCACCTGAACAGTTTCCTCAATACCCTAAAAGTGTCAGTTATGGTCACAATAGTGTTCCCTGTAGTAGTCAGTGCATTATGTCGCAGTTATGTGAATTCAAACTTGGGCAAATTGTCAGTGCGCGAATGGTGGGTGTTCCCAAACCACGCTACCCGAAGTGCTTGGTGTTTCAAAAGACACTGTATCGAATATTTATATCGCGCATTGGGAAAGCGGAAAAACACATCCACTAAGTCACAACGCGGACGAATGTGTGTATTGAGTGGTCGTGAAGGATGGTCAGTGAATAGGATTGTGACGAAAAATAAGAGGATGACAACTGCAAAAGTCACCACAGAATATCGTACTCATGAAACCCGTCGGCGCAGAAATTACTCGGAGGGAGCTCTGTAACCAGGGAATTGCACGGCGAACTGGAATTGCAGTTCGGTCGGATGAGTCTAGTTTTACAGTTTCAAACTTCTGGCTGAGTTCACGTCCGAAGAATGAAACATGGCAGGGATTCGGTGATGGTTTGGGCAGCCTTATTATTGTACTTGGACCGCGTGGTTAGTCTGCAAGGTGACACTACTGCCAAGAATTATGCGATCATTTTCGCTGATATGGTCGACCCCATCGTATAATGTTTGTTACATGGTGATTCTGTGTTCAAAGATGAAAAGACCGCTGTCCACAAAGCTCGCATTGTCCAGGACTGGTTCTATGAGCACGGGATGAATTGTTACATCTCTAATGGCCACCACATTCACCACACCTTAGTATTATTAAACCTTTGTGGTCTGGTTTGTTGACGAAGCTGCGCGATCGCTAACCAGCTCCATAATCATTACGTGAACTACTTTGCAAGAAGAATTGCGTGGTATCCCCTCGAATACAGGACCTGTATTTGTCCATTCCGAGACGACTGGAAGCTGTTTCGAATGCCAGTGGGTTTGCTACACCGTATTAGGCATGGCAACGTGTTGTGTTTTTGGGGTTCCCATGTTCTTGTCCACGTCCTGTAATTGGTCCACTTCTCTTCGCTCAAGTCGACGGCGATCTGATAGTAGAGCAGACAGCCCCTTGTGGCTCTGCTGAGGCAGGGTGACGTGCGTTCGTTCTCCGAGGCGGTTTACGCTTTTGGGAAGATTGTCTCTAACATATTGAAGATCCACCTTAGACACTACTGACCACGTAAACCCCATTTCTTGAGTAATCTCCTAGAACATTACAGGGCGGGATTGATCTATGACGTATTGAATCTCTTATTTGTATCTGTCAGTTTGTATGAAGAAACTGATATTTCGGGCTTTTCTTTATATAGTTTTGCGTGATTAAATCCCGACGCTGCGCAAAGCTGTCATTTAGTTACGTGCGATTTGCGATTTTTTGTGTTTTATTTTCCGATAATAAATCATATTTTTTTCTGAATACCGTTAAAATATAATTACGATGAATGTTTGAGATCATTTGGAATAATATTTTAATAACTATGTAGATCACGTGACGTCATTCCTTTACTCTTAGAAAAAATAGGATGTTAATTGTGCGTTTATATACGGTCAGTCTCGGGATCAGTGATTACGATTCGAGAAATAATTGATTTGACGAAGTCCACTTTCACACAGTCGCGTGGGGCGAATTATGACCTTGGAATTGATTGTAGATGTATGCAGGTCAATTTCATGACAGGCTAGTAAGCGTCGCGAGAGTGACGCGGTATAAGACTGCTACGGCGCCGCCGACGGTTTGCTTTAAACTCGCGAAAATACTATTTACGCGAGTTCTTAATTATCGCGAAAGGGTAGAATATTTTATGGTTATCCCATTGTAGAGGGCGTAAGTTTGGACAGAAATATCAATTCCAAAATCCAATATAAATCCTGTTGATCGAAGTAGCCTAGCAACCCAAAAGCTCATACGTGGTTATCAGCAGAAACAGTGTAGTATTTTTCGTGCACACGCTTACACCCTACATCGAGGTGTGAATGATCTGTGGGTGCGAAGCATTTGATTCAATAAAAGAAAAGATATAAAGAAGTTTATTCGTATATTTTGTTATATCATGAACAGTGATATTTTCTTATAGTGGTGTAAAGCCTTACGTCTTATTAATATTGTGACAGACTGGTCGTAAGTGCTCTCGTTACAAGTCGCGTTTTGAGCTGGTTTTTAGAGTCTCAAAGATTAAGTGATGAAAAAAATCACAGTTAAAGAACGCTGCACCAGAAACCCACTATCTTTATACTACACTACTGGCCATTGAAATTGCTACACCAAGAAGAAATGCAGATGATAAACGGGTATTCATTGGGCAAATATATTATACTAGAACTGACATGTGAATACATTTTCACGCAATTTGGGTGCATAGATACTGAGAAATCAGTACCCAGAACAAACACCTCTGGCCGTAATAATGGCCTTGATACGCCTGGGCATTGAATCAAACAGAGTTTGGATGGCGTGTACAGGTACAGCTGCCCATGCAGCTTCAGCAAGATACCACAGTTCATCAACAGTGGTGACTGGCGTATTGTGACGAGCCAGCTGCTCGGCCACCATTGTCCAGACGTTTTCAGTTGGTGAGAGATCTGGAGAATGTGCTGGTCAGGGCAGCAGTCGAACATTTTCTGTATCCAGAAAGGCCTGTACGGGACCTGCAATATGCGGTCGTGCATTAACCTGCTGAAATGAAGGGTTTCGCAGGGATCGAATGAAGGGTAGAGCCACGGGTCGTAACACATCTGAAATGTAACGTCCACTGTTCAAAGTGCCGTCAGTGCGAACAAGAGGTGACCGAGACGTGTAACCAATGGCACCCCATACCATCACGCCGGGTGATACTCTATTATGTCGATGATGAATACACGCTTCCAATGTCCGTTCACCGCGATGTCGCCAAACACGCCATCTTCGTGGTGTAGCAATTTTAATGGCCAGTAGTGTATATTAAGCTAGCTATCCTGGAATCAGGTGGTACCGTGGCCGTGTAGTTGTGTGTTGTTAACAACAAACAGGTAAACACAAACATAAACATTTCTCATGCTCTGATACCGACGAGGGAAAGAAGAGACGACAACGACGACGTACACATATACATATAGGAACGATATATGTGGCGCCGTACAATTCAACATAACTACGTCACCGTATACTCCTATACACTACGACCCTTACGAAGTTTGGAACGAGAGGTGGTATAGCTATATTTGCGCTTTCATACAAAGAGATCTATCGAGTGATCAGAGCTGGGATCATGTGCGATGGTGAATGTTTCTTCCAGGCAGAATGCAAAGTAGAGGGCTTTGATAGGGTTATCAAGTTGTTATGTAAGATAGGATGTGTGGGAATGAGTTTTTTTCTGGAGGACCTATGGAATTCTTTCCAATTCTTTGTATAATTTATAGGCGTCTCGTTTAGTTTAGTGTAACTCATGTGCCAGTCCCGATGTCATTTAACTTGTAAGTAATTGCGAACACATCTATTGATGGCGTTCGGGTGTGACCCGTTGACGAATATTAGGGAATTCACTGTGGTCACAATGAGATTCGTTGAGCAGGGCAAGAGAACATTGAGGGTGAGTTGGACAGTCATGAAGATAGTTCGGAACGCAATATTATCTGAGATGGCGTTTTGTAGGTAATCAGCTTCAGGCTGGATGTCATCAAGATTTTGATGGCTTGAGTCATGGATTTCGATTGGGGCATGGGTTTGGACACGGTTTGCTTTCCAGCCTGCAAGGAAATAATCCTGGATTTGTCGAGGTGGATGATTAGGGTTGGGTCAGGGCGAGTTTGCTACACAGTACGATATCTCGACCTCATACGTCTGCTGTGGTGCGCCTGAAGAGATTTGCGGAGGCAACAATGAAATCGGGAGTAGCATTTGCGTCAGGCCAGCTACGGGTAGGAGAATGGAAGTCATGGCCATTGAAGATGTTGATAAACTGATACCGCCATTGTTTTACGGTAAGTGTCTTGGAGTGTACGTGTAGGTGGGCTAGATTATGTTTGCGGTAAATGTCTTTTCTACGCGTGTTACGAAGTCGTAGGAGATGGGATGGCTAGGGTGGATGTAGATAGAGGCAAGTGTTAAAGTGAATTTTTGGAAGAAGAGGTGAGGATGAGGTGCTCAATGGATCATTTAGGAGTGGCTGGTAGGTAGAAGGGATATTTTGGAGATGGCCAATGACTTCTCCGTCACGGGAAATAGTACTGGAATTATCAGTGCGATGTGGGATACTTTGCACAGATGATTCCAATACCATTGACCATGCGGGAGTAGCCACATGTGTGCATGGAATGGGGAGTTAGAGGAAGTTTTCATTGAGGAGGGAATACATAAGAAGATGTGAAGATGGCACCTCCTTCAGTGCGGATGCACACGTGTTGCCTGAACTCTTACGGGACTCGGTGGATTGTCTGCCGTGAGTAATGGCTATAATGGAAGGGGCACTGCTAATGTTGTATGTGGACTATAAGTTGAGAATGTGGGTCTCACGGGGAGCGTGGCGGCGATAAGTCCCTGCTGTCGCATCATCCTCTGTGCCCTCGGTGGCTTAGATGTATAGAGCGTCTACCATGTAAGCAGGAGATCCCAAGTTCTAGTCGCGGTCGGGGCACACATTTTCAGCTGTCCCCGTTGATGTATATCAATGCCTGTCAGCAGCTAACGGTATTGATTTAATTGTAATTTCTTTACATAAGAAGATGTTTGTTGTAGCGGTGGGAACGTATTTGTTGATGCAGGATGTTGCGTGTCTCTTGCACCATTTTTAGTCAAACGGTGAGGTGTTCGTGACTCAGGTTTAACAAGTGTTTCGAGGAACGTGGGCTTGATTTTAGCAATAGTTAAAGTGGAACATGGTGCATCTATCGAGGGTTTATTTGCTGTAGGATGTGGGGTCTTTCAGGAGAGTGCGTTTTGCAGGTCTACAGTTTCCAAACGGATAATATCTGAGTGATGGGTGGAGGACAGAGGAAGTCGTTTGTGTGGAGTGGTATATCAGTTGTGCGTGTGGGGAGTGAGGTCAGGTTTGTGTAGAGGATTTGTACTAGAGGGAATACACGTGGTAGGACTGGTCACAGATGTTGCACGTAGATGGGGATTTTAGGTTGGGGCATTGTATGTGAAAGTGGTGTTTTTGCAGTGAGGCCAATTGGTTGGGTTTTTGTAATTTTAGGTCAGTTAGTCACTATAATAGGATGGATCACTGACATCGATACATGTGTGTAGCTGCTCGAGCTGCTTCTAGAGGATGCTTCCTACGGTGAATCAAGGCCACACTTTTTATGTCTGGCTATGGGTCGGATGATTCTGAGAATACTCTTACTAAGAAAAAATGGTTCAAATGGCTCTGAGCACTATGGGACTTAACATCTATGGTCATCAGTCCCCTAGAACTTAGAACTACTTAAACCTAACTAACCTAAGGACAGCACACAACACCCAGTCATCACGAGGCAGAGAAAATCCCTAACCCCGCCGGGAATCGAACCCGGGAACCCGGGCGTGGGAAGCGAGAACGCTACCGCACGACCACGAGCTACGGACCCTCTTACTAAGAAGCGAGATCCATTATCAATCTGAATGCGTCGTGCCTTGCACACATTGATTCTTGGTTACGAGTTCAGTTAAATTTCAATTTCTTCGTCCGTGTACTCTAATGCAACCTTTTTGACTATTGCTGAAAACGTTGTGGTTGTTTAGGTGGAAGGTTTGTGGGGGTTGTTATAGTTACATTTCTTCGAAAATAGGGTATAAATAGGGTATAACTAAAGAAATAGGTGGAAGAAAGTGCTAACCCTCAATTTACTAAATATTTTACCCTTCACATTATCGGTCTTATTTTCGAACAAACGACACGCAGGTACAAGTACTTCAATATTTAATGCTAGAATGCACAGTCTTCTAGATAAATTGTTTCGACTTATTAGATATAAGGTCCTGCTTTCGAATTTATTTAACGATATAACATGCAAAATCTCAAAATATGTTCTTGTGGGTTAGCAGTTTCTACTGCCAACCCTTTCAATTCTAACTGTAGATAAATGGCAATGTGGGTCGTTGGTTTTTATGATAATACAGTGTCCATTGGCGACGAGTTATTACATTTACAATGCAGGTATGTATCGTTGAAAGTGAAGTCTAGAAATTTAGTGTCACATCTGCTTAACAAAAAGGAAGTAAAAGATGTACTGAGTTTTGGGATTTGAGAACGATTTCGACCTGCATTTCGTCAGTGTCAGAGTTAACATAACGTTTTTGGTTTCACACTGACGCTCATCTGTATTGGGCCTTTTTTTGGGTTTAGGTTGAGTTTGTAGCGGAGTTTGTGGGAAGACTGGGGACAGAGAATGTTTACCTGCAGGGACCGTTGTACAGGGCACAGCTGCTTCCCATGACGATGCGGCTTCTGCTGACGCTGCTGGCGATGTTACGACTAGCGGAGACGGTGCTGTTTTCATGGCCGTCGGTGGCAACGTTGGCGGTGCTGGAGTGTTCAGGAAAGGTCCTGCGAAAGTCTGACAGGTAGTTGTCGTCTATGTTGTTGTCCTGGTACCAGGAAGTGTCCTGTGAATTGCGACTGTTATTATTGCAGCAGCGACTCAGGGCGATGTTCTCGTTCTAATCAGGAGAAGCAGACCTCTCGACATCGATGCAGTAAAGACGGCTGTTAATGAGTGAAGTGGTGGCGGTGACAATCTAACGCGATTGGTGAGCGGTTTTAACTAACAGATTTATGATCTAGAAGAGTCACTTCTAAAACTTCGATTACTGAGCGTTAAGGGACTCCAACTCTTGTTCCTCCCACAGACAGAGATTTTGTTCCACTCCCCAGCCCTGAGCACTTTTAAAACTAAAACGAAGACACGTTGCATATGGTTTTAAAAACAATAAACAGGATGAATTTGTTTGGTAGTCACATGAAAAAAGATTGAGACTGATTTCTTTTTTAAATATAAAAATCAAAGGAAAACAGCTAAAAAACGAAATATATACATTTTAATACCACATTGCAGAATGTTGAAATTCTTCAAAGGAGAAGCACTGCATGAAGGACCCGCTCTGGGAGAGGAGGATTTCGGGAGAAAAGAAATACCAGGTGATCAAAAAGTCTGTATAAATTTGAAAACTGAATAAATCACCGAATAATGTAAATAGAGAGGTACAAATTGACACACACGCTTGGAATGACATGGGGTTTTATTAGAACCAAAAAAATACAAACGTTCAAAAAATGTCTGACAGATGGCGCTTCATCTGATCAGAATAGCAATAATTAGCATAACAAAGTAAGACAAAGCAAAGATGATGTTCTTTACAGGACATTCTCAATATGTCCACGATCATTCCTCAACAATAGCTGTAGTCGAGGAACAATGTTGTGAACAGCACTGTAAAGCATGTCCGGAGTTATGGTGATGCATTGGCGTCGGATGTTGTCTTTCAGCATCCCTAGAGATGTCGGTCGATCACGATACACTTGCGACTTCAAGTAACCCCAAAGCCAATAATCGCACGGACTGAGGTCTGCGGACCTGGGAGGCCAAGCACGACGAAAGTGGCGGCTGAGCACACGATCATCACCAAACGACGCGCGTAAGTGATCCTTCACGCGTCTAGCAATATGAAGTGTTTTTTTTTCGGTTCTAATAAAACCCTATGTCATTCCAAGCATGTGTGTTAATTTTTACCTCTCTATCTACATTATTCCGTGGTTTATTAAGTTTTCAAATTTATATTGACGTTTTGATCACCCAGTATGTTCCAAAGAGGCTAAGGGATGTGGGCAAGAAAGATATATATGCCTGCTAAGTAGGAAACTATGAAGATGAAGGTGGAGTAAGAATACAGGGGTATGAATGACAGGTAGATTAGCTCAGTTTTTTACAGAGGTATGAAAGACAGAGGAGTTTGGTGTCTGGCTAGGGTAGTGGTTTTAAGGAGAAAGGGGTAGAGATGGATGGAGAGGGGAAACGAGCTATGATGTGGCATGGGATAGATGGGGAAGAGGTAAAGTCGGTAGGTGGGACAAATATCAGGGCCGATGTCATTGTCTGGGAGAGGGAGTTTGTTAAAATTTCTTTGGCAGTGTATGTGAACGGCATGCAGGTGTGTGGTGGGGGAAGAAAACCGGTTGCAGAAAGCGAGGCAGAGCGCATGGCGTTGCAGGATCTGAACAGACTTAAGTGGGGCGGACATCCATGCCAACATTTGCAAAGCAAAGGGTGGGTCGGATCAAGGTTTTGTAGGTGTGGAAGATAATGGAGGGGTGCAGTCTCCAAGTCGGGTCAGTTAGCTGTTTAAGTAGTTTTAGTCTACTGTCGGGTTGCTGGTGGGTGGTTAGCAACTGAGGTTTCCATGTCAGTTGCCTGTCAATGGTTAGACCAAGATATTTTAGTGCTTTAGTTAACTTCATAGGAGCCGGCCGCTGTGGCCGAGAGGTTCTAGGCACTACAGTCTGTAACCGCGCCACCTCTACGGTCGCAGGTTCGAATCCTGCCTCGGGCATGGATGTGTGTGATGTCCTTAGGTTATTTAGGCTTAAGTAGTTCTACGTTCTAGGGGAATGATGACCTGAGAAGTTAAGTCCCATAGTGCTCAGAGCCATTTGAACCATAACTGCATAGGACATCGTAAATGGTAAAGTAGAAGTCATGGAGGCAAGAGGTGCGTGTGGCATGTCATATAATCATTGCAGTAGTTTTGATTGGATTGATCTTCGGGAGGCATCGGTTGGATTTGGAGGGATCTTTAGGATTTTTGGAGTATACGATAGAGGGCGAGGAAAGGAAAGTCGTAATCATACTGAAGGAGGTGGACCGATGGAAATGGTTTTGGCATATGAGTAATTTAGAGCAGATAAAGGAGAGGACGGAGCCATGGTGTACGCCTGCAGTGGGATGAAAGGTACGAGAATTAGTGTTGTTAATGGTGACAAAGGACAGGCGATTAGCGAGGAAGGATGCAATAACGCGGACATAATTAGCTGGAAGTGCGTAAGTCTCGATTTCGAAAACGAGACCAGAATGCTGTGCGTGGTCGTAGGCTTTCTCTGGGTCAACAGAGACATAGATAGCGGATTTGTGGGAGTTGAGCTGCTGGGATAGGAGGTGAGTGAAGTGCAAGAACTGGTCAACAGAGGAGGAGATGGGATGGAAGCCACACTGATTAATGTAAAGGAGGTGGCGTTGGATCAGTTGATGATAGATGAGCCAGAGAGGACGGATTCGAAGACCTTGCTAAATGCAGAAGAGAGGGAAATGGGGTTGCAGGAAGATATATCAGCAGAGCTGCGATTTGAGATAAAGTAGGATTTTGGAGGTTTTCCATAGTTTACATGTGGAATGGGTAGTGGTATGAAGGGTTGCAGGGGCGACGAGAAAGGATACAGGCATTCTTTGTGGTATTGATGGCTAATGTGGTCATGTCCAGGGTACATGCTGCGTTTTCTGTAAAGTGCTTGTTTTATCTCATGCGCTATCATTGGGCTTTTTAGAGCTGTTTGTGATGTGTTGTCCAAGAACTGAATGTTAGGAGTGATTAGAAGTACACTGGTATTTGTGCGTTTGTGGATGGTAGCTTAACTGGGAGTAATCAAAGTGATGGTCGTCAGAGACAGAGAAGATATCAGAGAGATAGGATAAAAAAGTAGTCAGCTTTGCCGAGAGTTATTAAAGTAAAAATATAGGAAAAGAAGTGTGCGTGTGGGAACGAGTGACTGTCGTCACGTAGCCCTTTATTGATTTTAAATATCTCTCTCTCTCTCTCTCTCTCTCTCTCTCTCTCTCACACACACACACACACACACACACACACACACACACAGCCGGCCGGAGTGGCCGTGCGGTTCTAGGCGCTTCTGGAACCGAGCGACCGGTACGATCGCAGGTTCGAATCCTGCCTCGGGCATGGATGTGTGTGATGTCCTTAGGTTAGTTAGGTTTAACTAGTTCTAAGTTCTAGCGGACTAATGACCTCAGAAGTTGAGTCCCATAGTGCTCAGAGCCATTTGAACCACACACACACACACACATACACACACACACACACACACACACACACACACACACACACATAAGAGCGCGCACGCACCACTGACTCAACTGTAAGCAACGTAATAAAAAAATTACTCCGAGCACTATGCGACTTAACTTCTGAGGTCATCAGTCGCCTAAACTTAGAACTACGTAAACCTAACTAACCTAAAGACATCACACACATCCATGCCCGAGGCAGGATTCGAACCTGCGACCGTAGCGGTCGCTCGGTTCCAGACTGTAGCGCCTAGAACCGCACGGCCACTGCGGCCGGCAAGTAACATAATACAAACTATAATACGCCAAGTGTAATGACGTTAAATACGAGGTTTTCCTTTTTACATGTTTACTATTTTTTATTACAGGAATTTGAAAACGGCCGCAGACCTAAACTGGCAAGTAATGTAATGTATACTTGATGTAATAAAAGTCATCTTATGTAATACAATTTGGTAGCCTACGGTGATTAATTGAAATTGTTTATCATTCAGACACTACGCCGTAGCAGGGGATCCACAGATGAAGAAACTAATGTAACACGAGCCACGCTGAGTGGCCGCGCGGTCTGAGGCGCCATGTCACGGTTTGCGCGGCCTCTTTCACCGGAGGTTCGAGTCCTCCCTCGGGCATGGGAGTGTGTGTTGTTCTTAGCATAAGTTATTTTAAGTAGTGTGTAAGTCTAGGGACCGATGACCTCAGCAGTTTCATCCCTTAGGAATCCGCACATATTTGTTTAATGTAACACGTATGTGTGCACTCATGTTAGACATGCTAAGAAAAGCGAGTTTCTCCTTTACTAACGGAATGCCCCCCTAGTAATGAATAACTGCCAAAAGTATTGTCTATGGTCGTGCTATTGTTCCGCTGCACTCTGGCTGGAATGAATATTGTCCGCATCAGATGATATGAATTCGCATCATCATCCAACATCCCTTTCCTTGCACAATCACTTATAAAACTAATGTTAAAGTCACCACAAATAATGTAATTTTGAACTTTCTATCGAGTGAATCACAGAGACAATTATAATTAAAAATTTAGTTTCACTATATTCAATAGTTCCTACAATACATTCAATACATTCAGTGACCTGTTCAGTGCAGGACTTTTATTCGTCAGTAGATTCAAATGGAATTCAACTGGAATACCGTTTTCTCATACATGGCCACTCACCCACGCAGTTCGTTGAAAAATAGCCACCAGTCCTTGTAAAGGAAGCCTATGAATTGCTACTTCGTTCAGCTGGTGTTCTGCTATGCCAATAATGTCAGAGTAAATATCTACAAGCCGTTCTCAGTTTTCATCTCTAATATTTTGGTGAAATATGCTAATTCCTTCATTACTTAGATACCTGACCTTTTCTGAAAGTGGTTCCCGTCCTTTGTTAGAGGGACTTCCCTTAAGCAGAGATATTCATCATTTGACTTCAGTTTAAAAAAGTTGGGGCTCTAACATTGATCCCACCACCTGACACTACACTGTCACCTATAATCTTTGATAACCTTCCCTTTCCATATCCATTGAGTTGCGGGCCATGTTTAGTGAAATCCAGTCTCAACAGAGTCAAATGTCAGCGTGAGCCATACCCTCCGTTCTTAGTGCTTTATCAAGCCACACGTCAATATGTCTATGAGATGTATTAACATGAGGTTGATTATGAAGCCGAAGCAGCTACACGAGGTGCACATTTGTAACACCAGTTTTGAAATGATTAGGATGCGGGGATCTCGGAGTGGCAACGACTGAGTCCACACTCAGCAGAAAATTTTTACAGTTTATTTCACATTCAACAATCTACACAAGGACACGCTGGTAAACTGAGCACACTTGATAATTAATGTAAGCACTCGCAATAAAATTACTGAATCGTTTACAAGTCTCAATAAACAGCAAAACCTCCCTTGTGTTCGAAATGTTTATCCCCACCCAGAAAATGAATTGAGAGCCAGAAACACTTTGAAGACCCAAGCTGAAATTTCTGGGTACAAAGAGATGAATAACGTGAAGAATTTATAGCCTTAGCTGTCAATCCTAAATTGGAGAATTTGCATAATATGGTTTATATTAATTTAAGGTGCTAACAGAAATAAGTTTTAACTGAACACATTAATTTATTCACTTAATACATAAACATAAAACCCATCTGACTATGAAAGAACCTCAACTGATATAACAAATCGGCCTTCCATGAATCACACCAAGTGAACCTGCTGGTTTTCAGAGTTACTTGAAGCTGAGTGAAAACGTCCCCTTTAGACACAACTGACGTTCAAAATAATGACTCGCAAGTTCCTGATTAAACTAATACACCGACTGAAACTTCCTGGCAGATTAAAACTGTGTGCCCGACCGAGACTCGAACTCGGGACCTTTGCCTTTCGCGGGCAAGTGCTCTACCACTGAGCTACCGAAGCACGACTCACGCCCGGTACTCACAGCTTTACTTCTGCCAGTACCTCGTCTCCTACCTTCCAAACTTTACAGAAGCTCTCCTGCGAGCTTCTGTAAAGTTTGGAAGGTAGGAGACGAGGTACTGGCAGAAGTAAAGCTGTGAGTACCGGGCGTGAGTCGTGCTTCGGTAGCTCAGTGGTAGAGCACTTGCCCGCGAAAGGCAAAGGTCCCGAGTTCGAGTCTCGGTCGGGCACACAGTTTTAATCTGCCAGGAAGTTTCATATCAGCGCACACTCCGCTGCAGAGTGAAAATCTCATTCTGGAAACATCCCCCAGGCTGTGGCTAAGCCATGTCTCCGCAATATCATTTCTTTCAGGAGTGCTAGTTCTGCCAGGTTCGCAGGAGAGCTTCTGTAAAGTTTGGAAGGTAGGAGACGAGGTACTGGCAGAAGTAAAGCTGTGAGTAACGGGCGTGAGTCGTGCTTCGGTAGCTCAGTGGTAGAGCACTTGCCCACGAAAGGCAAAGGTCCCGAGTTCGAGTCTCGGTCGGGCACACAGTTTTAATCTGCCAGGAAGTTTCATATCAGCGCACACTCCGCTTCAGAGTGAAAATCTCATTCTGTAATACACCGACTGTTAGTCTGACATTTACAATGAGAAATCTTTGCATCTGCTACAGCAATGCTGCTCTTGAGACAGATAACTGTAGTGATTTGACTAAATACAGGCATAGGGCTGACATAAGATGCCGATGCTGCTAATGATGCTTCCTTTAAATGATCAGCATTAGACGTGCAGAAGGCTGCCGTCGGGCCTTTGTGTCGGAAGTAATGGGCGACTGACATGGTTCAACTCCGGACTCTGATCGGTTGCTACGATGTGAAACAAATGCTCGCGATTCGATTTTGTCTCCATTACTGAATGATCTCGATTTTTCGTTGCTCTTTCCTTCACAAGACATGATCATCAATCGCTGAAGAAGGACACCCAGCTGGCCAATGGTATGATAGCTTCTTACACGAAAATACTGCCAAAAGAAACACATTGCATTAAAATTCCAACGCCTTTCCAAACATTCCCTTTTTCTTCAAGAAACTACTACCTATGGATCAACTTTATGTAACAGAGAAGAATACAAGAAACAGAAAGTGCGCCCGAGGCTTGGCACTTATATTTCTTTAGGGAATCATGAGAAATATAGTCATTCGCTGAAGGCTCTTTTCAGGAAACAGGAGAGCACCATCTTGATATCGAGTTGTTGCTGCCAACGTCCTGCGTAAAAGTAATTCTCTGTCCTGCGTTTGTGCATAGTACTGAAACCATCACATGCGGAACTCACGCTCTCTCGCACTGAGCCAAGGAAACTCCCGACACCACAGAATATCGATAAGAATGGTATCAAGTTTGAGTAACCATCTTACCCACGTCACCACTTACGTCACACTACCCATCAGTACAAGACTATTCTCAGCTTACCCACAATCACTATCTGATCAACTTTTGTAACATTACTACACAACTTCCCTATGTTATCAGTCACTTGATTCAACCCTGGACTAAGTTTCACAATTTTGGTGACCTGTTAATCACTCCCCAACATTTTCTGCAACTGGTGGCCTACACCATTGCCATGAGAACTTCCTAGCAGCGTAATCCTATCTGAATTTTCAACTGACTTAGGCCTCTTAACGCTTATGTTTCCTACAGCTACAAGAAACTCCTCTTCACTGAACTCTGTCAGTTGGTCAAACCTACTGGTAATATTCGAAATGAGTATATCTTTTTCCTAGCAGCCTTCATACCAACCACCACTTCACATTCCCCAGCCCCTTCTCCCTTCCCACACCTACTACCTTGCGTTTTTCCATCTGCACCTGAACTACACAGATCAACGATCCTGCACCTCTATTAACTTATTTTTGCAACAAATCGGAAAATTCTAGGGGAGGACCTCACTAGATTGCCCACTGGCTTCCTCACTGCATTCCCCTAGAATGAAAACACTTTGCAGCAATCACACACCGTAATCCACTACTCACAAACGTACGACAAAGCCAGCTTTTCTCACTCGTGGTAAAATTTTAAAATTGTCAAAAAGCTGTACGTCTATGTTATCTAAGCTATACTGCTACATTAAAAGGGTCCTGTGAACTGCGTACAGTACTTGAAATTTTACTCTCTTGAGAGAATGTAACTACTAGTATTAACTATACTATTTCACCACGATTACTTGTGTAAAACTAAAATTTCTTGCGCCCGCTGGTAGACTCAGGGAATACTGAACACTACACAGTGAGCGAACACATTCGAAAGTATTTTTTGCAATTATTTCACAAGAAACAAGAAAAGATATTGGTTACAGCTACTAAAATTAATAACGGAATACAATCCACAAACAAATTTATCAGTAATAAGCTTTCAGATCCGCTCCAATTGCTAACCGAAATGTTACCACTCTCAGCTGTGAAACTTCTATGCAAGACAAAACACACACACTGATAAACGTTCGAAGCAATAACAATGGATGATTGGCAAACATGAATGTAAATACACCAATAAATTACTTTTAGAACAAATATTATCACAAACAATTGTAATAAAAATATTTCGAAC
This sequence comes from Schistocerca serialis cubense, assembly GCF_023864345.2. Classification (NCBI taxonomy): domain Eukaryota; kingdom Metazoa; phylum Arthropoda; class Insecta; order Orthoptera; family Acrididae; genus Schistocerca; species Schistocerca serialis. The sequence continues at coordinate 336,790,400 of NC_064643.1, forward strand.
TTAAAACTATTTAAAAAACTGGGAAAACTGGAGAGCGATTTGAATAGCCGCATGCCACCTGTGACGTTGCGGTCATCTCGCGAGACGTATGTGGGAGGAAGTAATATGTTGCCCGACTCTTCCTGGAACGTGGGACCATCGTATCGCTTTCGCGCCGACTAAACGATTTCGTGGAGAAGCGCACAGGTCTGCATTGGGCCTTGAGTATCTCTTCCATTACATAATGGTAAGGGTTCCTGACTGATGAACAAGAGTCAGTGGAGGAAGTGTCATGGAAGCCATTTCTTTCACGTATGAAATGCATTTCCTTTCGTTCCAATGAATTCCAGTTTGGCATTTACTTTTCTTGAAATTTGTTTTATGCGGTCATTCCACTTTATATCGCTATAGTTGGTTACTCTCAGATATTTCTGTTACTGTTTCCAGTGATTTGTCGCCAGTAGTGTAATCGAAGACTAGTGGATTTCTTCCCTTGTTTATGCACAGTACGTTACCTTAATGACGATCAGTGTCAACTACCAGAGTCTACGCCAATCGTTGACCCTCTGCAGATCTTTCTCTACAGTCGTGTGGCGTGGCTACCTTCTTATAGACAATATCATCTGCGAACAGCATTTTAGAGGGCACGTTTGGGCTGCTGCCAAGCTGGTGCACATCGCCAGCACAGCTGGCTGGCTCTCGTAAACAAACCCACTGCCCACTGGCTGCCCACACTGGCGCATTTAACCTGCATCTGCAGCTTGATCACCCGAGTAGGGCACGTCATTCTCTCTAGGAGTGAATGGAATCACTGATGCGCACTTGCTGAGAAAGAGGCATGCTTCTAGACGTGTGTGTGTGTGTGTGCGCGCTATATGTCAGGCTCAGGCGTATAGGTGTGAAGGGGAAACGCTCTTTGAACGCACGAATAGATTATTTTCCTTATTTTTTTTCAAGTAAAATAAAAAGCAATGCTAAATCTGAGGATGAAGTTTTATTCTTTACACTAACTTCTTTAAGAAATCATTTTTGTGTCCACATCGGACGCTTCCTATAATCCGGAACATAGCTCTATATATACTGAGATGGTATCTGTTCTTTCGGACATGTGCGAAAGAACGGATACCATCTTAGTATATATACAGTTGAGGCTCACCGGCCACTTGACCATCTTCTTCTTCTGTGCGAATGCACAAACAGTGCCCAAACTCTTACGGGAATCGGCAACACGCCGCGAGTAATGAGTATAATGGGCGGGGGCACTGCGAATGTAATGCGGGATAGTGATTCGCGGGAGGCGTGCCAGAGATAAATCCCTGCAGTCGCGCTATCCTCTGTGTCCTTGGTGGCTCAGATGGATACAGTCTGCTTCAGGCGGTGGCGCGGCAAAGACCAGTTGTCCCGGCCGCGGGCGCGCGTGGACGAGGAAGTGTTTACACGGCCGGTACTCGCGCGTGTTGTTGTCTGACTCGATCGCCATGGCACACAATTTTCGAAAGACTACGCTCCAGTTTACGTTCGACAACGAATATACCAGACCCAAAGCTTTCGAAATAGAGCGTTTTTTGAGGGAAGAAGTTCGTTTAACTGCTGCAGACATAATTGCAATACACCTGTCCATTGTAAGCAGTACAATGTACCTAAAGATGACCGATGAAGCCGCGTGTGAAAGAACTCTCGCCGCTGCTCAAAGAGGATTTAAATTTCGACACTCTGATGGCCATATCAGCGATGTAACAGTAGCTCCTTCAGGCCTGGGCCGTTTGAGGTGCCAGAATCGATGGTTACTGGATCGCTGCGACCGTATGGAACGGTACTTAGTCATACGCCTGAAAGCTGGGCAAGTTTTAGCACCTATCCTATGCTAAACGGCGTCCGACAGGTGCGGATAGTCCTTAATAAACATATCCCTTCTTATTTATACATTGGAGGCTGTCGAGATATTGTGATTTACGATGACCAGCCACGCACATATTTTGGCTGTGGTGGAGAAGGACATATTCGCTCGGAGTGCATACAACGCCGCGTCGAGCAACTGCCACATGGAGAAGGGTCACAGCGAGAAGTTCCCCCCCAACTGCCGATGACGTACGTGTTGGTGGCCCGCCGGGAGGTGTTGCCAAGTTCGGAGCGTGACAAGGTCGTGTTTATGCAAGAACAGGCCGAGTTACGGGAGCATGGAGGAGACTCCGAGAATGCCCCTAGACCCACTTCACGTCAGATGAGGGAGGAACCTTCCGAAAACTCACATGTAGCACGCGGCGTGGAAGTAGAGGTCATGACAGAGGCGCCGGCAACGGACCAACGGACGATCGACAAACATAGTGAGGCACCAGAGGGCAGGTCCCGCAAACAGCGATCTCCGAAGCGTCGCATAAAGCGTCGCCATAGTTCGGGTGACACGTCCCCCCTAGTCTAGGGGACACGGAAGGTATCCTAGCCGAAGAACTGTCTGACACAGAACACGTGCCTTTAGAGGACGCTGACAAGATTCCGTCAGATGGTGAACGGATGTCCTGCCTTTCAGACGGTCCCTCTTCATTGACACCGACGACCCAGCGCTGCCGACAAAGGAGTCAGGGACACCAAAGCAGCCACATCGAAATACATCAGAGGACGTTACTCGGATTGATGACCACTGCGACTGGGCGGAACCAGCCGAAGACATACAGGAATTGGCACCCCCAAATGATGACAACTCACTTACAGGATGCACACCATGGAACGAAAACAACGGAGGGCAGCCCGCTGGCGGGCACCCTTCTGCGCACGAATGGTGGACTAAGGCCCTTGGAGTTCTCAATGACATGACACGAGCATGACAACGACAACGGACCAAGCATATAAGGTGGGCACAGTAAACATTAACACCGCACGTTCGCTTCCACAGATGCAACTTCTTCGGGACATAATTTACGCCACAGACGTTGATATTCTGCTGATGCAGGAAACCTGCAATGCTGCTTTTCCCGACGTGCATGGTTACAACACTTATCTAGCGCCGACTCCAGATGGAGGACGTGGCACAGCGATACTAGTCCGGGAAGGGATTCCGATGTGTGACCTCGATTACCTTCCTTCGGCTCGGGGTTTGGCTATGACCGTGAACGGCATTGGTATCGTCAACATCTATGCACCCTCCGGATCTGACAATCGACAGGCGCGTGCACTACTCGGAGGACATTACCCCCCTATTCCATGGGAGGTATGACCACATCTTGGTGGGGGGGATTTTAACTGTGTACTCACACCAAAGGATCAAACTTCTAATTCAGCTCCTGCCACGCATTGAACACGATCTGCCGGGACATGGCCTTAATGGACCCGTGGGAAAAGATCCATGGGCTACACGTATTTTACTAGCCACTCGGCGAGCAGGCTGGATCGGATTTGTGTTTCTGACGGATTAAGGGATCACGTGTTGGCTGCTGAACCTTGGCCCACGGCTTTTACGGATCACCTTACATATTTATGCACGTTAATCATCCCACGGCAGCGGGTCTGGCGGAGTCGTAGTTCATGGAAACTTAATTCATCCTTATTAGTGGATCTCGATTGTCGCCAGCCGATCGAAGAAACATGGCAGACATGCACTCGTCGTCTGCCGCTCCACCGTGAGAGGCACCCACATGCCTTGCTCATACTGTGGCATCAAGCAGTCAGGCCTGCAAGATGAGTGGTCTGCCAAGCGAGTGGATTCATTCTTATTTATCGAGTAACATGAACTCTCGTACTCACAATTTAGTTAGAAATTATCCTCCTGTATGAATAATACGCAACGGAAACACGCATCTGACTATCAGTAACTTACAGAATGACTGTTCACTACGCACTGGCAACACCACATTTTCTTTCCTTTTTATTTAACGGCTTTTATCAACACGTGGCCATCGCACAGAATATGAGTGGCGCACACATTAAAATATTCTAGATATCATGACAACATACAATTCGAAGGAAAAGGCCACCAATCGTTTTCTTTTCACTATCTTATATATTCCGATAAATTCTATAACCTAAACACACAAATTCTATAACCTACAACAATAACACATGAGAAATTCCGCCCAGTGGGCATGGCTTAACATTGGTGATTCTCTACCTTATGGTCTCGTAATTATTTAACGCTACAGTGCACTTTCTGAATAGGATGGTGGATCTTTTATTATTTCTCACACTTCGACTCTCACAATCATCATCACGAAACTTTCCTCCAGACCGAGCAGTACAAAAGGAACACGCATAACCCACTAATCTTTTGAAACTACCTCGCTACTCTCCCATGCAAACCATACATACCAAAATTACATGACATACACCACACTACAATATGAAATACTACACAGGGAATAGTCACAACATTATCACTTTCAGCTTTCCCACTTCAATTAATATTTATCCCAGTTTCACACGACACTGCCCCACTTCGTAATTCTACTTTCCTACTATGAACTCTGGAGATATATGCACGTCTTCCTGTGCAATACAAGCCAAGTGGCGTTGCTGCATAGACGGCCGACTCACCTTGCTTCTCTCTCAGAGTTTGAATCTAGCGTCACACGGAATCATATCACGCAAAGTAATATTAAGAACGTATTCATCACACACGCGAGTCCTCAACTGATACCATGGACGAGTACTTCTCTTTATCTTTTGTCTCATACACAGTTTGAGACTCACACAGTACTCACCACGTGGAAGTACTCGTCTCCAATTTCAAGTCCTGCACACGCCATTTCTTAAATATTTCAACTTATGGTACACACGCTATTTCTTAAATATTTCAACTTATTGTACACACGCTAGTAATTCAGCTTAACTTAAGCACACGGAAGTATTTCAACTTATTGCTACACGTGGTTTCATTGTGACCGTTGGTCACTTCCGAAGATTACTATAATCCCATTAATATTACCTGCCTGACATTTAATTCTCCCCACAAAAGTTCCTGAAATAGAGAAATTATTATTTCAAACTACTCTTAAATATTCCACATGCATACCATGTCTCCACTCTTTTGTCTTTATGGAGCACAACTAAGACAGGTCTTAACAGCACAAGATCCAGCGGCAGAGTGCTGAAACATGGCCGTTCTTCAGGTCCTCTCGCACCTCTGCTGAAGTGGGGGAGCACCTTGCTACCGTATTGGTCAGCCACATTTCAGGCGCTCAAAGCTCAGGTAAATTTCATCTCCTTGGTCCCACCAAAGGTGGCCAAAGGATCGTCTCAAAGATGATCATATATTCACATTCACTATCTGCGGTTAGCAGACGACCATACATTCATTCATTTCACAGATCTCACCAAACTGGATGTAGGGATTTACTTTGTGGGAGTGCACATGTGATCAATTAAATAAATAAATTGTCATTCTTTCCCACACTGGCATCCGGCTTCGCTGTATTAATTGAAATTGAGTTATTTTACAAAAAAAATGTGTTGTTCTGACAAAAATAATGAAGTATGTTGTACCTATCTTCGGGAAAAATATCCATGGGCTACACGTATTTTACTAGCCACTCGTCGAGCAGGCTGGATCGGATATGTGTTTCTGACGGATTAAGGGATCACGTGTTGGCTGCTGAACGTTGGCCCACAGTTTTTACGGATCACCTTGCATATTTATGCACGTTAATCATCCCACAGCAGCGGGTCTGGCGGAGTCGTAGTTCATGGAAAGTTAATTCATCCTTATTAGTGGATTTCGAATGTCGCCAGCGGATCGAAGAAACATGGCAGACATGCACTCGCCGTCCGCCGCTGTACCGTACGATTCTTTCATGGTGGCTGCAATGTGCAAACCTGGCGATACGAAGAGCTCTCATAACGTATGACAAGGAAAAAGCGAAATGGCTCCGAGATACACTTGATTATTACTACATGGTGCTCCGCGACCTATCCTACAGTGCCCCCTCGCCCGAGCGTCAAGCGGAAGTCCATCGCATTCAGGCGTGCATTTTATCGATCACGAGACGTCGACTGGAGGGACTTTCGATCCATGCTCGGTGCTTGGACAACGTCGATGGAGAACGTATTAGCATGCATCATGTGTCCAAGGGACATGCTTGTAATCGCCTGTCCTTGATCACAGTGCTCCATGATGACGATGGTCGGCCCTTGACGTCACAACAGGACATTGCTGCTGAGTTTTTGGAGCATTACTGCCTCCTTTTAACTGGAACGCCGACGGACAATCGGACAGGAGAAGAAATTTTGCGACAGATGCAAACGGAGGTGGATGGTCCGGATACAGCGGCGCTATTGGAACCCTTAACGGAAGATGACATCCGAGGGGCACTCACGAAGGGTTCGGTGCATAAATCCCCAGGGCCAGATGGGTTGACACTTGAATTTTATCGTGCATTTGCGGATTTAATGATGTCCAAGTTGGTGTTGATGCATAATGAGTTATTGAGTCCTGACACGGATGTTCCGTCGCAGTTCATGGCGGGTCTAATTATACCAATACCGAAATCGACAGCGAGTGTCAGCGCCCATCAATTTAGACCACTCACGATGCTCAATGCTGACTATAAGATCTTTGCGCAGTTGTTGGCGGCAAGGCTCAAGACTGTAATATCCAAGACAATACCACCAGACCAGGCTTGTCTAGGGGTTCGGAGCAACATTCATTCTATCCTAGGCGAATACCGTGACGTAATTTCCCTGACGGAAGGTTGTCGCATGCGAGCGGCGTTCGTATCGATGGACTTTGATCGTGTCTTTGACAGGATCAACCATGGTTTCCTTGACTCGACCATGCAACGCATGGTGATACCACAGGATTTTATTATCGTCCTCGTGCGCCTCCTTCGCGGCCCTTTTTCGACGGTGAGAGTCAATGGCAGGGAGGTAGGAACGATTCCTGTTTGCAGCTCAGTTAGGCAAGTATGTCCCTTGTCGATGATGCTGCTTACAATAGCGCTCGAACCGTTGATGCAGACTCTTAGACGGACTCTAACAGACGTCCGACTCCGTGCGAGCTCCTTCACGTGTCGTGCATATGCCGACGACTTGATGATACTCGTCCGGTCGGAGAACGAAGTAAGTAAGGTGGTTACCCTTCTTACCACGTACGGAGTAGCTGCGGGAAGCAGGGTCAACATGACTAAAACCAACATTATGCACATCGGACGAGGGCTGGACGCTCTGCACAGTCCGTTTAAGACGGTGAACATCTTGCGATGCTTAGATGTATTGTTCACCCGACCACTACGGCAATCAGCGGCGGCGAGTTATCGACGTCTCCTCCAGCACGTCCGACTGGACTTACGCAACAATTCACTCCGAACGCACGACCTGCTCCATAGGGTGGTCTACACTTTCATCTGGCCTCGGGACTGCCGCAACTGGCGCAGGTACTGCCAGTGCCACATGGTATTGCTGACAGATTAATGGCGGCCTTTGGATGCTATTTCAGCCAAGGAATGTTGTTTAAGATCAAATACTAGACTTTAACTCTCCCACACCATTCTGGAGGACTTAACCTCACGGATGTGCGGAACAGGCCCTAGCTCTATACCTGCGAGCGACGCTACGAACTTGGAACCAACGGAAACACGCCATCACGTCGGCGATCCTGGATGTGCTTCTTCCCACGTCCTTCGAACCGCCGGTGGCGGTAGGCAGAATATCGCCCCCTTTTTCTCACGTCGCACGATTCTTTGTTGATTATAGTTATGTTCAGTTACAGATACCTTCTACAAGAATCCCCACTACCCGCGAGATATATCGATACTTGCGGCGTCATCATGGCAGCAATGTTGTCGAACTCCCTGCCGCCGTTGGATAACCAGCTGCAGCAGCAAGTCGTATACTCCTAGCTCACTCATTTGTTACATAGTTTAATTCTTAATGTCTTTGCGTGTTTTTGGTACTTGCGTTGTTTAATTCATAAATTTCGGACGTATTATAGTATTTGAGAGTTGTAGCATCGCGTTTTAGTACCTGAATAGTGTAAATTCGCGTAGTCGTTTGTCTTCTGTTTTTGTTTTGAACGGCCAGTGTCGGTTGGTCACAGTCAGTGTGCTCCCTGCCGCCGTTGGATAAGCAGCTGCAGCAGCAAGTCGTATACTCCTAGCTCACTCATTTGTTACATAGTTTAATTCTTAATTTCTTTGCATGTTTTTGGTACTTGCATTGTTTAATTCGTAAATTTCGAGCGTATTATAGTATTTGAGAGTTGTAGCATCGCGTTTTAGTACCTGAATAGTGTAAATTCGCGTAGTCTCCTTCCGCCGCCGAGCAGTGTCAGCAGTGCGCAAGTAGCAGCATTACTGCATTTACTAGGCAATCTTGTATTTTAATAACCGTTTAAATTTTGTCGATTTGTTTGCGCTCTCTGTAGATTAGTTCAGACGTTCTTTGCAAAACAGTTTTTAACATGGATAGGGACTGCAACTGCTGTGTTCGGATGCAGGCTGAGTTGGCATCCCTTCGCTCCCAGCTTCAGGCAGTGTTGGCTTCGGTGACACAGCTTGAGGCTGTTGCCAATGGGCATCACTGTGGGGGTCCGGATGGAGGTTTGTCGGGGACGGCCAGCTCGTCCCACGCATCCCCTGATCGGACTACGACTGTGGCTGCCCGGGATACTGCCCACATTGAGGCTGATCCCTCACCTGTGGTAGAGTGGGAGGTCATCTCGCGGTGTGGCAGGGGGCGAAAGACATTCCGGAGGGCTGAACGAAAGGCCTCTCCAGTTTGTCTGACGAACAGGTTTCAGGCTCTGTCTCCGGCTGATACTGATGTTCGGCCGGAGATGGCTGCTTCTCCTGTTGCAGAGGTTGCCCCTCAGTCTGCAAGACCGGGCGGTCGCAGAGGGTGGGCTTACTGGTAGTTGGGAGCTCCAACGTCAGGCGCGTAATGGGGCCCCTTAGGGAAATGGCAGCAAGAGAGGGGAAGAAAACCAATGTGCACTCCGTGTGCATACCGGGGGGAGTCATTCCAGATGTGGAAAGGGTCCTTCCGGATGCCATGAAGGGTACAGGGTGCACCCATCTGCAGGTGGTCGCTCATGTCGGCACCAACGATGTGTGTCGCTATGGATCGGAGGAAATCCTCTCTGGCTTCCGGCGGCTATCTGATTTGGTGAAGACTGCCAGTCTCGCTAGCGGGATGAAAGCAGAGCTCACCATCTGCAGCATCGTCGACAGGACTGACTGTGGACCTTTGGTACAGAGCCGAGTGGAGGGTCTGAATCAGAGGCTGAGACGGTTCTGCGACCGTGTGGGCTGCAGATTCCTCGACTTGCGCCATAGGGTGGTGGGGTTTCGGGTTCCGCTGGATAGGACAGGACTCCACTACACGCAACAAGCGGCTACACGGGTAGCAGGGGTTGTGTGGCGTGGGCTGGGCGGTTTTTCAGGTTAGATGGCCTTGGGCAAGTACAGAAAGGGCAACAGCCTCAACGGGTGCGGGGCAAAGTCAGGACATGCGGGGACCAAGCAGCAATCGGAATTGTAATTGTCAACTGTCGAAGCTGCGTTGGTAAAGTACCAGAACTTCAAGCGCTGATAGAAGGCACCGAAGCTGAAATCGTTATAGGTACAGAAAGCTGGCTTAAGCCAGAGATAAATTCTGCCGAAATTTTTACAAAGGTACAGACGGTGTTTAGAAAGGATAGATTGCATGCAACCGGTGGTGGAGTGTTCGTCGCTGTTAGTAGTAGTTTATCCTGTAGTGAAGTAGAAGTGGATAGTTCCTGTGAATTATTATGGGTGGAGGCTACACTCAACAACCGAGCTAGGTTAATAATTGGCTCCTTTTACCGACCTCCCGACTCAGCAGCATTAGTGGCAGAACAACTGAGAGAAAATTTGGAATACATTTCACATAAATTTTCTCAGCATGTTATAGTGTGGTGTCACCGCCAGCCACCACACTTGCTAGGTGGTAGCTTAAATCGGCCGCGGTCCATTTAGTACATGTCGGACCCGCGTGTCGCCACTGTGTGATCGCAGACCTAGCGCCACCACAAGGCAGGTCTCGATATACGATAGAGCACTCGGCCCAGTTGTACGGACGACATTGCTAGCGACAATACGGACGAAGCCTTCCTCTCATTTGCCGAGAGACAGTTAGAATAGCCTTCTGCTAAGTCCATGGCTACGACCTAGCAAGGCGCCATTAGCCTTACCTAGTTTGAGAGTTATCGTATAAATGTCTCAAGAAGAACGCGGTATTCATCAAAGAATAAAAGTTAAGTATAAAGCAGCTACGTACTTTTCTTGCTACCATTCAATAGTTATCCTGTTCCAGACTTGACGCCAGTCGGCGTGTGCGTACGCGTGCCTTTCTTTCGGCTCCCTTCCCAGTGTGGCGTAGCAAACTTGTTACGCCACAACATATAGTCTTAGGTGGAGATTTCAATTTACCAGATATAGACCGAGACACTCAGATGTTTAGGACGGGTGGTAGGGACAGAGCATCGAGTGACATTATACTGAGTGCACTATCCGAAAATTACCTCGAGCAGTTAAACAGAGAACCGACTCGTGGAGATAACATCTTGGACCTACTGATAACAAACAGACCCGAACTTTTCGACTCTTTAAGTGCAGAACAGGGAATCAGTGATCATAAGGCCGTTGCAGCATCCCTGAATATGGAAGTTAATAGGAATATAAAAAAAGGGAGGAAGGTTTATCTGTTTAGCAAGAGTAATAGAAGGCAGATTTCAGACTACCTAACAGATCAAAACGAAAATTTCTGTTCCGACACTGGCAATGTTGAGTGTTTATGGAGAAAGTTCAAGGCAATCGTAAAATGCGTTTTAGACAGGTACGTGCCGAGTAAAACTGTGAGGGACGGGAAAAACCCACCGTGGTACAACAACAAAGTTAGGAAACTACTGCGAAAGCAAAGAGAGCTTCACTCCAAGTTTAAACGCAGCCAAAACCTCTCAGACAAACAGAAGCTAAACGATGTCAAAGTTAGCGTAAGGAGGGCTATGCGTGAAGCGTTCAGTGAATTCGAAAGTAAAATTCTATGTACCGACTTGACAGAAAATCCTAGGAAGTTCTGGTCTTACGTTAAATCAGTAAGTGGCTCGAAACAGCATATCCAGACACTCCGGGATGATGATGGCATTGAAACAGAGGATGACACGCGTAAAGCTGAAATACTAAACACCTTTTTCCAAAGCTGTTTCACAGAGGAAGACCGCACTGCAATTCCTTCTCTAAATCCTCGCACAAACGAAAAAATGGCTGACATCGAAATAAGTGTCCAAGGAATAGAAAAGCAACTGGAATCACTCAATAGAGGAAAGTCCACTGGAGCTGACGGGATACCAATTCGATTCTACACAGAGTACGCGAAAGAACTTGCCCCTCTTCTAACAGCCGTGTACCGCAAGTCTCTAGAGGAACGGAGGGTTCCAAATGATTGGAAAAGAGCACAGGTAGTCCCAGTCTTCAAGAAGGGTCGTCGAGCAGTTGCGTAAAACTATAGACCTATATCTCTGACGTCGATCTGATGTAGAATTTTAGAACATGTTTTTTGCTCGAGTATCATGTCGTTTTTGGAAACCCAGAATCTACTATGTAGGAATCAACATGGATTCCGGAAAAAGCGATCGTGTGAGACCCAACTCGCTTTATTTGTTCATGAGACCCAGAAAATATTAGATACAGGCTCCCAGGTAGATGCTATTTTTCTTGACTTCCGGAAGGCGTTCGATACAGTTCCGCACTGTCGCCTGATAAACAAAGTAAGAGCCTACGGAATATCAGACCAGCTGTGTGGCTGGATTGAAGAGTTTTTAGCAAACAGAACACAGCATCTTGTTATCAATGGAGAGACGTCTACAGACGTTAAAGTAACCTCTGGCGTGCCACAGGGGAGTGATATGGGACCATTGCTTTTCACAATATATATAAATGACCTAGTAGATAGTGTCGGAAGTTCCATGCGGCTTTTCGCGGATGATGCTGTAGTATACAGAGAAGTTGCAGCATTATTTATTTTATTTTATTTTTTATTTATTGATTTATTTAACCTGGCAAGATTAGGGCCATCAGGCCCTCTCTTACATCTAACCAGGCATTCTACTTATTTTACATTTGATATGTTTTAGTAGGCATGTTAAACTACATCTAGTACAAAAAGTGAAATAAACAATTTGAAAGGTACACCTGGAAAAATACATACATATAGAGTTTATATTCTTAGGTCACAAGTACTGTTATAATTAGACATTATTGAAGAGACAGATTTTAGATACGAGTGCCGGCAGCAGGGAGTATGAGGGAGACTCATGGTGAAGGGAGGAGAAGAATAGAGACATGATGAAACATAATTAAGGAAACATAAAGGAAAAGAAGATTGCGTGGCTAATAGAGAAAGATGAAGAGGAAGGCATCTCAGGAGCAAGATAGGAGACGCTAGCTTTGCTATTTGACTGATGAGGGGATTGTCCTTGTACATTAATTTTGTGGAGAACTTTGTGAGGATGATAGTAGGAAATGCTTCAACTTCTTCTTAAAAGCAGCAGGAGATCGAATTTTGCGCAAGGTAAGGGGCAGTTTGTTCCAGAGACGGACAGCGGCAACTGAGAAGGAGTTTGCAAAAGTTTTTGTTTTGTGAGTGGGCACAGTTAGGATACCAAATAGGAGTGACCTCGTGTTTCGATTATGATGACATGACAGGTTTTTAATCTCTGAAGCAAGGTACTGGAGTGCTTGCGCGATGAGGAGTCGGTGGAGTAGACATAGAGTGTGGTAGTCACGCAATTTGTCCGGCCGCAGCCACCCTAGCTCGGAGTATGAAGCACTAACATGATCATATCGGCGAATGTTGCAAGTGTAACGCACACAGGCATTCATGGTTAGCTCTAGCCGTCTTTTGTTTTCACTACTCATGCCTTGTTGAATCACATCACAATAGTGGAGGTTCGGTAGAACAAGTGCTTGCACGAGCTGGCGTTTCAAGTCCTGTGGAAATATGTTCCGAAACTTTTTGAGAGCATAGAGACAAGCAGACGTCTTTCGGCACACTGCGACTGTATTCTCCGCCCAGTTGAGATGCTCATCCAAAGTTACACCCAAGTTCTTCACTGTTTTCTGATATGGTATTGGAGTACCGTCGAGCAGAATAGGAGGTAGCCGTTCGCGAAAATCTGAACTTATTAATTTCTGATGGGCTATTAAGATTACTTGCGTCTTTTTTGCATTTAGTTTAAGCCCCAGGTTTTTCGCCCATCTCACTACTGAAGACAGATCATCATTCATCTGAGCGATTGCAGTGTTTACATCTTCAGGTCTGACGCTTAGGTAGAGCTGGAGGTCGTCGGCATAGAAATGATATTTACAGGAGGACAGAACCGACGAAATATCGTTGACATATAAAGAAAACAAAAGTGGTCCTAAGACTGATCCTTGTGGCACTCCCGAGGAAACATGTTTCCAGGAAGATTTTTCATTTACGCAGACAACACATTGCTGTCTGTCTTTTAAGTAGCTTTCAAACCATCTCATTGCACTATCAGAGAAATTAAGCTGTTGCATTTTTCTGAGCAATATGTCAAAGTTAACAGTGTCAAAAGCTTTGCTGAAGTCCAGTAGCGTCAATATTGTTGCCTTTCGATTGTCGATGGCATATTTCAGGTCATCAGTTACTTTAATTAGAGCAGTGTTTGTGCTGTGATGTTTACGGAAACCGGATTGAAATTTGTCATATAACCTGAATTCATGCAAGTGTTCAGTGATTTGGTCATGAACAATATATTCAAGTGCTTTGGAAACAGCAGGCAGTATGCTAATTGGTCGGTAATCACTAGGCAGTTGCGGGTTTTCGATCTTAGGGATGGGTCGAATTAGGCTTCTTTTCCATGCAGTAGGATATATTCCGTTCACGAGGGAAAAATTAAATATGTCAGTTAAGACAGGTACTAAGATATCGGCAACATTCTTAATCATGGTTATACCGATACTGTCGTTGCCTATTGCATCAGAAGAGATTCTCATTATTGCTTTTCTTGCCGTATTTGTTGTTACATGTTTTAGATGGAAGGTATCGTTGTTAGTTATCCTGTTTGGGGATTCTTGTGGACGGTAATTATCAGCTGTGCTGGTATTCAGAGGTGCAGAGAAGAATTCATTTAATTCGTTAGCTGACACATGAAAAGTAGATTCCGATTTTGCCTTTCTGACCCCCAAGCTACGAAGATTCTTCCATAGAGTCGTGGGCGTCAGATCGCTGCATACAAGGGAGCGAGCGTGCCTGATTTTAGCATTGCGAATGCATTGTTTCACTCTGTTCCGTAGCTTTCTATATTCTTCGAAACGCTCGGGTTTCGGATCTGCCTTGAAACGCCTGTGGGCAGCATCCCTATTAGTCATCATTTGACGTAATTCAGCTGTCAACCATGGAGCAGGAGATTTTCTTACACGGATTGTGCGCACAGGTGCATGTTTGTCATAGAGGGCAGTGAGTTTATCACCAAGTTCATTAATTTTGCCGTCGATTGTGGGTTTTCTGATTATTTGATGCCATGAGATTTCTGAGCAATCGGCTGTTAGAGCGTCAAGGTCAATACGTTTCATGTTCCTACAAGTTATGTAACGCGATTTGATCCTTGGGGGCTGCACAGAGTAGGCCAGGAATATTACATCATGTGCTGAGAGGCCAGGGGCCGATGTTTGACCAACATCTCTTACTTTGTGAGTCTGTTTCGTTGCGATTACGTCTATAAGAGTATGACTGTGCGCCGTATGGTGTGTAGGTTGTAATGGAAGAATGTTCATGCTATTGCAACTAAACAGTCTTCTTAGGTTTATTGCGGAGGGAGTGTCTCTTAGCAGGTCTATGTTCAAGTCACCCATTACGATGACATGTTCGTATTGGCACTGAAGTGAATGTAATTCCGACTGGAAGGAACTCATTGAGCTTATTTTTGGCGGCTTGTACACGACGCCAGTCAAGAATTTCCGACTTTGTATATTTATTTCAGTGAACATGAATTCAGCCTCTTTTTCTTCAGCAGGATTTGACGTACATAAGACTTTCGCTTTGAGATCTGTTCGTATATACGCGCCGACGCCGCCACTTCGCTTTTTTGATCTGTCTGCCCTAAGAAATGTGTACCCTGGGAGATGAAAAGATGCAGAGGATATGTGTGGTTTCAACCACGTTTCGGATAAGAGGATTACGTGGTAGTTTAGTTGGTTGAAGAGGAGGCTAAGTTCTTCGTAATGCGCAGGTAAAGACTGGATGTTGCAGTGAGCTGCTAAAAGCTCTGACGCGTTCCGCCGAGCTGCCTGGAGTAGGGTGGCAGACTGGTTTGTCCCTTTGTTAGGCACTACCTGCCGCAAGGGGCACTGGCCGCTGCTTCCGCCAAGTGACATAACACAGGGGTGTCCGAGATTTTGCACTCCCTGTTTGTGACACCGCGAGTGCCGAAAGAAAGGCGCCTGCTAAAGATTTCCTGAGGTTGCGGGAGTATAGAAAATGGATTAGGGGTATTCTGTGCAAGGAGAATATGACCAAAATAGTGACGGCTGTCTGTCACTGTGTATCCTCTGTCGTACGAGGAGAAATGTAATTAGCGTATTTGAAACAGCTTAGGGTGGAAATAAGGGAGAGGGGATTGATTTAAGAGGCCGATGCTGCCAGCAGAGAGAAGTAAGCTTAGTAATTAATAGATTATCGTAGGAAGCTAGAATTAAATTGAAATTTACTAAAGTGATACTGTTAGTGATTATCGTAGGAAGCTACAATTAGATTGAAATTTGCTAAAGTGATACTGATAGTGATTTTTGTTATGAACAATTTAAACCGAAGAGATGGGTGATTAATGAACTAAAGGAGAGACTAATAATTGCAATAGAACTATTTCAGAACGGAAGAGAATAAACTGAGAAAATGAAAAAAGAATTAGCAGTAACTAAAATTAAGTAATGGATAGAGCTACAGTCACAAAAAAAAAAAAAAATAGTGAAAAGTTAATACAGTTACAAAAACAATTAGTTGAAGGTACAAATATGGGTATAATTAAAAAATTAATAAAATTACAAGACTATATCTGAGTATTGGGGCTGTTACAATTGCAAATGGTGTTAAGTTTGCACTTTTGGCTCGAGTAGCTTCACTTAATACTATTCAGTTCTGTCGTGTTTGTGACTGTCTTCTTTCCAGCTGCTGTCTTAATGATTACTCTGCCATCCTGAGTCCACACATTGTGAAGACCGAAATGGGATATGGCACTGTTTAAAATCTTTAGCCGTTCGTGTGTCAGATCTTCCCTTATTGTAAGCCCTGTCCTTGCTAACTTCTTCTTCTGGGTAAAGATCTCTGCCCTTTTTCGGTACGAGACAAATTTAATTATTATTGGACGAGGTTTGGTGGCACCTGGTAATTTTCGTCCCACCCGATGGCTCCTGTCAATGTCTGCCTTGGTCACTTCAACGCCTAATTTTTCACGCGCAACCTGTATAAGCAGGTTGTCCGTGTCTTCTTCCTTATTTTCTACTACTCCAAACAGTCGTAGACTATTTCGCCTTTGGTACTGTTCTAGTTCGTCAGTTGCGGCAGATAGTTTGACTTCCAACTCTCGTGCATTTTCTCGTATTCAGACACAGACTTTTTTAGTGCTGTAATTTCGGCAGTATTGGCCTCAACAGTTTCACGCCTGCTATCAGATCGAGATTGTTTTTATCGCGAAGCGCAGCGTTTACCTCAGAGCGGACCAGCTCCGCTATACCGGGAGCCGCGGCCGCACCTTCCGTCAAGAGCGGGCCCGCCGCACCTGCTGCTTCCCCGCTGCTGGACGCGCTGCTGTTCACTCTTCTGTTTACCATTTTCTCGAAGATATTGGCGGAGCACAGAAAAAAATAGCACTACTGCACAGAACACTGTTGTTTTCACGATTTCCACTTGTACTAGACAACACCACCTGCGAGAACACCTTCGAATTCAACTAAATTTCGCGAGCCGAACTTAACACGTGTTACACTGCAGCCGCCATGACACCATTGACGCATTAGAAAATTGTAGCGAAATGCAGGAAGATCTGCAGCGGATAGGCACTTAGTGCAGGGAGTGGCAACTGTCCCTTAACATAGACAAATGTAATGTATTGCGAATACATAGAAAGATGGATCCTTTATTGTATGATTATATGATAGCGGAACAAACACTGGTAGCAGTTACTTCTGTAAAATATCTGGGAGTATGCGTGCGGAACGATTTGAAGTGGAATTATCATATAAAATTAATTGTTGGTAAGGCGGGTACCAGGTTGAGATTCATTGGGAGAGTGCTTAGAAAATGTAGTCCATCAACAAAGGAGGTGGCTTACAAAACTCTCGTTCGACCTATACTTGAGTATTGCTCATCAGTGTGGGATCCGTACCAGATCGGTTTGACGGAGGAGATAGAGAAGATCCAAAGAAGAGCGGCGCGTTTCGTCACAGGGTTATTTGGTAACAGTGATAGCGTTACGGAGATGTTTAATAAACTCAAGTGGCAGACTCTGCAAGAGAGGCGCTCTGCATCGCGGTGTAGCTTGCTCGCCAGGTTTCGAGAGGGTGCGTTTCTGGATGAGATATCGAATATATTGCTTCCCCCTACTTATACCTCCCGAGGAGATCACGAATGTAGAATTAGAGAGATTAGAGCGCGCACGGAGGCTTTCAGACAGTCGTTCTTCCCGCGAACCATACGCGACTGGAACGGGAAATGGAGGTAATGACAGTGGCACGTAAAATGCCCTCCGCCACACACCTTTTGGTGGCTTGCGAAGTATAAATGTAGATGTAGAAATACCCAACGCTAGACTGGAGACAGATCTGGCGTGCTGTCTGGCGTGGGGTCGGTCGCTTGACGGCGCTTTCGGCCCGGGCCCGCCCGTTGCCGGCGCGCCGTAAGGCACGGAAGCTCGCACTGGGGCGTATCGCTTCCAGTCGGGTGTGCCGCGGCAGTCCTCACAGGGGAAGTGACGCGTCTCTTATAGCCTCTCCATCCCAAGTGGTTCTTTCCGCCTTCCCGTGGTGCCAGATGTTAAGCTTGGCATTCTGGTTCAAATGGTTCAAATGGCTCTGAGCACTATGGGACTCAACTGCTGAGGTCATTAGTCCCCTAGAACTTAGAACTAGTTAAACCTAACTAACCTAAGGACATCACAAACATCCATGCCCGAGGCAGGATTCGAACCTGCGACCGTAGCGGTCTTGCGGTTCCAGACTGCGGCGCCTTTAACCGCACGGCCACTTCGGCCGGCTGCTTGGCATTCTGCCTTGCGACAAAAGGGAGAGCTGCGACCCAACCCGATGCGAAAGCGAACGGTGCGTGGCACAGGGGGAGCTGTGTCGAGGGACCGAACACCAGTCCCTTTCTATTCGCAGGGCACAGACCAACAGGTGCTCTGCATGTCGGCGATCTCGTTTGTCGGCGTGGGATCGCGGCGCGTGTCGGCAAGGGTGCTTCGCCGCGGCCCTGGGTAACCGGGGCGTGTTCTGCCAAACCCAAGTGGTGATGACATCGCCTGGGCCAGGTTAGATGGGTCAGACCGCCGAACGTCTGGGGGACCGGCCCGCCACCTGAGTAGGAGTGGGTCCCTGGCCGAGAGGTGGAAACTCGGGCAAGTAGGCGGCGAAGGGCGAGAGGTGCATCCGCCTCTCCGGAGTGCGGGGTGCAGTTGCCGGGGTGCGCCGCGTGAAATCGCCGATGACGGAGTCACCGAGGGGGACCAGTGCGCTGGAAACGGTGCGCTGAACCCAGCGGCTCTGGAGTGCCCTTGACCTAGGGGCGAGGTCGGTGGGCGAGATGCAGAAGTCACCCCCCCCCCCCCCCCATGCCAGAGGAGCCGGTCCGGGGTAAGAGACGGGCTCCCACCCCTTTTTTCACTCGTTACTCAATATGGCTGCAACAGAGACGAGTGAATCGAGCGCGCTCAAACGAGCATCTACGATGCTTGATCCCTCTCCTCAGGACGAGACGGGACTGGTAGAAGACGAAACCGTCACTCATAGACACGCACGTGTCACGCTGCTCCTGGAGCAGAACATCAAAAACGGGAAGATAAGTCAGGCGGCATTATCTATTATTAAGAACGAGCTGGCTGCATGGCCATTGCCCACGCCAAGCTCGAAGGCCGCGTAGAGGAGTTAGAAAAGGAGAATGAAAGATTAAGAAGACAACCAACGAAGACCTGGGCTGGAGTGGTCGTGCAAGCGCCGCCAAAGCCACAAACTACGAAAGAAACGATCGCCAAGGTGATCAAGCGGTCAGACACGGCGGTCTTTCTCAGAACACTACCAGGCCAAGACACGAGTGTCAAAAAAATACAAGAGTTGCTGACCAAAACTATTGATCCAGCAAAAGATAAAATCAGAATAAATAAAGTTAAACCTAGTAGGAACTCAGTGATTGTGGAGGTGGATACAGAGGAAGACAAAGAAAAATTGTTATAGAACCCCAAGCTGAACTCGGTGGTCAAGTGTGAACCGCCGAGAAAAGGAACCCTTTGGTCATCCTATACGATGTACCAGCAACAATGACAAACGAAGAACTGTACCAGACAATAAAGGACCAGAACTTTAACCATATGAATGACAATGAGTTTAAGGATTCTTTAAGCTGAGATTTAAAACGGGGCCTCGGGATCGTGATGTCGTACATCACGTCGCCGAGGTCACAGCACAAATGTGGGCCGGCCGCGGTGGTCAAGCGGTTCTAGGCGCTCAGTCCGGAACCGCGCGACTGCTACGGTCGCAGGTTCGAATCCTGCCTCGGGCATGGATGTGTGTGATGTCCTTAGGTTAGTTAGGTTTAAGTAGTTCTAAGTTCTAGGGGACTAATGACCACAGATGTTAAGTCCCATAGTGCTCAGAGCCATTTTTGAACCACAAATGTGGAAGCAGATAATAACAATGGGCAGACTGTATGTTGGCTTCCATGCCATTAATATTAGGGACTACCTCGTGGTACCTCGTTGCCATAATTGTGGAGACCTGAACCACATTCTAAAGCACTGCACCAGGGGGTCGGCGTGCTCCAGGTGCGGCGAAGATGGTCACACACGAAAAGAATGTAAAGCTGCAAGTGTATGCATTCCCTGCAAGAGACGCGGGAAGAAAAGCTGCGGAGCCTCAGGACGAAATTGCCCTACGTACCGCATGCTGGAGCAGAGACTGATATCCAGAACGGACTATGGCTGAGTACTATAGGACTGGCCTATCCACGCGCAGGCGGTATGGGAGTAGGGCGCGTATTTGTCGTAATCTGTGCTATTTAGTTTTGTTTCCTCATGTATTCTCTTAGCACTCCCCAAACTCGAGGATATGCGCCGGTCTGTTAGAAGGTTGAGAAGATATTACCAGCGCAGTGTCGTCTGGCCAGAACGGCAAAGATGGCTGATGCAGTATCAGGAGGCTAAACTTTGTTTCCAGAAGGAACTCCAGGCTGTTAGAATACAAAGCTGGGAAAACTTCGTCCAGAGCCAATTGGCATTGAACCCCTGGGGTACACCATATAAATTAGTACGAGAGAAGATCCGCTTTCCACTGGAGTTATCAACAGTCAGGCACGGGGACAGGATGGCGGAATCCTGGCAGGAAACTGCTGAGGTCCTCCTCCGGTCCCTGCTGCCTGATGATAGTGCGGATGGGGAATCTGACCAGCAACAAAAACTAAGACATGACAACCTCAACGAATATACCAACAATATGGCAGTCTACCCTTTCTCGGAGGAAGAGGTGGTTGCCCACCTAAAATCACTTAAAAGGGGTAAAGCTCCTGGGCCAGACGGCATTGTAGCCGAGGTGGTGGAGTTTCTAGCTCCCCAGCTAACTGCACCACTCACTCACTTATATAACGAGTGTCTGTTACAACAAAAAATTCCTAGGGTGTGGAAGACCACGAATGTAGTTATTATTAGGAAAGGGCTAGGTAAAGATCCGACAAATATAAAATCCTACAGACCAATCTGCTTGATTAACATACTAGGGAAAATACTAGAAAAGCTACTAGCTGACAGACTGGCTGCACATTGGATGCTGCGTGGGGTGAGCGACAGGCAGTTCGGCTTCAGGCCTGGGCAATCGACATCTGGTGGGCACCATGGTTGACATCAGTGGTGCCTTCGACAACCTGTGGTGGCCTTCGCTCTTCTCTTGCTTGCGGGAGAAGGAGTGTCCAGGGCCGCTATATGGTTGTCTGAGGAGCTATTGCGAGGAACGGGAGGTCTGGCTATCATCTTCTAGCGAGAGAATTGGAAAATCTATAACAAAGGGCTGTCCTCAGGGTTCTGTGTTAGAGCCCCTGTTTTGAGACATCTACATGGAGCCTTTACTAGACACCCTACAACAAAGTGAAGAAGTGCTAGAGGTGATAGCCTATGCAGATGACCTCCTCCTGTTGGTCGGTGGCCGTAGCTGCGAAGACATTGAACCTAAAATAGAGAGTGCCCTAAACAAGTTACAACTATGGTGCCAAAACACCAAAATGACGGTGTCACCGAGCAAGTCCACCTCCTTACTACTGAAGGAACAATTAATCTGTAACCCGACTGTACGAATAGAGCGCTCGCCGGTTCTTCGGAGACGTGACGCACGATACCTGGGCATCATCATTGATGAGAAGTGGAATTTTGGGAAACACATTGAAACCGTAACCCAGAAAGCCCTCCAAACACTGAACAACCTGATATCCATAGGTCATAAAAGATTTCATCTTCCACATCATCTCATAAGACTCTATCATAATATTATATTAACATCAATAGGGGGTTGCGGCTTGGGAGTCTGGGCACACAGGCTCACGAGGGTGGTGCCCGCCATGACAGTGAGAAGGGTTCAAAGGAACATGATACTTAGATCGGTAGGGGCTTACAGAACATCACCAGGGGGAGCACTACTAGTCATAATGGGGCTTTGACCCCTGGACATCAAAATCAGGGAGCAGGCTGCATGGTTCTGGATTAAGAAGGGAAATGTAACAAAAATAGAGGAGATCTTAGGCATTGGGGCAGGGGACAAGGGTGAGATTCGGCAAAGGGGAGTACAACTATGGCAAGAACTGTGGGACACGGATGAAACAGGGCGCAGGACATATGAATTGACTCCAAGCATTAGGGAACGGCTAAAAATGAAATACTTTGAACCCACCAGAGGACTTCTCCATTTTCTCACTGGACTTGGGCCTTACCCGGCATACTTATGTCGGTTCGGGGAAAGGGTCACACCCGCCTGTGAATGTGGTGAACCGGAGGGCACTCCCGATCATGTGATTTATGAGTGCCCCCTCTTCAATGATGTTGCTTCCACACTACGTGACCAACTACCCAACCACGACACATACCACCTGATAAGACAACAAGACACCTTCCAAATACTGAATAAACTTGCCAACGAGGTATCACAAAAAGTGCTAAGAGAATACATGAGGAAACAAGACTAAATAGCGCAGATTACGACAAATACGCGCCCTACTCCCATACCGCCTGTGCGTGGATAGGCCAATCCTATAGTCTGGAATCCGCCATGTACGGGATTAGGGGGAGTGGGGAATAAAAACAACCAGGACTGGACAATGCACTGGAGTTGACTTAGGTTAGGACTAGTTAGTAGAAATTAGACTAGAAATCTAGAATTAGGAACCTGCAGCGATTAACATCCTGGCCTGCCCAGTGTCAGGGGCACGCTCATCGGGATTAGCTCGATGGGCAAGGTAATAAAGTAGGTTTGTACATTTCTGACACATCTGTGACGCTGCAGGAAGTAGAATGTAGGGTTAGTTAAAATCTTAGAAGTTAAAAAGAAATAGGTGTACATAGCTGCCCATTGTAATTATATTATAGCTGTAGCTCACTACTTAATATATTGTAACTAGCTGCTAATTGTAACTAACATTAGCAAGTAAGACCCAATAATCAAATAAGGTGGTGGGTTATGATGTATAAATATTATTATTGAGCTGTCCATACGCCTCTCCTCACCACAGCAGCGAGTTCGTAATGGTATACATTAATCAACCGCAAGACAATCAACCGCCAACGATTGTACGACATTCGCATGATAGATTCCCCACTCTGCCTTATATGTGGCATGCAGGACACCGACGAACATTCTCTGCAGTGCGGTGAGGCACAAGATGTTTGGCGGCTGACGCAACGCAGCATGGCACTCCTCCGCCGCAGCGACGAATCCGCGGTCACGACGGAAGTAGGGGGACAACCTTCGTGCCAGGCCACGCTGCATTGTTGCCAAATTTGTTCAAGATGGTGGCGATGACGTCATCCAAGATGGCGGCGTGTACACTTGCAACATCACATGACGTCATCCAATATGGCGGCTTTTGGCGGGAAAATAGGCCAATTGTGTTACATCCACTAACCTAAACTCAAGAAAAAATGGCGGGAATTTTGAATTTTGGCACGAAAATAGCCCAATTGTGCTACGTCCACTAACCCAAGCCTCCAGAAGAAAAAATTATTTATTATCATTTATTATTATTTATTGTCATTTATTATTATTGACCTGCCTCCACTAGAAAATTCCCTCCAAATTCAAATTCCAACACGATAATGGCTGCAAAACCTTACTCTTGGTTATTACTATTCATTATTATTTATTAACATTCATTATCATACATTGTCATTTATTATCATTCATTATTGTTTATTGTTATTCATTATCATTTATTGTCATTCATTATCATTTGTTATCATTCATTATCATTTATTATTATAGGCCTACCTCCACTAGAAAATTGCGCCAAATTCAAATTCCAACATCATATTCTCTCAAAAACTGTACTTCTATTTATTATTATCATTTATTATTTATTCAAGATGTCCGATTTTCCCGGTGAGAAAGCCATTTTCCTTACATCCATAACAAAAATCTATCACAAGTTCAAATCCCAACACATGCACGAGCTTTCTCCGTCACTTATCTTTTGTCACTGGTGGCCTATCTAAATCGTGTCAAATAATAAACTGCACTTATAGTAACATAATTCACATCCTTTGATTTTGCAGGGGGGAAGGGACTGAAGACTTTATTTCAAGCAGTACGGTCATCACTTGTTCTCCAACACAGTCAGCACACACATCATTGATATCGCAGAGCAGTCACCACGACGTCCGTGCTCCAACTGAATTAGTTCAAATCCTCGCCACCCCCTGGCCAGCATGCGGTGATACTTCCTACGCCTGTCACGTGAGGCAGCCGGCCACTAGCGTGGTGGGCGAGCCCAGCGATCGCTCCCACATCGTAAACATTTTTCGCTGGACACGCTGGAACCTGCCGAGTTTGACGTCACAGCGGCCCCTTGTCCAATCTCCAAGTGTATTCATCGCCTCCGCACGTTTCCCACCAAAATTGTCTGTCTTGGAGCTGAATCACACAATGGTCGGCCGTTTGCCTGTAATACTTTCGGCGCCAAAGTTGTTTTTCCTGGGCACGTTCAAACCTGTCGATGCCGACCGCTCACCATCCACCACATGTCCCTGTGCGAGTGAGAACGCAGTACTACACTTCTGGCGGCAAAGTTTGCTCTACAGTGCAATCCCCCATGACTATATAACAGCACATTTGGACCGCACAAGAATGCCCACTAATTGACCCGCTCTCGCGCGCGTGTAATAACTGTACAATCACTGCGTCGCCGACCCGCTTATGTCACACACCCTCCATACACGCGACGGACATAGCCTTCTTTAAATACCTGGAAAATGACTATTTCAGACATTATGGTCATGCAGGTGTGTCTCAACTGACTTCTCCAAGCTCACACAGTGAAACTCCAGAGCCCAGCTGACGTACGCGTGGCCGGCTCAGCCCGCTCCCTGGCCGGCTGACGTCAAGCGGTGTACGGCACCCGCCCAGCCCCAACGGCCTGTGCGACGGGTAGGCTGAGGGCCCCCGCCCGCGAGCACCTAACACCGGACACGATGTTTCCTGTTGACCGCGTGCCGTGCGCGTTTACTCGTCGCGAGAATACTCGCTAATTCACTCTCACCACCCCGCTATATTAAATAATTTAATTTACAATTTCATATACGTATGCAAACGTGTTCAACTCCCTAATTTCAACTACTTTTCGAGGACCAGACCGCCACCTCCTCTTCCTAGGAACCAGCGCCAAGTTTGAAATCTGCCAGTAAACAAAGCTCACTTGCGCTTCCGCCACCAAACTAAGAAAATTGTTTCAAACTAAGCCACCAGCACTCAACCTCTTCCTACACGTTTCTGGTAAACGGACTCACCCTGCATGAGGTCCATGGATGGAGGAACGAAAAAAAAAAATGGTTCAAACGGCTCTGAGCACTATGGGACTTAACATCTATGGTCATCAGCCCCCTAGAACTTAGAACTACTTAAACCTAACTAACCTAAGGACAGCACATAACACCCAGCCATCACGAGGCAGAGAAAATCCCTGACCCCGCCGGGAATCGAACCCGGGAATCCGGGCGTGGGAAGCGAGAAAGCTACCGCACGACCACGAGATACGGGCGGAGGAACGAGTTTACTTTATTTAGGAATGGGGTATATGTATCACACCGACATGTCCCACATCATACAGACCTGCAAAACACTCGTACATAACTCATGTATAATGTTCTAGACATACACTTGCTAATTGTAAACAGTTAAAAATAGCTCATAGCACAGCCTACAGACATGCGAACCGCTCATAAATAATGCAAAACATTTACCTCCAAATTGCCAAACAACTGCTAACTTTCGGAAATAATTTCAGTGCATAGGCTGATGGAAGGAGGAACGAGTGTACTTTATTTATTTGCGACATATCTTTTTGAAACTTTTACTTCTCATAGGTTTCGATATGTAAGGCTGACATAAGGCAGTTTCTGAACTCCAGTAGTGCACTACACTTGGCAACACAACCACACCCATCAAGATATTCATTCCAATCCAGACCTGTAACTCCTCTACAGATAAATTTGTCCAGTTATTTGTCTACTCACTCACATTCTGACCAGATTGCCGTTATTGCGCAAAAACCACTCAGACTGCGCTGTGCTGCTCGGGGAAGTAAGGAAGGGCTGCACTCTATTTATTTGGAGCCCTTTTATTTAGTCTGGAGTATATTTGTCACAAAACACCAGCACTGATCCGACTGTGGTCATCCGACACAGGCCACAAACACGTAAACAACTCCTAATTTCACCACACAATAGCAAACAGCTCTTAAATAATGCAGTACACAATATCAGCAGACGAGCTCTGTACTCTTAAACTCTCCAAATAAAGCACCGCATAGTGTACAGACATGCTCGCAAAATAGTGCAACAGACGCGCCCAAACACCACCAGCTGCCAAACCGACCAAAAGTCTCTGCTCGGCCTCCCCCAAACATCACCTCAACACAGTCGCATTCGCACCTATCACCGGAGAAATTGATATCGCCTATGCGCCTTAGATTACGCTCCAAGGCAGGCCGCGCGCTCGTGCGGTCGGCGGGGAAGGGGGTTCCAGAGTCTCCAGCCCAGTTCAGCTTCCGAGCGCTCGTGACAGCCGGCGTCTCAGGTCTGGACCTGCCTTCACGTAAAAAAAAAAAAAAAAAAAAAAAAAAAAAAAAAAAAAAAAAAAAAAAAAAAAATGTTATTTGGCAGTCTACTAACTTTCATATATAAAAAAAGATGGATAGAGCGTATGCCATGTAAGCAGGAGATCCTGGGTTCGAGTCCCCGTCGAGGCACACATTTTCATCTGTCCCCATTGACGTATGTCAACGCCTGTAAGCAGCTAAGGGTGTTCATTTCATTGTAATTACATAGCTCATAGGCGCCTTCCTATTTGACCTATAATAAAATAATTTCGTGTAAGTCATTTTCAATATATCGACACGCAAGTTGCCGAAGTGACGTCAACTCGAGAGATTTGCCCCAGGCGAACGCTCTACCCGATGGGAGGCCCTCGTCACACGGCATTTCCATTTCCAATTTCAATATGTTTTCTATCAGCATACTCAAGATAAT
This sequence comes from Schistocerca serialis cubense, assembly GCF_023864345.2. Classification (NCBI taxonomy): domain Eukaryota; kingdom Metazoa; phylum Arthropoda; class Insecta; order Orthoptera; family Acrididae; genus Schistocerca; species Schistocerca serialis. Next base: position 336,817,326 of record NC_064643.1, read on the forward strand.
TGAAAGCAATTAAGATGTAACAAAATGGTGACGCACTGAAACAAATGTCATTCTCTTCGCCCGCAAAATCGAGACAAACTTCAAACATGCACTGAAAATAGGCATTTGAAAATATCTCAAAACGTCTACGCACGCTGAGAGAGAATTCAGTTTAGAATGCCGGCATCAAATTCTGATCAGAAGCGTGTGTACCGTTCTCAAGTTACGTTCCCAGCAAATTTGAAAACAAAAATGAAAAATTCGAGAGAAACGCGTTTAAAGTTTTGGGGTACATTTTTTGTATCGAAGTTAAACATATCATTATTCAGAGATTCCTAGACCATTTAGTAATCCTTCAGCATTTGAAACAAGGTCCTCCTCAATCTTCTTCGTCCCCATAGTTGTCCTGCGGGTCTCTGGCAGTTTCTGTCATCCGCTGCTCTGATCGCTCGATATGTTTTTTGTTCGCTTTTGTGCAGAAGTTGTAACATACTGATCTGATCTCAAGTTCGAGGACTTTTATAATTTCCGTAATGCCTGTTAACCCATCGTTGAAATAACATGTAAATTGCTTTTTCCCGCTGAGAATGGTTTCCGGAGACACTTTTCACGAATCGTCTTGTAATTCGATAATGGAATTCCTGGGGAACTTGGAATTAACGTTACAATAAAGTAGACATCCAAGCTAAAAAATTATAGACCGATTTATTCAGATTTCCAAAGAGTACTGTCCCCATAATGCTGACGACGACGGAATTCGTAGCCCTTCCCTGGTCGACATCTGAGTCGCTAGCCTTTGTGTACATTGTGCTCCCACGCAGCCCGTTCCAACCACATGCACTACGCATTGGTGGGAGACCATCGTACACGTATGCCGAGTGTCTCTCCTAGAAGTCACCGGGGGCATTTTCTCTGCTGTTTCGGCAGGTATCTGCGTTTCTCTTGTAAATCTATCTTCAGTTGTCGCACTTCATTTTATACGGGACTATCAGGAGTTAGCCGGCCGAGGTGGCCGAGCGGTTCTAGTCGCTACAGTCTGGAACGGCCTGTCCGCTACGGTCGCAGGTTCGGGTCCTGCCTCGGGCATGGATGTGTGTGATGTCCTTAGGTTAGCTAGGTTTAAGTAGTTCTAAGTTCGAGGGGACTGATGACCTTAGAAGTTAAGTCCCATAGTGCTCAGAGCCATTTGATTTGTCAGGAGTTAAACCATTTTTCAGAAATATTAGCAGCTGTCTCTCCACAGGGGATGTAGCTTTGGTGATATGGCCCGTCGATATCTCGTTTTCGGCGTTATCCATTAGATCATTTACATATACTGTAAATAGTAATGGTTCCATTCCACTTTCTGGAGCCACTCCGAAATTACTTTTATACCTGTCCATTTTGCTCCGTTTAGGAGGACGTGTTCCGTCAGATCTCCAAAATAATCCTGAATCCAGTCACAAATCTGATCCGATACTCGGTATGCTCGTATTTTTTTCCGCTGGACGACAGTTCGGTACGGTATAAAATGCCTTCCTGAAGTCAAGTGTGACGGTAGCAACATAGGCATCAATGCCTATGGCACTCTGTGTATCATTGTCAATAACAGCAAGCTGAGATTCGCAACACCTCTGTGTACAGGATCTATGTAACTTACTATAGACAAGATTAAAGTTTTTCAAAAACATTATAATACAACATAAAAATTGTTCCCTATTTTACAACAGACTAACGAGACTGTATTTATTGACAAAAGATTTAAAACATGCACTACTAAAGAGGTTGCCTACACTATGCTTGTCCGTCCTTTTCTGGAACAGTGCTGCGAGTTTTGGAATCCTAACGAGACAAGAGTGATTGAGGAAACCGAAAAAGTTAAAAAGAGTGGCAGCTCGCTATATTTTATCACGAAATAGGGGAAATATTGTGACAGATATGACAAGAGAGTTGGGATGTGAGTCTTCGTTGTGACGAGATCTTTTCACAAAATTACAAGCACCAACTTCCTCTCCGAATGTGAACATATTTTGTTCACTCCCACATACAGAGAAGAAATAAGTGTAGTGATAAAGTAAGAAAAAATCAGAGCTCGCACGAAAAGGTTTTAGGCGTGCTGTTAGATAGCAAAATAGTCCATAAATAGTACGAAAGTGTGCTTGGTATCCTCTGCTACACATTTAAGTGTTAATTTTGAAGTAATTATATAGATGTAGATGTAAAGGTTTCTTGCATTTAAAGGCAGCAACTTCCTTACAGCACTTACATACCTTTTCTCCAATATCCAATCTTAATAATTATCCTCGAAGATATTTCTTCTCCTTCGAACGACTTAACCGTTTATTAGCATATTTGCATTGGGAGATTCACATCGTGCGCTGGCAGCTGTAATGCGAGTCGCATCGATTATCTCACGTCAGCATTGCGTGAGGCTAACTTTCCCAGATGTGTTTGTGACGATATGGTAAGGTCCGGGCGCTACTGCTGACTACCAACAACATACTCTAGGAAGAGCCATTTTTCTTCTGATCCTGGGAATATATTCAGATCTTTTCTTCAGCAGCTATAATTCTTATCTGCATTTTCTGCACATATTGTAAGCTGAAATCTATTTTGTGGGCGATGATTCGTCTCTCTTTGAATATGATATTATACCTTACCATCTCATTTTCATTCCCACTACTTTTATCGACCCCAAAGATGAGACTTGCTGTCGTAACTGTGTAGGATCATTCTTAAGCAGTTATAGTAATTTAGAAGCTGAGAAATTTCGTAATAAGATACACAAGGAGAAAAAACAGAAGTTATTTCGACAAACATTTAGCAAAATAACCGATTCTTCTTGATAAGTGTTCTTTATTGAGAATCAAATCTGTTTAGCAGTAATCTGTACGGAATATCTGCTCCGTTCCGTGTTGTTAATTGCAATACACAAACAAACAAAAATTAAACAAAGCCAAAATGAGTGCAATGAGAATCATAAGTGAAGCGTCCGATGAATTCGAAAGTAAAATTCTGCCCACCGCCTTGACAGCTAATTCTAAGGAGTTTTGGTCTTACGTTGAATCAATAAAGGGATCACCAACAACACTCTGTGACCTTAATGGCAGAGAAATGTAGGACCCCACAGAAAAGGTCGAAATACTAAACGTTTTTTTCCAGAACTGGGTGATAGAGGAATATCGTACTGTAGTGCCTCCTTTAAACAGTCGCACGATCGACAAAATTACTGACATAGAAATAAGTGAGCACGGGATAGAAAAGCACCTGAAATGGCTCGACAGAGAGGAGCCCACTGGACCATACGGGATACCAGTACGATTATGCACAGAGTATGCGGAAGAACTAGCCCCTGTTCTAGCAGCAGTGCACCGTCGGTCTTTGGTCCTGATGACTGGAAAAGCACAGGTCATTCCTATTTCCGATAAAGGTCGTCGAACAGGCTCACAGAACTGTAGGTCTATATGACTTCGGTGAGCTGCCGAATTTTGGAACGTTTTTTGTGCCCGCCTATTGTGATACACTATGTGACCGAAAGTATCCGGAAAACTGGCTGAAAGCGACTGACAGTTTCGTGTCGCCCTCCATCGGTAATGTTGGAATTCAGTACGGTGTTGGCCCACCCTAAGCCTTTATGACAGCTTCCACTCTCGAAGGCATACGTTCAATCAGGTGCTGGAAGGTTTCATGGGGAATGGCAGTCCATTCTTCACGGAGTGCTGCACTGAGGAGAGGTATCGATGTCGGTCAGTGAGGCTGTTCTATAGGATCCAGTTCAGGAGTCTGTGCAGGCCAGTCCATTACAGGGGCGTTATTGGCATGTAACCAGCCCGACACAGTCCGTGCATTATGTACAGGTGCCCGATCGTGTTGAAAGGTGCAATCGCCATCCCCGAATTGCTCTTCAACAGTGGAAAGCAAGAAGGTGCTTAAAACATCAATGTAGGCCTGTGCTGTGGTAGAACCACGCAAAACAAGGGGTGCAAGCCCCCTCCGTCAAAAAGACGACCACACCATACCACCACCGCCTCCGAATTTTACTGTTGGCACTACACACGCTGGAAAATGACGTTCAACGGGCATTCGCCATACCCACACCCTGCCATCGGATCGCCAAATTGTGTACCGTGGTTCGTCATTCCACACAACGTTTTTCCACTGTTCAATTCTCCAATGGTTAAGCTCCTTACACCAAGCGAGGCGTCGTTTGGCATTTACCGGCGTGATGTGCGGCTTATTAGCAGCTGTTCGACCGTGAAATCCAAGTGTTCTCACCTCCCGCCTAACCGTACTTGCAGTGGATCCTGATGCAGTTTGTTATTCCTATGAGATGGTCTGGATAGGTGTTTGCCTATTACACATTAGGAACCTCTTCAATTGTCGGCGGTCTCTGTCAGTCAACAGACGAAGTCAGCCTGTAGACTTTTGCGCTTTACGTGTCCCTTCACGTTTCCACTTCACTGTCCCATCGGAAACAGTGGACCTAGTGATGTTTAGAAGTGTGTAAATCTCGCGTACAGACGTATGACGCAAGTGACACCCAATCACCTGACCGCGTTCGAAGTCCGTGAGTTCCGCGCAGCGAGTCATTCTGCTCTCTCACGATGTCTAAGGGCTCCTGACGTCACTGATATGGACTACGTGGCAGTAGGAGAAGTGAATCGGACACAACAATACCAATTACTATGGGAGGAGAGAGCGCTAGGGCATGACTCATGAGTACCACCCTCTAGCAGGAAACCATGCATAGTGTAACTATCGCTGTTTGGTACAGCGAGTATTAAACCGCAGTCTCAGTAATGAAATATAATTGAATAAATGGTCTCTAGCACAGAAACCGTGCACTTCCGGGCATAAGTTCATTAGACGTTTCATGTTCCGTATCCTCTCATCGACCAGTCCCTAGAGTTTTCACACGGTGAAAAAAATCACCCTGTGTATGTAATACGGTCTTCCACAAACATATAGAGCATGTGGATCAACTGGCCACATACGAGCATAATGCCTCAAAAGGCATATAACTCAGATTCCAACCAGAGAAGGATTATGAATTTCGTCGTGGTCTGTATTCAGCTACTTACACCTGCGCACCTTATGCCTAATCGCGTTGCACCTGTGCTTACCCCACAAGCAAGTAGAGGCACGCGTGTAGGTCCGAGTCTGTTGATCAACATAAACACATGAGTGATACCACCATTCACTCCTCGAGAGAAGCAAGGGAGGACCTCCTACGATCAAGGTGCAGCTGCAGGTTAAATGCGCCTGTGTGTCCGGTCAGTGGACAAGTGGGTTTCTTTACCACAGCCAGCCAGCTGTCAGGCGATGTGCACCAGCATAGCTGCAGCATCAACTTGCCGTCTAAAGGCAGGCTGAGGACCGCCTAACATTCCTTATAAGGCCTACTGTGAGTAACAACACATTTGTCACATTTTAAAGTTCACAATTAACAGGTCAAGAATATACAAGCATGCTTATTTTTTTCAAAACATGTTATCTTAATGCTGAATTCTAAAGACGATAATACTTTATATTAAGAACAACAGTAACAATCATCACACCAATATGCATGTAAAGCCATTCAGTTTATATTAAGAAGGCATATTTTTCTTCATTTGGAGAGCTCATAGACTGAAGTATTATAAAGGATCTGAAACGTCTAGACACTCTTTTTCCTCAGACTAATTCGATTCGCTGGCTAAGCTGGATGTGTTGGGAGTTGAATTTTGTGACGCACAGACAGGAGCAGTTTCTTCGGTATGTGACTCTGCAACATACAAGACAGTGGCGGCTGGTGCAAAATTTTACCATTGTGCTAAAATGTGGTGGCCTGCAGCTTTTTGGCTTACAAGAGTAGTAATTGTAACAAAATTGAACATAATTCTAACAAAATTAAATATAAATTGAACTTTTTAAATCTCTTTACATTTTGTAATTAATCGTTTAAAATTCTGAGAAATAAAATAAAATGAAGAGAAGTTGCCAGCAGCAGAAATCGAACCCGAGCTAATGAACTGACAGTCGTTGCACTTGACCAGTTTTTTGTTTTTTTTTAGTTTTTTAATCATCATTTGGTAGGGGCGGACGTCACATGACACCCATTCAACATATCGTTGAAGACTTGTTTTTGCAGCCAGTCCTCTGACTGAACACGTAGAGCAACTGTGCTGGAGCCATTGGGTTACTGTGCTGATACTCCCTCATAAGCTAGGCATAAATCTTTAGAGAGCTTTTTAACTTTTCCTTCGGGCTACTCAGGCGAAATATTCTAGGAACTTGAAAAGCGCATCTACCTGCTTCGTCCTACATAGTCTGAGCCCCAGCTTTCCTGTTGTTAGAATTACATTTGGAGTAGATTGTCTTGCTCCTTTAATACCACTTTCTCTTTCAAAGATGTACTGGAAAGCGGCGTTTTTAGCGTATTATCTACAGAAAAGACTTTTATACTAAATGTCCTCCTATATTCGTTTTTTACTAACATATGCAGCCTTTTGACTTACATGCGAAGTAATCTTAACTGAATCGGATATATTAATTAAACATACATGAACTGAACTGTTTAAATGCACCGGTACTGTATGCAAATTTTGTAATTACAGTAGAGTGTCGACAGTTCGAAGAGAATGGCGCCGGACCACCAAGAAATATTTAAAACTCAGACCACTGAAATTTATGTGGAAAAAAGAAATAAAACTATGCTGAAAAGAATACAGGATTCAAAATATAACTTTATTAAAACGAAATGTTTAATACGCATTTACATTGGCAGAATAAAGGTTTTAACTTCAGTCTGGTAACAATTTACTTCCTGGAATAATCGTAGAGCGTCTTCTGTTCGGTGAAACTGCAGCGGCGCTATATCACGCCAGCGTCTGAAGAACTGCATTTTGGCAGGTGTCGCCTCATGCTATTGTTCCATGTTGTACATGCCGGTCTCAAGTGCAGCTTAGCAGACGGTGTGACCCATCATTGGTAGAGTCTCGGCCTTATCGTGTTCACCACTCTCATACTGCATTGTGGTGTAAACCATGCCAATTACAGAACTGTCTGTGACTTCGAACTGCTGGTCTGAATTCAAGCACACAAGTTTTTCCGACATTTTCTGCTTCTTCATAGACAGGCAATTTTCTGATTAAATCACACAACGGGTGATCGTCAAAATCTTCAGCTTCTGTATTCGGCCTATTTTCCTGTAAAATTTTTGTCTACGACATGGGAATTGCATCTGACTTTATCTCGCCCTAAGACTCACCGATCCAATAAACTATGTCCTTCACAGTCACTTTCTTTATATCTCCTACATTGCCTTCATCGTCTTCCGAATGCAAGACTGACTGTAGCAGTCACCGATACTTTTTCTTCAGACCTTCCAGAAGGCCCTCATCCCAAGGCTGAATCAAATTGGTAACGTTTGGTGGGAGAAACAAGGCGCGGCTCCCGTGTCACTGCAGATCTTCTACACTTGGATGTTGATTGTCAAAATAGGTTTGTATGACGATCTAGTTTCTTTTAAAAACGTTTTGCACTCCGGTACAACGAGTTCAAAAATGAGTTCTTAGAGATTTCCTTATTCATTCAGACATTCTTTTGACGCACTGTACACAATCCAAAGGGCTTGCATGGTTAGATTGTTGAATGCTCTTAGCTTGGCAGTCTTCCCAATCACAATCTGTTTTAGTTTGTGATTTCCAGTTGCATTTGAAGCTGCCATAACAGTGACCCATTCCTTACATTTTTGTGCCCAGGAGAACTTGCTTCTTCACGAGAACCAAGTGTTTTTGTCTCCTAAATTTTGAAATTTAAACAGTTCCGCCACAGTTGTAAATCTGCTCATTAGATAAATTTTGTTTAGTTACGATTATTTTAATCTTTCCACTAAATTCGGAAATGGCCTCAGAGTTACGAGATAGTTTTTCTCCACATAAAACTTGTTGACGCACTCCGCATCTCTTCTTCCACTTGTCGAGCTAGACCACACTAGAGGTGAAACTGCCATCTTCCTCCTGTAGCCGGTTCTAAAAAACAAGGTTTTCTCGCGCAAGACTGGGCCAGAAAACGAAGCTCCCGTCTGTCTCTGTTGTGTGAACCACATGAAAAACGCCTCACTTCTTTCCTTTTTTTTTTAAGTCCGACATCTTAACGGTTTTCCGTTAACAGATTCTTCAGAACATTCCTTTGAAGAAAATTGTTTCAGTTTATGTCAGTATCTTCGTTGTTCACCAACAGTAGCTTCGCCGACACCGTATTCGAAAGCAAGCTTTTTATTGTTTCTCCTTTGTGAAGTGATTTCAGTGCATCTACAACAATCACAGGCACAAACTTCCTTTCTTTGTTGAAGCACTCAATTGTAGAAGGTGTAAAAAAACATTCGAGAAAGAAAACGAAACACAATACAGGGTCTATCAAAAAGAGCCATGCGATATGGCACATCTGTTCCTGAAACTAATAAACATATGCAATGAATTTTGTTCCTTGATGAACAGGAAACTCAAAAAGTGTTTTTTCATACCTTTTCATAGGTGTTCAGTGTAACACCCCCTTGAGGTGCACGGAATATGTCAATGTGGTACTCAAATTGTAAATTGTTACCACACTGCCAGAGGTGTACAAATTCCCATTGCAGCCTGCTTGCCCCTAGCTCCTCTGCAACCATTCATGCAGGTCAGATTGCCGCGACGTAAACACAAGAGTACGCATGTACTGAGGCATAGTGGGTAATGCGAGCGACTTGGGCTCCCGCAAGCCCGGGCTACCTGGGTTCCCGCAGGCCTGCCAAGCTTCACGGGACCCGCTCAGCTTACTACGCCTGACAACAGATTGCGCTGTCAAATTACCGTGACTAGAGTAGCCAGGTAGTTAGCCCGCAGTACATTTATCGCAACGGTGGGGGCAGCACAATGAATAGGTCGGACTTTAGTGAGATTGAAAAAAAATTGACAACTGGCGAATACATGCTGGTAACGAAACAGAGCACAAGTGCCCCATAAGAAACGTTTTCGTGTGTTTATGAGGCCGCTTCAAATAAATCGGTAGGTGTGTCTCAATGCAAACTATGTAAAAAGCTCTTAAGTACTTATTTAGGAGCCTCGAGTATGTTACGACATGTGTGCAAATTTGACAAGCAGTTCCTTCACTCTGTAAATATCTTGAAAGAGGACAAAGATTTAGTGGCCGAAAAGGGCGTCGAAATGTGTGCTAAGGACCTGAGACCATTTAGCAGTATAGAGGAAGAAGGATTTCATGGTAACCCGCAAACGATGTCAAAATCTTTTCTAAGGTACTCTTTTCCATGCACTGTCCGAAATATTATGTAGACAGTAATGTTCCTCTTGATGGTCAAATGTGCAAAATTTCTTCAAGATCGGAATAAAACTGTAGGTTGGTGTAGAAGTGTGTAAGTAAAGTACCCTCCGCCATGTACCATTCAGAATTTTAAGCAGACAGCGCCCTTCATCCTGCTTTGAATATCAAGTATGCCAAATTTCATCAAGATCCGAATAAAAACGTTCAATTTGTCGAATTCCGTTAGGTAAAGTAACCTCTGCTATGCATCCTACGAAATTTTAAGTAGACTGTGACCTTCCTCTTGGTTTCAATGTATAGTGTGCAAAATTTCATCAAGATTGTATGCAATACAAACACACGGACACAATGAAAACACACTTTCAGTTTTTCTCAAATTTTTCAATTTTTCGGTCGATTTTCGAAAAATTTTATTTCATAAAAACCTTGTCCTGAGAATTACGAACACAGCAAAAAAAAAAAAAAAAATTGCCGAATTGGCCCAGCCGTTCTCGAGTTTTACGCTTATCAACGCATTTGGCAATTCATTTTTATTTATATAGATAATAAGCCCGAAATATACGCGTAAAGGAAGAATGTACAAATAAAACCCAATATTTTTTGACCTGAAATTAATATATATATAATGTTAGGGTTTGTCTTTTGGTGCTCAGGTAAAATAAAAACTTTCAATTAACGTTCATAGTACGACAATGAAGCGCGCAGACTAAACGGCTGCGTAGCGCAGCTCGGCAGTAATATGGGCAGGCAAGCAAGTTTCCCGCAGCCTGCCCGGGTTGGGTTGTGCTTGGCTTGGCTGGGAGTGAAGCAGCCTGCCCGTTCTGTTGACAATGCGCGGCGGCCTGCCCGCCTGGCCACCGGGCAAGCATGGGCGGGTTAAAAGCGGAACATGTACACCTCTACACTGCAACGAACATGCCCTGAGTTACAGCATCCACAAGCTGCTGATATGCTATGTCTCAGTTTATTCATTGTTGCTGGTAACGGAGGCACATAAATAGAGTCTTTTATAGATCCCCAGAAGAAATAATCACATAGAGTCTCGTCCAGTGACTTTGGAGGCCAGTAATGTAAGGCTGAATCATTTGGTCTAGTGCGGCCGATCCATCGTTCAGTAATCCTTTGTTTTAAAAATTCCCGCACTTCCAGATGCCAGTGAGGCGTTTCCCCATCCTGTTGGTGAATGAAGTCGTTCGAATCAGTCTCCAACTGTGGGAAAAGAAAGTTCTCAAACATATCGAGATATGTGCTTCCTGTAACAATGCTCTCGGCAAATAAAAATGAAATGGACCATACTCGTTTTCCCATGAAACTGCACAGAACACATTAAATTTTGGAGCGTCCCTCTCATGTTGTACAACTTCATGTGGTTGTTCCATACCCCATATTCTCACATTATGGCCGTTCACCTTTCCATGCAATGTTGCCTCGTTTCTAAACACTAAGCGTAGAATAAAACTGTCATCCTCCATCTTTCCAGGAACAAAATTACAGAACCCCACATGTTGCTGTTTGTCACCTTCACGAAGAGCTTGCAATAGCTGAATATTGTATGGTTTCATGTGTAAACGTCTACGGAACACACGCCAGAAGGACATCGGGGGCGTGTTGAAGCGTCGAGCTGCACGGCGAACGAATTTCTGCGGACTCCTTGTGAAACTGCGGCGGATGCGTTAGACGTCTGTGCCAGACACTCGGGGACGGCCCTGCGAGTTGCCTTTCCACGAACAACCTGTTTCTCGGAATTGCTCATGCCGTCGTCTAAGGCTCTGTGCTGTAGGAGGATCCACATCACACATAGTACGAAAGTCACGCTGAATAGTTATTACTGACGCGCACTGAGCAAAACATAGAACACAAAACTCTTTCTGTTGTCCCAACACAATTTTTAATAGAACTAAAGTCGGCGCACACTGCTAGTACCTAGCGGGAACCATGCAGGACTTAAGAGTTTGCTCATTCCAACAGTAAGTTGTTCACGCGCATGTCTCAAATAACATAATACACTCCTGGAAATGGAAAAAAGAACACATTGACACCGGTGTGTCAGACCCACCATACTTGCTCCGGACACTGCGAGAGGGCTGTACAAGCAATGATCACACGCACGGCACAGCGGACACACCAGGAACCGCGGTGTTGGCCGTCAAATGGCGCTAGCTGCGCAGCATTTGTGCACCGCCGCCGTCAGTGTCAGCCAGTTTGCCGTGGCATACGGAGCTCCATCGCAGTCTTTAACACTGGTAGCATGCCGCGACAGCGTGGACGTGAACCGTATGTGCAGTTGACGGACTTTGAGCGAGGGCGTATAGTGGGCATGCGGGAGGCCGGGTGGACGTACCGCCGAATTGCTCAACACGTGGGGCGTGAGGTCTCCACAGTACATCGATGTTGTCGCCAGTGGTCGGCGGAAGGTGCACGTGCCCGTCGACCTGGGACCGGACCGCAGCGACGCACGGATGCACGCCAAGACCGTAGGATCCTACGCAGTGCCGTAGGGGAACGCACCGCCACTTCCCAGCAAATTAGGGACACTGTTGCTCCTGGGGTATCGGCGAGGACCATTCGCAACCGTCTCCATGAAGCTGGGCTACGGTCCCGCACACCGTTAGGCCGTCTTCCGCTCACGCCCCAACATCGTGCAGCCCGCCTCCAGTGGTGTCGCGACAGGCGTGAATGGAGGGACGAATGGAGACGTGTCGTCTTCAGCGATGAGAGTCGCTTCTGCCTTGGTGCCAATGATGGTCGTATGCGTGTTTGGCGCCGTGCAGGTGAGCGCCACAATCAGGACTGCATACGACCGAGGCACACAGGGCCAACACCCGGCATCATGGTGTAGGGAGCGATCTCCTACACTGGCCGTACACCACTGGTGATCGTCGAGGGGACACTGAATAGTGCACGGTACATCCAAACCGTCATCGAACCCATCGTTCTACCATTCCTAGACCGGCAAGGGAACTTGCTGTTCCAACAGGACAATGCACGTCCTCATGTATCCCGTGCCACCCAACGTGCTCTAGAAGGTGTAAGTCAACTACCCTGGCCAGCAAGATCTCCGGATCTGTCCCCCATTGAGCATGTTTGGGACTGGATGAAGCGTCGTCTCACGCGGTCTGCACGTCCAGCACGAACGCTGGTCCAACTGAGGCGCCAGGTGGAAATGGCATGGCAAGCCGTTCCACAGGACTACATCCAGCATCTCTACGATCGTCTCCATGGGAGAATAGCAGCCTGCATTGCTGCGAAAGGTGGATATACACTGTACTAGTGCCGACATTGTGCATGCTCTGTTGCCTGTGTCTATGTGCCTGTGGTTCTGTCAGTGTGATCATGTGATGTATCTGACCCCAGGAATGTGTCAATAAAGTTTCCCCTTCCTGGGACAATGAATTCACGGTATTCTTATTTCAATTTCCAGGAGTGTAGTTAGATCTTTTTAAATCGGATGATTATTTTTTATACACCCTGTACTGTACGGTGACGACAAAAACAAACGTAAAACAACACTTTCAATAAAAGAATTGCTTGTGTAAACAATTAAAAAGTTGGCGTACGTGGTGTGATTGACACAGGCACAACTAAGGGGAGTGAGTAGTTGGACAGGCGGTGTGCGCTGTGAATGGGTGGGGGAAACTGATCGGGGATCGACAAGTTGTGCAGTAGATTTTTTATTTATTCTTTTATTTTATAACGACCACGGTTATATGGAAAACTCGAAATACCGAGACTCTATTGTAATAGTTTAACCTCGTAACGAACAAAATAAAATGAAAAATAAATGATGGTAGGAGCAGAAATCGAACCCAGGCCGACAAACCGTCACATTGCAATTCGCTACCCAGCCATGGCACCTTTACATCAGCTACGCCTCAAAAATCCGTCACATTGTACGGTTGCAAAATACGTTATACGCACGTTCAAAGAAAAATACTGACCTGATTCTGTGTGCAGTCATTGTGCCGGATGGGAAAATCAGAGCATAGGCAGTCAAGAACAGACACCTGCGTCTGCTCTCTGAGTTGATCATAGTGTGGTTGTCGATCATTTCAGCACTTCACACGGTTTCTAATTATCGTGGAGAAAAAACTAAAAACATGTTTACGTCCATTTTATTTGCATATCAGAAAGCATTCGAGGAGAAATGACAAAACGTTAATGCTGTAGCGCGTTTATCACATCAAAACCGGTTTCCATTGATACAAGAACTGGCTGATTGCTATAGAATCAGATGTTGTCTTTACAATTACATATGAAAATTAAAAAGTGCATTATGGATGCGTATTTCTGCGAGAGGCTATGAAGTGTACGTATCATTTGTGTTTTTCGTTGACCTGAAAATTCATCTCTTTATAATTTGCAACTTGTAAGTATGAAAATATTTTATGTGAAGTTATCATACCTTTATGTAGTCGCATAGAGAAGGCACATTTCGAAAGTGATAGAACTGAAAATTTAAAAGAGGAAACCACGAGTAGAACTCACTTCAGAATGATTTTTAAAGAACAACAGATTCCATCACGAACTGTTATTTGAATCAGACAAACCTGCAGTGTTGGCTAGCAGTTTCTGATCATGTAAGTTACACAAATTCTCATACAACAAAATGAAAATTAAAATACAATCGGACTTCGTTTCGTAAGAAAGCAGGTTCTTTGCGATAAATAAAGAAAATAACGATAGTGGTCGACTGGTAGATGTTCTTTCACCCACTAGACAATCCAATGCCAACTTCCAAAGTGGCCGATAATTTTTACATACAATGAAAAGAAATCATTACTCTCATAAAGGAAATGCGTTTTTTGAATAAATGTTTTAAAACACATTTAGATTCAAGTTCCGTTACTATTAACGTAAGATTTTTACACTACATTTACACCTGAATGTCTGGCACCAAGAGAAAGAATAAGACAGATTAATTGATAAAACGAACAACTGGCTCTCAGGAAAGACGAATAACTTAAACAGGATGACATGTTTAAATAAATTCTTTCACTATGACTATATCATACTAAGTCTTTGCGTTTTATGTGCATTTAGTGCAATTGTTTCAGCGTCATGATTGGCCTCAACTTAATGCGGCTGTTAGTCGCGTTCACACGGGGCTGGAGAGAGCACCGATGGCAGAGGGCATGGGTCACATTACAATGGTGACAGTTGAGTCTATCAGTAGATCAGTTTCACTAGGCATGACCCGCACCTCAATAGGTAGGGGAAGGGGAGGCTGGCAAAGCTTATAGGTGATAGTGTAGTGGGTGGTTGTGGGATCACTCATGGAAAAATTCCTGTAGTGGTTGGCGTTAGAGTTGCACCTTTTTTTACATTGAAGTCAGCTGATAGGTATACCTGCTTAAAGGAAATCCCTCTAACTATGGGCTCACCTTCAGAGGGCATTATGTTTCCAAGTAGAGAAGGAATTTGCATATTTCATCAAAATATAAGAGGAATTAGAGATAAAGTTTGTGAGCAGCTTACAGATGTAGACTCTGAAATTATTGGTATGTTGGAGTACCACTTAAATAATTTGACAATTCAGAGGCTTCCTTTACCAGGATAGAGATTAGCTGGCTGGTAATTGTCTGGATGTACGACGGGGACTTCAAAACGTAAGTTACTCATTTCGTCCCTCGTTAAGACTACTGTGGAACAGGGGTGGCACAGCCTTAGAAGTGAGTGCACATTCTTGGTTTCCTGCAGACATAGTTCTCCTTGTGGGGTGAGGGAGTGGCCATGTACGTAAAAAACAGTATTCCATTTGAGTAGATAGACGTATCATGGCACTGCACTGAACAGATGTTTGAATGCTGTGCAGGGGCAGTTGAATTTAATAAAACTAAACTTCTAATTGTTCTTGTTTATAGGTCTAGTAACTCTGACTTCAGAGCATTTCTACTCAAGCTAGACACGGTTTTTGATTCACTCTATTGGAAGTACCAGAAGTGTGGTGACTTCAATATTAATTCTGTATACTATGGTGCAAGGAAAAGGATGTTGGTAGATCTCCTAAATTCATATGATCTAATGCCGACAGTGTTTTTTCCAAATAGAGTGCAGGGAAACAGTAGCACAGGCATAGACAATATTTTTATTCATTCTTCATTACTAGATGGTCATTCTGCTAATAAAAGGGTGAATGGCTTTCAGACCATGATGCACAAATTTTCACACTAATAGCCTTTTGTACTCAAACAACTGTTACATATAATTACAAACTATGTAGGAAAGTTGATCCATCAGCAACAGAGACGTTTTTAAACCTCGTCAAGGAACAAGAGTGGCAGGATGCTTATAGTTCTGATGGCATAAATGACAAATATAATGCTTTCCTTAACACATTTCTCATGCTCATTGAGAGTTGCTTTCCATTAGAACGTTATAAGCGGGATAATAGCAGTATAAGGCAGCCTAAAGTGGCTGTCTAGTGGGATAAGGATATCATGTAGAACAAAGTGGGAATTATATCAAAACTTCAGAAGTAGTCACAATCAAGCTACAGTAATCCATTACAAACAATACTGTAAGGTGCTAAAAAATATTATTAGGAAGGCAAAGAGCATGTGGTACGCAAATAGAATAGCTAATTCACAGGATAAAATAAACTTATCGTCAGTTGTGAGAAAATTGTCTGGTCAGCAGCACAAGGTCGTCAGTTCGTAGTAAAAATATTTCTGTTACTGATAAATCAGATATACGAGACAGTATTTAACTTTCATTTTCTGAGCATTGCTGGTGAAGTAAATAAAAATTTAGTTTCTACAGGGAATCATATAACGCTCTTGGCAAATGCCCTTCCGAGATTGATGTCTGAAATACTCATCTGTGATACAAACAAGGGGGAGATTGAGTCAATAATTAGATCACTGAAGACTAACGAATCTCATGGATATGATGGAGCGCCTAGCAGAATAGTTGCACACAACATCCTTTACTACCAAGCTGGTGTCATCAGCAAACAGGAATATTTTAGAGTTACACGTAATACTAGAGGGCGTATCATTTATATAAATAAGGAACCCTCTCCCCATGAACCATGGACTTTGCCGTTGGTGGGGAGGCTTGCGTGCCCCAGAGACACAGATAGCCGTACCGAAGGTGCAACCACAACGGAAAGGTATCTGTTGAGAGGCGAGACAAACGTGTGGTTCCTGAAGAGGGGCAACAGCCTTTTCAGTAGCTGCAGGGGCAACAGTCCGGATGATTGACTGATCTGGCCCTGTAACACTAACCAAAACAGACTTGCTGTGCTGGTACTGTGAACGGCTGAAAGGGAGGGGAAACTACAGCCGCAATTTTTCCCGAGGCCATGCAGCTTTACGGTATGGTTAAATGATGATGGCATCCTCTTGGGTAAAATATTCCGGAGGTAAAATAGTTCACCATTCGGATCTCCGGGCGGGGACTACTCAAGAGGACGTCGTTATCAGGAGAAACCAAACTGGCGTTCTACGGATCGGAGCTTGGAATGTCAGATCCCTTAATCGGGCAGGTAGGTTAGAAAATTTAAAAAGGGAAATGGATAGGTTAAAGTTAGATATATTGGGAACTAGTGAAGTTCGGTGGCAGGAGGAACAAGACTTCTGGTCAGGTGCATACAGGGTTATAGAAACAAAATTAAATAGGGGTAATGCAGGTGTAGGTTTAATAATGATTAAAAAAATAGGAATGCGAGTAAGCTACGACAAACAGTATAGTGTGGCCAAGATAGATACGAAGCCCACGCCTACCACAGTGGTACAAGTTTATATGCCATCTAGCTCCGCAGATGACGAAGAGATTGATGAAATGTATGATGAGATAAAAGAAATTATTCAGATAGTGAAGGGAGACGAAAATTTAATATTCATGGGTGACTGGAATTCGGTAGTAGGAAAGGATGTGAAGGAAACGTAGTAGGTGAATATGGAATGGGGGTAAGGAATGAAAGAGGAAGCCATCTGGTAGAATTTTGCACAGAGCATAACTTAACCACAGTTAACACTTGGTTCAAGAATCATGAAAGTAGGTTGTATACATGAAAGAAGCCTGGAGATACTGACAGGTTTCAGATAGATTATATAATGGTAAGGCAGAGATTTAGGAAACAGGTTTTAAATTGTAATACATTTCCAGGGGCAGATGTGGACTCCGATTACAATCTATTGGTTATGAACTGTAGATAAAAACTGAAGAAACTGAAAAAAGGTGGGAATTTGAGGAGATGGGACCTGGATAAACTGACAGAACCAGAGGTTGTAGAGAGTTACAGGGAGAGCATTAGGGAACGATTGACAAGAATGGGGGAAATAAATACAGTAGAAGAAGAATGGGTAGCTCTGAGGGATGAAATAGTGAAGGCAGCAGAGGATCAAGTAGGTAAAAAGACGAGCGCTAATATAAATCCTTGGGTAACAGAAGATATATTGAATTTAATTGATAAAGGAAAAATACAAAAATGCAGTAAATAAATCAGGCTAAAAGGAATACAAACGTCTCAAAAATGAGATCGAGAGGAAGTGCAAATTGGTTAAGCAGGGATGGCTAGAGGACAAAAGTAAGAATGTAGAGGCGTATATCACTAGGAGTAAGATAGATACTGCCTACAGGAAAGTTAAAGAGACGTTTAGAGAAAAGAGAACCACTTGCATGAATATCAAGAGCTCAGATGGAAATCCAGTTCTAAGCGAAGAAGGGGGAGTAGAAAGGTGGAAGGGCTATATAGAGAATTAAATGCCCCGTGCGTAGACATCTGATGCCACATACCTCCACAAACCTACCAACAAACTGCCGGACGCCCGATACGAAGAATCAGTGATGTATGTCGTTCCAAAGATGAACAAACAAGTTATTAATTAAGGGTCATGATGTTTTGCCTCATCATTGTATAATATTTAGCTTAATGTGTGTGGTTCTGAAACAAAGACTTGTTATTATGATCACAATTTAATGAAATACATTAAAATGATCGATGGTTCATGCCTATTAAATTGATCTGTATCGAAATATGGGGCTTTGTTTTTCCTCCTCCTGGCATTTTTCAGGTCTGTTTTTTGTGGCATGACTCTCAAATGTAACAAGTTAACGCAACTGTCTTTCAATGGCTATCAAACAGGCAACTCGTGTGTTTTTATGAATTTTAATGTTCATTACACGTATCTCCAAGGTTCTAGTCATTAACTAACTCATCACTCTTTTTTACTTTCCGCGGAACACACACTCAGCGAGTATAGACGCGAGCCACGGGAGCTGCTGCGAAGTTCGTTTACTGCGGTACTTGCGATCTCTTGTGTACTAGTGCTTGTGAATGATATTGCACACTGAGGTGACAACAGTCTTGGGGTACCTCCTAATATCGTGTCGGACCTCCTTTTATGCGACGTAGTGCAGCATATCGACGTGGGATGCGCCCAACAAGTCATTCGAAGTCCCCTGCAGATGTATTGAGCCATGCTACCTCTATAGCCTTACATAACAGATAAAGTGTTGCCGGTGTATGATTTTGTGCTCTAACTAGATTCTGCCCCATAAATATTTATTTCAGGCGATCGGGGTGGCCAAATCATTCGCTCAAACTATCTAGAATGTTCTCCAAACCAATCGTGAAGCCGCTCGTAGTGGCCGCGCGGTTAGAGGCGCCAAGTTACGGATTGCGCGGCTACTCCCGCCGGACGTTCGAGTACTTCCTCGGGCATGCGTGTGTGTGTTGTTCTTAGCATAAGTTAGTTTAAGTAGTGTGAAAGTCTAAGGACGGGGACCGCAGTAGCTTGGTCCCTTAGGAATTCACACACACACCAATTGTGAACGGTATCCCCGTAAGATCTTATGTTGACTATGCTACAAATATAGCACCATTTTTATCCTTCACCTATCAGAGATCATTGGAAAGGTGGAAAGTTCCACGGGACTGGGAGAAGGCCTAGGTCATAGCAATCTATAAAAAAGGTAGAAAATCGGATGCACATAATCACCGGCCAATTTCACTGACATCGATTTGTTGTAGAATCGTGGAACATATTTTGTGTTCAGACGTAATGACCTTTCTAGACTGAGAATCTCATCTGCAGAAACCAGCACGGTTTTAGGAAACAGCGGTGATACGAGACACAGATGGCCCTCTTTGTGCTTGATATACAACAGGCTCTGGATACCGGCTCCCAGGTTGATGCCATATTTCACGACTTTCGAAAGGCGTTCGACTCAGTTCCGCACTGTCGCTTGCTGCAAAAAGTGCGCGCTTACGGTCTATCCAATGACATATGCGGGTGGATTGAAAGTATTCTAACAGACCGGGAGCAGTATGTCGTCCTGAACGGGATAACTTCAACAGAAACAAGGGTAACTTCATGCGTGCCCCAGGGCAGCGTAATAGGTCCTCTGCTTTTTACGATTTACATAAACAATCTGGTTGAAGGTATTGACAGCTGCCGTAGACTGTTTGCCGATGGTGCTGTAGTCTACAGGAAAGTAGTATCACACGAAAGTTGTGAACAAATCAGTGAGGATTTGCAGAAAATAAATGCGTGGTGTAATGACTGGCAGTTATCTGTCAACCTACCTACTGGGTATAACAAGGCGAAAATCCCCAAAAAATTAATGATCAGTCTTTGGAAGCGGTAACATCAGTCAAGTATCTGGGAGTGACTACTCGAAATGATCTCAAATGGAATGATCAGATTACACCAGTAACGGGTAAGGCGAACTCTAGATTGCGGTTTATTGGTAGAATATTGAAGCGATGCAGTCCTTCAACAAAGGAAATAGCTTACAATATGTTAGTTCGTCCAGCCTTAGAGTATTGTTCGTCTGTATGGGAACCTTACCAGTTGGGTTTGATTCAAGAGGTTGAGAAGGGCCAAAGAAGAGCGGCAAGATTCGTGACTGGTACATTTAGCCATCGCGAGAGCGTTACAAATCTCATAGAAAGTTTGAAGTGGGACACACTTGCAGATATACGACGCGATAAACAGAAGGCGCTGCTCACTAAATTCCGAAATCCAATCTTCGCCGAGGATGTAGAGCATATATTATTACCATCAACTCCCAAATCGTGTAATGATCATCATTCAAAGATAAGGGAAATAAGAGCTCGTACTGAGGCGTTCAGACTGTCGTTTTTCCCTCGCGCGATCCACGAATGGAACAGAGAGGGAGAAATATGACTTTGGCGCGAATTGTGCCATCCGCCACACACCGCTTGGTGGCTAGCGGAGTATATATGTAGATGTAGATGTAGATTATAGCCTGCTGACATGGCCGATTGTCATCCACAAAAATTCTATCGTTGGTTGGGAACATAAATGACCTTGTGGATGACATCGGAAGTTCACTGAGGCTTTTTGCAGATGTTGCTTTGGTGTATCGAGAGGTTGTAACAATGAAAAATTGTACTGAAATGCAGGAGGATCTGCAGCGAACAGACGCATGGTGCAGGGAGTGGCAATTGAGTCTCAATGTAGACAAGTGTAATGTGCTGCGAATACATAGAAAGATAGTTCCCTTATCATTTAACTACAAAATAGCAGGTCAGCAACTGGAAGCAGTTAATTCCATAAATTATCTGGGAGTACGCATTAGGAGTGATTTAAAATGGAGTGATCATATAAAGTTGATCGCCGGTAAAGCGGATGCCAGACTGAGATTCATTGGAAGAATCCTAAGGAAATACAATCCGAAAACAAAGGAAGTAGGTTACAGTACGCTTGTTCGCCCACTGCTTGAATACTGCTCAACAGTGAGGGATCCGTACCAGATAGGATTGATAGAAGACATAGAGAAGATCCAACGGAGAGCAGCGCGCTTCGTTACAGGATCAACTAGTAATCGCGAAAGCTTTACGGAGATGATAGATAAACTCCAGTGGAAGACTCTGCAGGAGAGACGCTCAGTAGCTCGGTACGGGCTTTTGTTAAAGTTTCGAGAACATACCTTCACCGAAGAGTCAAGCAGTATATTGCTCCCTCCTACGTATATCTCGCGAAGAGACCATGAGGATAAAATCAGAGAGATTAGAGCCCACACAGAAGCATACCGACAATCCTTCTTTCCACGAACAAAACGAGACTGGAATAGAAGGGAGAACCGATAGAGGTACTCAGGGTACCCTCCGCCACACACCGTCAGGTGGCTTGCGGAGTATGGATGTAGATGTAGATGTAGATAAAACCCATGAATGGCTACATGTGGCCCGTAAGTAGCTGAACATAACCAGTTGGAGTATTCGAAGTTGTCGCAGCGCTGAGAGAGGAATACGCACAGTGGGAAAGCGGGCAACCGTCAGGGAAGGCTGCACGTCTGACGAGCGTTGAGCGCACGCAGTAGTTGTGCGGCATCAGACCACAGGTAAGTCAGCGGCAACTGCGCCGTTCCGGATTGATGGCGAACGAATCTGCGCGGCAGGTGCTTAATTGCAGGTCGACGTCCGAGGGCAGGCTAGCGGCTGGTGCTTTAGGGCCCACTTTGCGCGCGGCACGTTAGCGCTGTTTATAGCCCGCAGGGCACGTCACGTCGCGTGCCAAGTACCGCCCGGCCAAGGGTCGAAGGGATACCTGCGGGGTCACTGCTGTCCTGTTACTATTTATTCGTCTGCTATACATGATAGATACCAGGAAGAAGAGAACTGGGAGGAAGGGTCTGATGTGTGTGTTGTTTATTTTACAGTAATTCATAACTGATTCATTGAACTTTAGAAACTTCGAATTTAATTAAAATTATTTGCGCCAGTCAGTCATCCATGGTCAAAATCAAAAGAGTTCAATGTATGTAACCCTGAGAAAATCTCCAATTTAATTTTGAGCCGTGTTGGTTCATTCAGTGTTTCTACATCTTTGCCTACTGGTGCGATCCGTATCTGACTAATCGCTGCGTGGCGCTTCGGTCGCCTGTTAGTTGAGTCTTTGATTGTTGTTCCTTGGAGTAGCTTGTTGATCACATGGGCAGTCAGACAGAGAGAGACAAGAGGGACATGCGACGGACGGTGAGCTGTTCACGGATCTTACAGTCGCACAATTGTCTAAGCGGCCCTGTGGTAGGCAGAGTTGTGTTGGTCGGAAATACTTGGGCCTAATGTTGACGCAGCCAGTTTACCCTGGAATAACCAAGCGTAGTTGCTGAGAAGGGTGTTAGAGTGCCGTTCATTTTCTGGTGCCATCTGCTCTGCCCTTGGGGGTAAGGTACTTGTTATTTGATTGGCACATGTGCTCCGAAGTTGCTCCTGTTACTCTGGGTTCCCTGTGGTATTCCATCCCTCTGTCTCAAGTGTTAAATTCACCTTTTGGGTGCCTCTTTGAAATTATCTGAGTGTAATATTTGTGTGTTTTAAAATTTCTTTTAATTACACCTTGTTCAATGTCTGCTAGTTTGTCAGTCACGCCTGGTTTTATTTGGCATATGTCGCCTGAGTGTTAGTGACCGCTGAGGTCGAAATTGAGTCTTATTTCTATTGGAAGTTGTTTCTTCCTTAACTGATGTAGCGACTATAAAACTGCCTACGGCTGTGGTAAGCAAACGTTAGCGGCCCAGTGAATCTTGACTGATTTCAGTAATTAAGTTCCATAACTCAGGTGAGATTTTGCCCCTTTCAAGAAAATTGATATTTACTGTTTTAAATATAATTACTATTGTAGTTGTTTGACTGTTAGCCCTCAAGATTTGCCCGTTACCTTTTAATATGCCTGAGGACCGTGTGACTTCCTGGTAATTACATGGTTTGTTATATTTTATTGTAAGATTCACCGTTTAATCCTTCTAGTAATTCTTATTGTAAAATTCTTGTTATACGTAAGGTATGGTTGAGGCTTGGGGCAACGCTCACATTGTGCTTCTAGTCTTGGTCTGAGCATTTTCATACGTTCTATGATTATTATGTATGAATTATATGTTTGTTTGCTCTCGTCCTTCCACGCTGCTCGTAGCGTTTGGAGGACCTGCCCCGGGCTATTATCTGTTACCCGCCGGTTCATCGTGTACGGTCTGTGCTCGTCTCGTCGTAGCCTCTGAGACATTGCGTCCTGCCGGCTTGCTACGGCATTCCTCATAAGTTGAGTTTCTATCTCATAGCAATCGAGCGTTAATTTGACAGGTAATGTCAGTTATTATAACCACCTTATTGAGACCGACCTGCCGTACCTGCCCCTTCCATGTTTTCCCGTGTTTGAAGTTTGGGTTTTTAACGTAATAGTTTTAATATTGGTGTAATACTCAATTTGCTAAATAGTATTTTATTATTTTTCCACGTCAGCATATTGAATGTGCCCAAGGGGCTTCTGTGATTGATCTAATATTGGAGCCGGCCAGGGTGGCCATGCGGTTCTAGACGCTACAGTCTGGAACCGCGCGACTGCTACGGTCGCAGGCTCGAATCCTGCCTCGTCGGGCATAGATGTGTGTGATATCCTTAGGTTAGTTAGGTTTAAGTAGTTCTAAGTTCTAGGGGACTGATGACCTCAGAAGTTAAGTTCCATAGTGCTCAGAGCAATTTTTTTCTAATATTGGATATTTGTGTTGCAACCAGACATTCGTTAATGTTAAGAACGCCTTCGGCCAGCCAAAAGTTGGAAATGTAATATTTAACATCATTGCTCTCATTGTTTGTTCAGTGCTAAGTGCATATTTCAGACATATTTGCTTGTACTACTTGCTTGTTAGTCCTTCCCGAATCGGTTCATTTTATTCATTTAAATTAACTAATTAATCATCAATTGGCTCAAGTGAAGGTATTTTGGAATAATTACCTGAATCACTTGTATTTTATCAGTCTTTTTAGAACCCGTGCCATAAAGAATTGTCGTTTTGTGAAGTAACAAATGACTTATGAAAAGTGACCTGCTCTTTTCCTATGTCCGTCTAGTTGTTTCCTTACTCTGGGGCGTCCACTGACATTTCAAATTTAAAAATAATGAACTCTATGACATACAAAATATTTTCTAAATCAGAGATAAATTGCTCGTGATGCGAAAACACATATCGGCAATGATATGAGCAACACCCGCCAACAGAATATTACTGCAAGGTACCGGTACCTGAGGCTGCACTGTACGTGTTAACTAGAGCCCTGCAGGTGCATGGCCCCATCTAACCGCTCCGTACGTGGCTGCAGTGTGCGAAAGAGAAGGCGTATAAACATCGCATAGCTCGGCCGTAGTTGCAGTAGAACTGGCTTGTCTAATGTCAAAAACGAATGGACACCGTTGTTGCTCGAGCGGATGTCATGCTGCAAATTTGAAGCACGTGCGTATGCTACGGGGTCCCCTTACCACTCCAACTTGTGCTTCCTTCCTCTTTTCAGTCATTCATTTAATATTATTAGCTGTAACGAGTCCCCGTAGTTCATTTAAGAATCAGCTAAGGAACGTGGTTGGAGAGTGAAGTTCTGGGCTGAATTTTCTCCTGCTGAGATGTTGGAAGGAGTGAGTTGTTTAATCCGGTAAAAACTTCCTGAATCCAAGATCGGATAAATATTTCTTTATTTAGAAAAACCGGTTTCGACAGACTTTGATGTAGTCTTCAGGTGTTGAAAATATTATGTCTTAAAATGTGTTCGTTTTGAGTTTAACCTCACGCCAAGTTGTCACGTAGATAAAATGTATCACATATAATAAATATTTGTCATTAATAAAATATTTAAAATCGAGAAGCACCTTGTCCACATGGCCATACCCTCATACGCAACGTTCATAATGTTGTTAAATCGGAAGAAAAACAGTATACAAAAAATGCACAGCAGCGCAACTGTTAATGTTAACTGGACATGTTCTTTTCATTAAAGATCCACCTTAGGTGGCGTATAAAGTCCAGTCATGCTCAAAAAGCATCCGAACGAACTGAACTGCATTTCGCCTGATTCACATGCAACCCGCATAACGCAGCTGTCTACCAGGTCCTCTAATCGCTCCTCTGTACAGTCGTTTGACTATTGAAAATGGGTCCAACAAGCCACCACTGGAAAACACTGCTCTGTATCGCAATAACACAAGATGTAAAGTAATAACCACGATGGAACAAATATCAGGAGACACCTTATCACAGATAGGACTGTCCTTAAGGCTTGTAAGCTCACATTTATTAGAATAAATGACATACCTGGAATGTTACCACTCTCATTTTACGTCAGATAGGTAATGCATGTAGTAAGTTTGTCGTATTCATGATTTCCTCTTCAAAGTAACATACCGTATTTATTATTTAACACAAAATGACATTAAAAATTTAAGTTATTCACGAACACCTAGTTGAGAATATCTATGAACTTCAAATGACACGACGAACCGTCTCTTTCTGCATATGGATTCAAACACAGGTCATGCAGACTAAGCAAAGATTTCGTGACTGACGGAAACTAACAGTCATTCCTGACTAGGCATACAGAGAGTGATATATCTCGATTTTAGACAGTATCAGTTAGCAAATATCAATTTCAAACTACATAACGTAAACATTTTTAACGGACGCGAATTCCTACCCAGCATCTATTGTCCCTGTTAACGAACTACGAGAGACGTTAAATATTGCTTCATCACAAGTAACTTACTTGAAATGCCGTGGGGTAAAGCTTCGTGTTGGACAAGGATTCGAGCCCAGAACCTAATCGGATTGTTATCGAAGCACAATCAAATGTGACATGTCGGATTTTCACGACAGTAGCTAGACGTTTTAAATGAAATGACGAGAAGAAACATTAATTCTTTCCTTCCGATGACTCCAATCCAGCACCTACTGCTGTTATATTCTAGAGAAAACGAACGTAAAATACGGGTTTGTTACACCAACAGCGCCACATGTGAGCATATTTGAACTAGAAATAATATGACGAAGAGTTCAGTGCTGACAGGTAATCGAACCCCACCCATATTGTTGTTGACCACACACAAAGAGACGTCAGCTACCGAATTTTTCTCCACCAGCAGCTCGGAATAACATTCTTGAACTTGCAGTGATCTCGCAAAAAGTTCTGTGTCGCACTGGGAGTCAAACACGTCAGATATCGTTAGTGTTGACAACGAATGAAAATACATTAAAAATCAAAATTATTGTCCACCAGCAGATAGGTGTTCTCATGCTAGAGCTTGATAATGCATTATGAAAACTTTAGTGCGAGGCCAGGATTCGAACCCATTCACGTGCAACATGTGAAGATGTTGAGGAATCTGCAGTTTTGAACAAACAACTAATTGTAGTCGAGTTGTTTTGTCATGAAGGGATCAAATTCCGCATTAAGGGCGGTCTGAGTTGCATTCCCAGTTCAGAACCAATTTTATCGACGTACAGAAGCTCAAATAAAAGTTGGAATAAGTATCTTGTGACCCTACATAGTGTTCGTTTCGTCACTAGAAATAAATAACTAGTATAAGAGAGGTTATTATGACAGTTTCTACATGTCGCCATTCCTAACTTTATTGTGGTTCAACCTAACGTCTACTTGGTAGAGAAGGAATATCATGTTTAATGTGAATTTAAGACCACAATGCCATTATACCTTCTTCACTTGGCGTAGCCAGAAGAGAATAGAATCTGCCTCTCCCTATCAAAAATCATCGGCAGAAGTTGGAATCGGACCCAGACCATAACTTCATGAGCCCATCAACAATCCAACAGACCACCAAACCCTCTTCTCTGTGACTCATTTTTCTATCGTAACGCCGTTGCGCCAACTGGATGAGAATTCTGACATACAGGCTCCCTGTAGTGGTTTGCAGCATGTTCAGTACATTCATTTACTTGGTTGACCGAATCGCCATGCTGTCTCACTTGGAGAGAGTCTGACATGTGCGCTACCGATTTTGATTAAATATTGGATGGACGTTCTAGGTTTCTGCTAGACACTCCCTAGCTTTTGAAAACATCGAGGCCAAAGTTAAGGAAGGACAATCGTATTTTCAATGCTGTAAACCGAAAGAGTGTCTACAAATAAAATGTTTTATTAGTGCGTGATGTGTTCCAGCTGTTACATGGTGACAAAGTGGTAAAGAGCAAGATGACGAATACAAAGATCTCAGATTCGATCCCACATGAATCAGATATGTTTTCCGAGCAATATATCGGACGTCAGTGCAACGAGATTTCGTTTGTGTGTTTTGCATGGTGCAAGGAATATTTGTGTTTTGTTTGCTTCTGTGGTAGGTTTCACCCCACTGACTGCGAGCAAGCTCACGAACGGATTGCCAATAATTGGAATTACGCAATAATACACTTAAGAGGTGTATTTTTGCATTAAGTATCCCGATGAAAATAACTGTAAATAGATTATATGCCTACTTGCTTATTACTCACGCTTCTCGATGCTTTCCTCAAAAAATATAAATAAAAATAAAAAGGGAGAGAGACAGAGAGGGAAAACAGAAATGTATTTCAAATATCAGCTCGGAGACGCTATGTTCGTCTCGTGATGTAAAGCATGGATAGTTGATAGGTAATATCTCGTTCTACTAGCGATATGTATGGCTACATGGTTCTTTCATTGCTCTCTGCAAACAATCAGAACAGAATTCAGTAACAAAATGGTAAGAATACTTATGCAGTGCGCCCATCAAACACTCAGACATTCTTGGTTATTTTGTTAATCTTTAACAATTCTCTGTAGTGCAGTAAACATCCTTGATTACTGATTTGTTATTACTACCGTTGTTATTGTTATTCGTCACCTCACAACAGCTTTCCTATCACTCATTGCTGTCGATGGCCGTAACGAATGGATCAGGATGAATGGAATATGGGATGTTTCGTCACGGAGAATACACACATTTAACTCGGCGTCTTGGGTTCGGGGCAATATGAATAGCTCAGTAAGAGAAGTCGACAATTGGATGCCGGTGATGCAGGAAATAACACCCATCTATTTCTGTCCACTTAACACCATGACGACAGGCAAATTGTCGTCTCAGTGTATTTTGATCATAATTCGTTAGCCTTCTTGCGACCTCGTTCTAATACCTCTTGGGAGCAGGCATAATATTTTGCTTTTTGGACACCGAGCAATAACACACAAAGATAGTAGATGGAAGGATACAAAGAAATAATCAGACTCATAGGTGTGGATCCAGTTCATCATTAGAAGACTAAATAAGAGGGAAACATTACGAAAGCAATGAATACGCTGGTTAGTGTACATCATGTGTATAGATCTGAAGATGAAAAAGCGCAGATCTGCACAGTGCCTGCATCTGCACTTTAGTTTCTGTCTTAATGGGCATAATTTTTAGTTTCTTCTCTTCTGAATTTTCAAATGAATTGATTATTACGTGGCACAGAATAATTAGGAAACTGTGTTTCTTATAGCTTTCATTCGCACCAACATTTTTCTACATTCTCGTGCAATTCAAGAAATTTTACTTGTATGATCACAAGACTGCACATAGATGCTATCGATATCGAGGTGCAAAGTGTTCGTTATCTTACTTTTTGTGACAGGTGGGCAAAGTTGACTTCCAAAGACTTTTTATTTTACTGAAATAATCTTTGGTCACAAAGTAACAAGGTAAGGGTTTTATTCGTATATATTTTGTGGGAAACTGTAATCGTGATGGAAGATTATACACCTAAATGTTTGACACAACTGGTAGGAGAAAACGCTGCATATTAACCAAACCCCACACCTCCTCACTGTATTCTCCTATGACACGAGCATGGGATTCTCCTCGCATACCGCTGTTCCTAGTACAGCTGAGAATTGGCAACATCGTCACAAACATTTGGCAACACCGTGACAGTGCAATCACTTCTGCGTATGGTACTAAATTGACTCTCTAAATTCACTTGATAATCCCTTTCCATTTGAATGACTAGTGCTCTATAATCCTCATGTAAACTAAGACACTGAGCAGAAAATTCAATTTTTTGGCTAAAGAAATGCTGTTCTTCACATAAGTGACAACTTTTATTGTCGTTCACGATGCTTTGAGTCTGAGTGACCAATACCATGATGAGAGTGGGGTGCTGCCAGCAGTGTGTCAGTAGCCCCATTGTACCACCTGTGTCTCGTGTCACAATGGCTCAATGAGTTGTCAGTTCTAACCATGGTAGGGGACAGTGTATGTGAGGTTTTTTTCTGATTTATTTGTTGGATCTGCGAATTTGCAGAAAAAATGCTGTAACGAAATCGGAAGAAAACCTTTACACATCAAGTCCTCTTGGTAGCTCGACTCAGTAAGTTGTGTTAACGGTCATAGATCTCAGCTTTCTGACTTCCAAGCTGCTTCACAACACAAGTGTCTCTGAAGAAATTCGAATCGACCGTCAACGATACGAATTTCAATATTGTTCTTCACTTAAGACTCACATGCCAGGGTGATAAGTATGAAGAAAATGAACCTCTTGATTACTATAGGGCCTCTATGCTAAATTTCCACGGCAGCAATTAGGAACTCTCTGCAGACATTTGCTAAAAGCAGATCTAGCAACTTAGTTTTCTCAGGGTAGCTTCAAATATGGGTTATTTTGTCGCATTAAATCCAATTGAGTATTTTAAATATCACTTTTGAATAGCATTCACTTCTCCATTAACTAATGTATGGGCCCCAAAGTAAGAAATTTGCCTGAGTAGCTACAGAGCAGGTTCTGAAAGGTATTGACACAATGCTTCGCATCCATTGACCATAGGGAATGAAAGAAAGTAACCAAACACATTAAATTGCATTTTCTCTCTACACCTTGACTAACACATATTAATCGATGACAAAAATAAAGTATTCGAAGAATCTCCTGTGAAAGGAAAAAGAACAGGATGTGACACTATAATTAAAGGGCATTGGATCAGAAACAATGAAATTAATTCTGTGCCACATTGATGTATTGCATATTAGTGTAATAAAATACGCACCAAATAAAACCGGTTTTGTGCCTCCATTGCTACCGAGTGTGAAACACAAATTGTAGACAGATTTTATGGGTCACCACTCAACAACATTAAAGTATTTTACACCGTCGAGAGTGGGGAGTGGAGCAGACGTTGTCGGCAGAAGGCGAGGCAGCACAGTGCCTCAGCCCCCGCCAGTAGCAAGCAAACGGATCCCATAAAACGCAGATGCATGCAGTGTTCTGAGGCAGATGGTCGGCCAAAAAATCTCTCGCTAAAATATTGTTGAACCAAACTGCTATTACCAATGTGACACAAAGCAAATTATATTGTAGATTCACTTGAATTAAACTCATAGCTTCAGCAACGAGAGGAAAGGAGCTATAAAAGTTTGGTCGACGTGTGCTTTCGGTTGCCAGACGTCGTATTAGCTAGGCTCGCGTTTTACCTCAAGACTATTGTGGTAGTCAAGAGTGATGTACTCAGACTGCAGTCCAGACTTCCTCCAGGAAGTGCTGCAGTCTACAATGTTGCCAGATCGAGCATATTGCCGGACATAGAATTCTGAGAGGAGCATGACTGTATTGTCCACCTTACGTGAACGACTCGGGGTCAATCTTTTTGTCTAAGACTGTATCTACAACTCATATTGCACGATAAAGACCCAGAAGAATTAAAAAAAAATTAGTTTATGAGAGCAACGTTAACTATAGCTTTCGAAGTATTTATAGTATTGTATACGTGTGTGTAAACACCTTCCAATGCCGACTCAAGGAAGACAAGGATACACAGTCTAGCTTCAGTATTATAAATACGCCTCAGTTTGTGGATGAACTCAGACTTAGGTTGACAATCATTTTGAATATTTAGCTGGACTGTACCCATTGGTGTTAAACTCATTTTCAACCAATGATTCACACAGCTACAGGAACACTATTTCTGATACCTCTTAGACAAAATACTTACGCACTGTTATCAGACGAAAAGATCAACCTGACACAAACTGTGAGAAATTTGTTTTACAACCTTTGTACCTGGATAAAGAGCTTTTCCTATTTGAGCTATCTGTGAATGTTACTGCATAAGACGATTTAACAAGATACTACATTACTTCAGCTGAGACAACGTTTAAAGAAATCGTCTTAATGGCACTAAATCGTGGTTTGTGAATCTCTGCTGCATTTCGCTGGTTGGAAGGCAAAAAGCTTACTGTCAAATTTCACAGAAGGAAAAGCAGGACGAAATGTCTCCCGCTGGAAGGTCTTGTTGTTTTATTTAAATGATTACAAAATCAGGTAAATCGAACAGTGAGGTTGTCAGTATGAGCACATTACTGTTGTCAGTATGATGTTACACCGCCCAGGGCCTGTAATGATAAAGGGCCCATTTAGGTTAGGCATATTTTATACAGAAGTGGAAGAGAATCCGTATGCATTGCATACACACAGAAATTACTGTTACAGTGTACTTATGGAGCCCAATGAGTCAATTGCGTATTTTTCGGTGAGAAAGTGTATTGGCAAACTGTCTTCGCTACATTAGGTTTACTTAAACTGGTGTCACTCTGAACTAGAATTTATGGTCAGCGACTAAGTATAAGGTCAAATTTGAAATAATATTGCGAAAATTTTGAACTTGGATAGCTTAGAATGGAAACGTTTCCGTTTATTGAAAAGGAAAACAATTGATTTTCTAAAACATTCTCTGTCATACACAACTTGAAACAGGTCACGTCGACCAAATCATATGGAAGAACTGACAGCAATGTATATCGGAAGACAGTAAGATCTCTTGGCTTTTGGGTTTGGCAGTATTCGACAGCCATTTCTAGGAGCGAGTAAATGAAGAAAGGCAGCGCGTTTTTGCTATCAAGTAACGTCTTCATCAATTACTTTAGTTTTAATATAATCTACGAGTAATTGCTGATGTTTGATATTAACATGAAAAGGATTTCGTAGACAGGGAAAGAACCTGTTCTTGGGCAACTACTTCTTTAATGACCAAAAGGAATTAAATGATCTTCAAGCACATGTGTTCCAGCAGCAGTATGAAGAAAATCATAATAATAATGACGGTAATAATCGAATTATCCGGTAACATCACACTTCATTGAGGATTTTCTCGCACTAAGAAATTTCCTGAATTATTGAAAATTTCAAAATAGCTTCACATCGAGGCCGTGATGCCCAGAAGAGTTTTTACATTCTGCTAACATGAGAATAGCATAATCTCCACTTCAGAAACTTCTTCTACTTAACCATTTAATAGACTCGCACTT
Source organism: Schistocerca serialis cubense (assembly GCF_023864345.2). Lineage (NCBI taxonomy): Eukaryota > Metazoa > Arthropoda > Insecta > Orthoptera > Acrididae > Schistocerca > Schistocerca serialis. The sequence continues at coordinate 336,849,623 of NC_064643.1, forward strand.
TTACCATCGTAACTAATTTTGTAAGCTAAGCACATCATCCGTTATAGCACTCTCCTGGGGCTAGGAAATGTGGCCACAATGGTCTGGTGGAACGAACTATCACAAGTGCAATGCCTGGGTTCAGGCATTTACTTTTAAGAGGCACAAACAGATTTACTTTACCTCTGGTAACCTCTAGAGAAAGACATTATAATCCAGAATCCGCATTAAACATTATGCTCCTTCATTACCAACTCGGTAGAGCCGGTTTACGTTGGGAAAAGACATAGGCGGAAGTCATGGTAAACAGAAATACTGTAACCAGTATACTTACATTAGAAAATTTTATTTTATTTGATGAACCGATAGCCATTTAAAGGAACAGGTCTCTTGTTTTACTTGTACTTGATTAAACTAGAGACGTTGAAAATCTTGGTGCTGGACTGTGATTCGAATTCATATCTCCTCTTTCGAGGATCTGAATCTCTCGGAGCAGTATAGTTCCATTATTTTGTTCCTTTTCCTAAGACTGCAATCTTCTCTAGGTCTCCTCCAAAGGTAAGTATGTCGGTCCGAATCTTGATCCAGTACAAAAATATTCATAATTTCATTTCAAGCCCTATCACGTGGACACCGGCCTGCTTGTGAAAATTAACGTGCGTTTTTAATGCCTGTTCATGTGTTGCCAACAATCGTAATAGGTATCGTTATTTCTGGTCAAACACGCACACATCTTACTGTTGGTGAGTAAGCAATTCATACTCAAGCTATATTCGTGGATGATAAAGAAGGACGGTAGATGTGCGGTTCGATTGTCGCTCAGACACAAAAATTTCTATCCTTGTTTTAGACTCAGACACCTAGCAGCTGGTAAGAAAAACCGATACGTACTTAGTTAACAATCCGATTAGGTGTTGGGGTCGTATCTCCGTCACAGAATTTCACATCATGCGCTTCATCTTTAAATGCATGCACACTTTGTTTCTTCTGAATAGAGGTACATCAGACATATATCGTGGTTAGTTAACGGGGAAGAAAGGGACTTGATAGGAGTCCCGCTTTATTGCAAAAACTGTCGTCTGTTACTTTCATGTTTAAATTTGGTCACTGATATTGGCGAAAATTTCGGTAATTCATGATTCTTCTTGGGTAGTCATCAATATGATTAGGTTCGATTTGATTTGATTAGATTAATACTTGTTCCATAGATCATAAATACGACATTTCAAAATGATGTGGAACGTGTCATTTTAATGAAATATTTCTTTACATACCATGATTCAATTTATTTACAACAATTTTGTACTCTCTCATTCTTTTTTGTCTCTCGATCTCTCTCTCTCTCTCTCTCTCTCTCTCATACACACACACATTCTTTTTTTTATTTATTTGTTTGTTGTGCTCGACTATCGGCCTGGCACGAAAACGTCCGTGAAAGAGTTTCTTAGTTTTGAGTAAACTTACGAAATAAATACAAAAACCACCTTGAGCGTTACTGATTTATGATGCTTAGTTTGCGGTCGGTTCTGAGTGTTATTAGTAACTACACTCCAGTCCCTAAACCTAGTTACAGAAATGCGAATCAGACGCATTACGTATTTCAGGCCATGGCAGCCGCGTGGTTGAGACACCAGCTATGGTCACTTCAAAGCCCGCTGTAGGAACACATCGGTTCATCTTCTTCCTGCTGGTACTGTAACTGAGATTTGGCAACAAGGCAAGGTATGTTTGGCAACTCTGTGATCGGCGAGTTACTTCCTGGAGTGCACGGAATTAAGTCTCAATGTTCACTTGATTTTTCCTGTCATTTCCATTGAATAATCTGAGTCATTATCGCTTGAGGTGTAACAAAAGATTGTACATTTACAGTATTCAGCCCAGGAAAGTCGTTGCACGTGGAAATCGCAACTGATATCGTCCTTTAAATAGCAGTTAATGAGTTCTAGCCACTATTGGCCTTGTAAGTGGAAGCTCAACTTCATACCTCTTTGCTATCTCTGTGGTAACGTGCTGACCTGTGCAAAAGCATATGTTATTGTTCGCGGTTCCAGTCTTGCTGACTTTAGCGTTTTTATCCCTTCTGTGAAAGAGCTACAATCAATCAGATCAAACATCGATAAGGAAATCACAAGAAAATACTTTCGGCTCATAGTACAAAGGTAAAAAACTTACAATGCTGCACAACCGGTAACACCTCTTTCCGCTGCTGACACGCAAATTTTGGGTTTACAGGAATACGTACTTTATTTATGAAATGCCACATTTGCATACCTCTTGAGTATGACACAGCATAACAATTAAACACAGATCCAATTGAAACCTAAGTGAGTAGTATTTTACTACTAATTCGTGCCGATAGAGGCACGCTTGTGTACAGATACTCAGTTTTATTAAAACAGACTTTTGTCGTAAGGTTATCATGGGTAGTTTTATTTCATTTCTTATAATACAGTATACAATTTTCGTAAGGTTTCCTTTAGTGTTGTTAAAACATTAGTAAACATGAGAGAGAAATTAATCATCAACGATATATGCGAATTCTCTGATGTTATCTATAACAGACTGACAATGCACATGCAGTTTATTGATTACATGCATGTAGAAAACTTTTTCTGAGTTAAATCTGTCAGACAAGGTTTGAAGAAGAATAAAATGCTACTAGCACACGACAGCTAATGTAGAAAATATGTTTCTGACGTATTTTGGCACGATGCGCTCTCCCCATACATAATACAAAAGTTTCGAGATGCATCTGCTGCCTGGCCGTCTATTAAACCTGAAAAGAACAAAATGTAGCAGAAGTTAGCCCTTCTTCCACATGCGACTATTTTGGGTTGAGAAGTGAAGGGAATTATGTTCAAACTTCCATCAGATTTATAACTTCAGCAGGCAGCAGAATTGCGTTTTAAAAAACGTAGCAGGGAACGTACTTGAACTCGCAACGCTTACTGCTATGCTACTAGCTGACACGTAGCTGCAGCACCTTCAGAAGTCAACAACAATTCATCCAGAACTTCCGCATTCCACAGTGCTGTGAGATAATGCATATAGCCGGATCTAGACTTCTGAGCGACAGACAGCTACAGCTTTTCTTTTGCACTGCACAACGTTTTCAACAAACAGATAGCGCAATAGAGTAGCTCAAGTGGCAAGGAACACTTCCTATTTAAATTTCTGCATCCTGCACTGTTGGCAGTTCTGTGTATGTGGCAGTTATGTGATTTTATTTCGGTGATTACAAAATAGAGTCGAATATATGCACTGGGTAGCTGAGGCAGCTAGTTCATGGCGATTCGGTCAACCAAGTAAATGAATGTGCTGAACATGCTGCAAACTGCTACTGGGAGCCTGTGTGTCAGAATTCTCATCGAGTGTACCGCAACGGTGTTATGATAGAAAAATGTGTCACACCGCAAAGGATTTGATGGTCTGTTCGATTAATGGTAAGTTCATATGCTTCTCGTTTCGGTTCGAATCCAACTTCTGCCGACAATTTTTGATAGGGAGAGACTGAAATTCACATTAAACATGATATTCCTTCTCTACCAAGTAGACGTTAGGTTGAAACACAATAAAGTCAGGAGTGGCGATATGTAGAAACTCCGTCACCAGTAACGTTACTTATACTATTTATTTATTTCTAGTGACGAAAAGAACGGTGTGTAGGGTCAAAGGACACTTACTCCATCCTTTATTTGAGCATCTGTACGTCGATAAAATTGGTTCTGAACTAGTAATGCTACTCAGACCGCCCTTAATGCATAATTTGTTCCCTTCGTGACAATATAGCTCGACTACAATTTGTTGTTTGCTCAAAACTGCAGATTCCTCAACATCTCCACATATTGCACGTGAATGAGTTCGAATTCTGACCTGGCACTAAAGTTTCCATTATGTATTATCAAGCTCTAGCACGAGAACACCTATCTGCTGGTGGATAATAATTTTGATTTTTAAGTTATTCACGAGCAGCTAGTTGAGAATATGTATGAACTTCAAATGGCACGACGAACCATCTCCTTCTGCATATGTATTTAAACACAGGCCATGCAGACTAAGCAAAGATTTCGTTATTGAGGAAACTAACAGTCATTCCTGACTAGGCATACAGAGAGTGATATATCTCGATTTTAGACAGTATCAGTTAGCAAATATCAATTTCAAACTACATAACGTAAACATTTTTAACAGATGCGAATTCCTACCCAGAATCTATTGTCCCTGTTAACGAACTACGAGAGATGTTAAATATTGCTTCCTCACAAGTAACTTACTTGAAATGCCGTGAGGTAAAGCTTCGTGTTGGACAGGGATTCGAACACAGAACCTAATCGGATTGTTATCGAAGCACATTCAACAGTCACATATCGAATATCTCGGCAGTAGCTAGATGTTTTAACTGAAATGACGAGAAGAAACATTAATTTTTTCCTTCCCATGACTCCAATCCAGCACCTATCACTGTTATATTCTAGTGATAATGAACGTTAAATATGGGTTCGTTACACCAGCAGCGTTATGTGTGCATGTTTGAACTAGAAATAATATGACGAACACTTCAGTGCTGACTGGTAATCGAACCCCTTACATATTGTTGTTGACTACACACAAAGAGACGTCAGCTACCGAATTTTTCTCCACCAGCAGCTCGGAATAACATCCTTGAACTTACAGTGATCTCGCAAATAATTCTGTCTCTCACTGGGAGTCAAAAACGTCAGATATCGTTAATGTTGACAACGAATGAAAATACATCAAAAATCAAAATTATTATCCACCAGCAGATAGGTGTTCTCGTGCTAGAGCTTGATAATACACCAGTACTTGACAATATGTGACAAATGAAATATACGTAGAACCATTACATACATTTGTGTTTCTTAATGCAACTACCAAATACTGGTGTATGAATTCATAAATTTTTTGTTTTTTTTTATTTTAGACCTTCAAAAATTATAAAAACAAAATATTTATTACTTTTCAAACGTGACTAGAATCCAGGGCCTTTAAAATTGAGACATCTAGCCTTAGCCTTCTAGACCTCTTAAACAATGAAAGAAAACATCTAACGAGCAAAATATAATATTGGCTGTATATTAATTAAACTATTACAACTTTTAAAGATGAGATTCACCGGAAGAAAAATGACAAATTACGGTGGTTAATAGCAGTTAGCAGATACGCAGTTAACGAAATACATGCAGTTGGGTGTTAGTTTTCTAAGGTATTAACGGATGCTAAGCGGAATTTCGTGAACATATTTTGTGTCTTCACAATATGTAAATTATTGGCGCGCCCTACAGCTAACTATTGTAAATTAATATGAAGCACCCGACCAGGATGCAAAAATGATGGATGTTCTGAACAGAAAAACACGCACTATATGCACTGAAGAGCCAATGAAAATTGTACAACTGCCTACTATCTTTCATGGCTCCCGGGAGTCCGCAAAAGCGTCGAAACTCGACGTGGCGTGGACTCGACTATTCTGTGAAGTAGTGGTAAAGGAAACTGACTCCGTGAAACCAGCTGGGCTGTCCATAAATCCGTAAAAGTACGAGTGGGTCGAGTTCTCTTCTGAACAAGTATTTAATAATGTTAACCAAGGGAAATCTATGTAATGTATACATATAACGATAAAATTGACATCAACACGATAGGTGGTTCGAACACCACAGTGATTTTCTATCCATAGTCCTGTTGGTTTCTTCGACCTCTCAACTCATTTAGCCAGTCTGTTGTAAGAGGCCCTGTAGTTTAACACGGAATACGAACCATGATTAGACCTCGCATTACTCAATTTAACGTATCATTGTCGAACGTGTAAGAACTGATACGTGTAAAAGAAGTTTGTGGACCAATCCCGGATTAGGGCTTGGACCGTAGTGATTTGAAATCTGACACTTACCCACTGAAACGCATAGAAAATTTGAAATGATAATATTGACACTTTTATTAGTCACTGAAACAGTCCGTCGCACATTAATAACGTTAAAAACTTTTGGTGGATTTTCCAAAATGAAATGTTGGCGGTACTTTTATGATGTGACTGAAACACTTCACTGCAGGCAATTTATTGTAGAACGTCTTCTTCGAAAGGGAAAGCTGGAGATAGGACAGTAAGTGTTGGGTTGCAATGGAGAGGGAGCAGGTGCACTAGGACTTGACATGCCGTAACATTTTGCTATATACCACTGTGGTTGATATGTAGCCTTTTTTATTCTTATCCACTTACTGTTACGATTTGTATCAGCTGTGTAGGCAACTACTGTTTTTAATAATTTCTTTGTCTACAAGGTTCAAAATTAGTCGTTTCACGATGAAGCAGTAATTCTATTGACGGTGCGCGAATACCACTAATGACCTATTTTTTTACATTTTCGGTATTCTTTAGGAAGGGTATTTACAGTAAGTTATTCTCATCTTTCCTTACTTAACTGAATTTGCTTTAGAGTTATTAATCTCTGCTCGGTGTGTTTCAGATGAAACCCACTAAGTTTTTTTTAGTTCCCCTTCCGGATTATTTCGTTGTATTTGCCAGGAATCTCATTGCAGCTGGAAAGCTCTATACGTCCATGTACATGTAGTCTACATTTAGCAGTTGCAGAGTATTTGCCGCAGGAGTCGAAGTAGATATTAGTGTGATGCCCTCACTAGTTGACATAATCCTGCTAAGCGTTTAGAACACCTGTGGCAGTGGTGCTGTGTTACATATGCTGCAAGAGATGGCAACATCATCTTAACTGAGTGTCGACACTGCTCTCATCTTTATCTCCCCTTGGCGGTTGGTTCCCTTTGTTTGTAGTAGTTAGTCAAACGAGGTACTACAAAGAGCGGAAAACTGTCACAGAACGACCCACCATTTGAAGTGACTAATCTTTCCTGAAAGTATATTTGTTACATCTTTCTGTTTCTGGCGGCTTAAGTACACGTTCAGTTCAAAACCGTCAGCGTTGACGTTCAGTTAGTGAAAAGGGTGCTCATGGCACCATGATTATAGAGGTGACAGTTTTCTCACTTTCATCATCATATGCTCTCATTGAATGACTGCCACGTTTGATTAAGATGAAATTTCCCTCAAGAAAAATGTCGTGAATTTGGCCAGAGTGCAGCAACTTAAACGTTTGCACAAAAACGTTTGACCCTAGCCACTCAGTTACCAATCAACTATGGAAATCATTATACGTAAGGAATTCGGGCTTAAGTTTTTCCGTGTTTAACAATATTATGAAAGGAAAGTTGCTATTCACCATATAGCGGAGATGTTGAGTCACAGATAGGCACAACAAAAAAGGTCTCACAATTACAACTTTTGGCCATTAAGGACTTCGTCAACAAATGATGACAGACACACACAAGCGCACACAGACACAGACACACTGACACACACACACACACACACACACACACACACACACACACACACACACACACAAATAAACAAACAAACAACTGCAGTCTCACGCAACTGAAATTCGAACCACCTTTTGGGTTGATGACAACTTTATTGTTATATGTATACACTGCACAAGTTTACATTGTATTGTTGGGTACCGTTATTAAATACTTTTGAGTGATAAACGAAATACACTCCTGGAAATGGAAAAGAGAACACATTGACACCGGTGTGTCAGACCCACCATACTTGCTCCGGACACTGCGAGAGGGCTGTACAAGCAATGATCACACGCACGGCACAGCGGACACACCAGGAACCGCGGTGTTGGCCGTCGAATGGCGCTAGCTGCGCAGCATTTGTGCACCGCCGCCGTCAGTGTCAGCCAGTTTGCCGTGGCATACGGAGCTCCATCGCAGTCTTTAACACTGGTAGCATGCCGCGACAGCGTGGACGTGAACCGTATGTGCAGTTGACGGACTTTGAGCGAGGGCGTATAGTGGGCATGCGGGAGGCCGGGTGGACGTACCGCCGAATTGCTCAACACGTGGGGCGTGAGGTCTCCACAGTACATCGATGTTGTCGCCAGTGGTCGGCGGAAGGTGCACGTGCCCGTCGACCTGGGACCGGACCGCCACTTCCCAGCAAATTAGGGACACTGTTGCTCCTGGGGTATCGGCGAGGACCATTCGCAACCGTCTCCATGAAGCTGGGCTACGGTCCCGCACACCGTTAGGCCGTCTTCCGCTCACGCCCCAACATCGTGCAGCCCGCCTCCAGTGGTGTCGCGACAGGTGTGAATGGAGGGACGAATGGAGACGTGTCGTCTTCAGCGATGAGAGTCGCTTCTGCCTTGGTGCCAATGATGTTCGTATGCGTGTTTGGCGCCGTGCAGGTGAGCGCCACAATCAGGACTGCATACGACCGAGGCACACAGGGCCAACACCCGGCATCATGGTGTGGGGAGCGATCTCCTACACTGGCCGTACACCACTGGTGGTCGTCGAGGGGACACTGAATAGTGCACGGTACATCCAAACCGTCATCGAACCCATCGTTCTATCATTCCTAGACCGGCAAGGGAACTTGCTGTTCCAACAGGACAATGCACGTCCGCATGTATCCCGTGCCACCCAACGTGCTCTAGAAGGTGTAAGTCAACTACCCTGGCCAGCAAGATCTCCGGATCTGTCCCCCATTGAGCATGTTTGGGACTGGATGAAGCGTCGTCTCACGCGGTCTGCACGTCCAGCACGAACGCTGGTCCATCTGAGGCGCCAGGAGGAAATGGCATGGCAAGCCGTTCCACAGGACTACATCCAGCATCTCTACGATCGTCTCCATGGGAGAATAGCAGCCTGCATTGCTGCGAAAGGTGGATATACGCTGTACTAGTGCCGACATTGTGCATGCTCTGTTGCCTGTGTCTATGTGCCTGTGGTTCTGTCAGTGTGATCATGTGATGTATCTGACCCCAGGAATGTGTCAATAAAGTTTCCCCTTCCTGGGACAATGAATTCACGGTGTTCTTATTTCAATTTCCAGGAGTGTATATACTCTTACCAGCGATTCTTTGCCCCTCAGAGAAAAGGAATAATAGACACAAAATAAATATCCTTATTATTCTGAAAATACGGATAAAATAATACAAAGGGGTGGTGCAATAGATAATACCCCAGAAAACATATATGAAATCTCCGTGTCCTGAGGCTTATACGACACTCACCCGCTTTTCCACTTGGTAACTTGTTAATAATATAATAGACCGATTAATATTAAGAAATAATAAAAATAAACTCATTACCGGTGTAAAATAGACAATTATTTGCACCAATAAATTTACAATGACACATACGCCTTAACACACCATGGCCTTGAGGAGAGAAGGTGAAGAGGAAGGTAATAGGTTAAGAATGTCAGTAAAAACACTAATATTAATTTGACAAAGATGGTTCGTTTCATTCTCTCTGCTCCTTTGAATTGTAACTAATACTATTTTTATGATTTTACATTTTACGCCAGATAACATATCCTACATTTTATCTTTTCCGAAAAGAAATAAATTACACGTAAACTAGAAAGTAAATAAAAAATACTGTTGTGCCTGTATAGGTATCACACCGCACATGGATATATGTGGGGTTCTTTATCTGTAACGGAAACGTGCAGTCACTGTAAGACTCAGGTTCATTACCATGGAGCATCAACATATGAATTACTCACTGAGTTAAGCAGGTAAACACAAAATAAATAGACGAGGGGCTGTATTTTCCTCAGGTGAGTGAGCACAATAAAAGTATAATCATCAGAATAAGTCGTGAAAACTTCAAGAATGGGTAGTGGTTTAAGGGAAAAAACTAGAAAAATAAGAACGGACACCAGCAGAATCGATAAAGTGCATGATACAGCAACTGCATGGTTGAAAATGTTAAAATTGTGCAGCTAGGCCATCATGAAAGGTAACTAGCATCGTGTCGCCCTAGACTTGGTGATTCTGTTGAAAGCTAATTCTCTCGTACAGCATGAAAACGTTCTGGCTTGTCCTAAAATGGAGACATCCTTCCATATGGGTGCTAGTGTCGTCTGGCAGCAAATCTTTTCTTCTCAATCGCCTGTCCACAGGGATTTATTCTTTCCCCTGCTAGCAACAAGTGTTCTCTGCCTTAATGACCTGAAACTTGGTTCTTTCTACCAGTTGTAGGAATCTCCCTGGCAAACTGCAACGGACGCCTCGAGTTCCATTCATTAATAATTTTGTACATGAATTAAACAAACACATACTCCTACGGATTTGTTATCATTAATCAATGCTTCGATGGTGTAGGGAGGAAGACAGAAAACTTCTCCCAGTCCATGACAGGATTCCGAAGCTGACGAATTGAAGAGCTTACACATAGGAACACACAAGAAAGCACGTGCTCTCCAGTCAGAAAATTGGTTACAAGTATTTTAAACAAACATTACTGTGCAGCATGGCTCCTGAGATAAATAGTTGTTCTTACGGTCGACCTTCACTGAAAGCTACACCTGGCTTAGATTTCTATCTCTCCTAAAAGGATTCCATCCAGCGACCCAAGAAAGACCGTTTTTAGGCAGATAGCTGCTCCCTCAGTCGGCCATTGTGGGGGTTGGGACGAAGCGATTCAGCAGGCCTTCGCTGCTTTAAAAATCAGCTTGAAACGCCCTGCTAATCCCGCAGGACATAACAGGTAGTTTAAATTGTGGAAAGGCGCCAAAATAAGCGGCTGTTACTTACACTCGAACGTACAACTTTATTTATTTGACCAAACATTACAAGAGCCAAGAAAAATTAAAAAAAAAAAGAAAACACGGCATTAATTTTTGGAACTTAATTACTGGCTGAATGCGCCATACAATCTCATGTCTTAAGGGCAACACCACTTTAATTTAAAATAACTTAAAACTCAAAGCAAAATCAGAAATTTAAAAGGCAGAAGGCCTTATCTTAAATCAGTTCTTTCAATTAGGCTGAAGGCCCAAACAATTTCACAGCTTAAGAGCAAAACAACTTTAATTTAAAAAAGAAAATCGGCTGAAGGCCCATCACTTAAGTCTAAAACCGAAATAAACTTTATAAAATAAATAAAATAAATTTAATAAAATAAAATATTAATTATTAATTATGTATGATAGTGATTGAATGTAATTAATATTTGCTTATCTGGAACGTGGACGTTTAATTATTCGGTATCAGACGCTTGACAATGGCTTTTTCGTAAATGTAATGTTATTCGTAGTTGACCGTGAAATAAGACTCAAATAATCGGACTTCGTATTTAAATCGTTTCCAAAGACTGCTGCGGTAGGTGCGGACTCAAATCTAAATCTCAATATTAGATTAATTTGCCAGCCATGTCAATACGTCGTACAGAGGTGACTGTCTACTAAACATAAAAAGTTTACACAGTTAGTTAAATCAGATATATTCAACGAATAAGCCTACAGTTAAATAATTCTACTTACTTTCATAAATATAAATTCTTTACAGAATCGAGTGCCTAGTAAGATTGCAACTCGCAGTGTTCTTACATAACATCAAATATGGCGGTGTGCCAGTTAATAAAATGTACGTGCTTCCAGCCTCAGATATTCTCCTCGACCTCCTTCTTCTTAATCAAACATAAGAGTATCGTCATTGTGTTTTTGTTTTATCAGCGACACAGCGCTGCAGTTCTGTGCCATAGGCTTTATTTATTTGTCACAGATTAATTATTTAATTAAGATTTCGCGTTTCCGAGGAAACTCACGCACGGCATTCAAATGTGCCTTTATAACTTCTAAAGGGACAAAAGGCCTTACCTTATAACAGTTCTTTAAATTAGACTGAAGGCCAAACAGTCTTACGCCTTAAGGGCAAGATATCCTTAACTTAAAAATCGGCTAGAAGCCATACAGATACAAACAAAAGAACAAATAAGAAAAGGCACTACACCCAATGGCGCTCAGAAATTTTCGAGGGTCGGCCTGGAATTCAAACACTAGCGCTCACTTAGGTGAGACAGGCAGTCGGCCCAACCATTCTGGATCCAACGACTACCCAACCGACAGACAGTCAACTGACCCACTGACAAGATAACTTCCGCTCCACCCGACCAGCACACATGAGGGACTTTAATGGAACAACGTAGAAAGTATTGGCACCCACAACCAATTATACATTGAGCTGCCAAACTACACACCGTGCTGGACAGCGACAACACGACGAGGAAAATACACTGCCTGAATTTACGTTAACGGCCAGGGCAGGTAACCGGAACGTTAACGGACACAAGGCAGAGGATTCCGCTGGTGACCTTCAGTTCGAAGTAACCAAGTATAGTTAAACTTCACCGGAGGGTGACTAAAATTTGCCAACTTGAAAAGACACGCGGGAATGTCCCAACAGCCGACAACGAAATCAAAACGAGACAACGTGAACAGTCGTGACTTGCTAGTAGATTAAGTCAAAACTCAACTTTCGTGCCCAGGATCGGTGAGCCACGGACCTCATAGCAATGGGAACAGAACCACACACTCCGACCGCGTGTGGACGCCACCAGCGGCCTCAGCCAAACTACGCGCAGCGGAAACTTCCTCGCTGCTCCACGCCAACCAACCAACTGCTCGCCCACTATAAGCGCCGGGTCAAAGATAGTACAAGGGTGAGAATATCGATACACACCGCTGCTGCCACTCGCAGACAGAGAGGATAACATCATAATCGCGATAACCACGGGAGACTAAACACAGAATAGCTGGCTCAAATGGCTCTGAGCACTATGGGACTTAACATCTGAGGTCATTAGTCCCCCAGAACGTAGAACTACTTAAACCTAACTAACCTAAGGACATCACACACATCCATGTCAGAGGCAGGATTCGAACCTGCGACCGTAGCGGTCGCGCGATTCCAGACTGAAGCGCCTAGAACAGCTCGGCCACACCGGCTGGCCACAGAATAGCAATCAAGGTTTAATCTAACGTATACATTTGCCAGCCACGGCTCACGGCTTTCAACACTGAACGATTTTATTACTCTTCTTTTTTTCTTTATATAAACTCCCTTGTTGTGAGCCAGCTAGGAGAAGCTCGCCATGGCTGCAGAAAAATGACAAGTCTTCAGTGTAATAAAAGAAATGAAAGGGAAGAGTGAAATTAGCTGTGCAGTCACTGGTAATACTAAATATCATCTGCAGTTATTATGCAGACCATGAGAATGTTCATATGACATTATAAAAAATATTGTGTAACTGTATACGATTCCAAGTTTGTTAAAGATATTTTAACTGGGGCATGGGATTCATTTTTGCTTCTTGTCTCACATGCTCATCATCTGATGAGTATCATACCTTGGATTGAAAGGATAAGACTGGTTCAAAAGTAAACGCCGAGAAAATACACAAACACATTTATTTACAAGCCTCCTCACATTCGCTTTCACGGACTGGTGCAACGGTAAGTTTATTTCTAGAAACATATAACAGATAGAAGAAACACCAGATATACAATATTACACACATTCTGAATGTTCCTACAGTACTCGTGAATGAAGGAAATGCTTTGATGGCCTCACCCACGTGGATGGCTTGTTGTCAAGATCCACAAATACTCAAATCAATCTGCAATTAGTTACTCCATTCACACTCATCATATTATGACAGCAAATCATTAACTCAGTTATAACCACAGCCAAGGGTGGACGACATCTGCTGCATCACCTCGTTGTCTGACAGTTGGTTGGCTTGGGGCTGTCGTAAATTGTTCATGTACGCCATAAGCAATTGTGGAGGGGTCTCAAGTCGAGTGGCGTGAGTTGCCACTCGTGGCGAGGAACCAGCCTCACAGGAGTCAGCTGCTACCTCAAAGAGCAGCAGGCACGGGTCGACAGATGTGTGGCTCTCTCCAGGCAGTCGAGGTGAGGCACACACGCCAAAGGAACTGGTATAGGCAAGTATATTCAAATACAGTGTTATGTAAACAGGCAGAATACGGCGCTGCGGTCGGAAACGCCTGTATAAGACATCAACTGTCTGGGACAGTTGTTAGATCGGTACAATGGCAGGTTATCAAGATTTAATTGAGTTTGAAAGTGGTGCTATTTCGGCGCTCAAGCGATGGGTCACAGCATCTCCGAGGTGGCGATCAAGTGGTAATTTTCTTGTACGACCACTTCACGAGTGTACTGTGAATATCAGGAATCCGGTTAAGTGCCGTATCTCCGACATCGCTGCGGCCGGAAAAAGATCCTGCAAGAACGGCACCAACGACAACTGAAGAGAATCGATCAATGTTGCAGAAGTGCAACACATTCGCAAATTGCTGCATATTTCAGTGCTGTGTCATCAAAATGTATCAGCGTGCGAACCATACAACGAAACATCATCGATATGGGCTTTCGGAGCCGAAGATCCTCGCGTGTACCTTGGTAACTGCACGACTCAAAGCCTCGCGTGAAGCCGTCAACATCGACATTCGATTGTTGATGACTGGAGACGTGTTGCCTGGTCGGTCTAGTAACGTTTCAAACTCTATCAAGCAGATGGACATATATGGATATGGAGAAAACCTCATGAATCCATGGTCCCTGCATGTCAGCAGGGGGCTGTTGAAGCTGGGGAGGCTATGTAATGGCGTGGGACGTGAGGAGCTAGAGTGACATGGGACCCCTGATACGTCTAGACACGACTCTGACAGGTGACACATACGTAAACATCCTGTCTGATCACCTGCATCCATTTATGTCTATTGCGCATTCCGAAGTACTTGGGAAATTCCAGCAGGACAATGCGACACCCCACACGTCCGTAATTGCTACACAGTGCTCCAATAACACTCTTCTGAGTCCAAAAACTTCTGCTGGCCACCAAACGCCCCAGAGATGAACGTTATTGAACATGAAATGTGTTGTGTTACCGTCAGGAAATGGAAGAAACATCTTCAGGCTGTTCACCGCCACAAAAATGCAAACGATATTCTCCTTCTTCCTAACAATGCAAGGACTCTAACTGGCCGCGCAACCAAGAGGAACTCACAACACTTCATTGTTTCTTCTCATCCACTCCCCAGCGCAGATCTTGCACCTTCGAAATTCCATCTGTTTGGCCCAATGTAGGACGCACTCTGGCACTCTGCGTGAAGCGGTATGTGGATGATGGGGAGGTTACTGGTGCAGGAAGACGCTGGCTGTGGTACTATGCGTGTATATAGGCCCATCCAATGAGGTGACATGAGGCCACCATACTGAACGGAAATTATGTTGAACTTTATGCTTTTGTAGCCAAAAGAGGGAGGAATACTATGGTGTATTGGGATCACGAATAGAAAAACTGTTTTCAGAAAGAAAATATAGCATTACTTATTAATAACCCTTCTATAGTTATTATATAATCCGCACATGTTTTTGGGGCGATCTGATATTGTAATTTATAATATTGGAAGCTAAGATCGCTAGATTTGAAATAGTTTATTCCAAAACCAGTTTCTGACAGTAATTATCCGTTATCCTCAGATCTCTCAGAAACATAATTACAGATCATCTCATCGATAAACTCCGAACTTTCTCCAAATATAACAATAAAGCAATATACCGGTTGGCTTTATGTGTTTTACAAGCAAATGCAGAACTGTTATTGTAATTGAGTGTGTTCTCATAACGTCGACTGAATCATGTCTAGTCATATTTCTGAGCGATCTGAGAACCTCAGGATGACAGCTACAAATTGTCGAGTCTGGTGAGGAAATAAACTATTTCACATTGAGCGATCTTGGCTTTTACTATTATAAACTATAATTATTAGTCTGTAAATGATGTGTGTTCTGATGTAATGCCTTGCAGCACACCGTACACAGCCACCAATAGAAATATCTGGACTTACACGCATTACATCCTCAATATTGTAAACAGTAACGGCCCTGTAGAGCTCATTTGGACCTCAAGCTATACGTTTGGAGCTAGCGCGTGCTCCAACCAGGCTTCTGGCCCACTACTCGACAAGCTCTACTTTCCTCACTAAAGTGCAGTGCTGGGCCGTTCGGAATTCGAGGGACACGGCGTTCACCTGGCCACCGTATTCTTCGGCGCTCTGGATCTCACGGACTATCATAGCGAGATGAATGTCACTACATCTATGTTTGCGGAATCCATATTGATTTCTTTAGAGTAGGTTCCTGATGCCTAAGATGGACGTAACAACTGATCGCAAGACATGGCCCACATTTCTACGACAAAATAAGCCCTACAGTTATGTGTGTTTTGTTGAAATGCAGATTGACCTGACCTTTTTTCAGTCGAAAAGTACATTTCATTGCTCCAGCGACCTGCGATAAGCGACTGTTAGAAGAGGAACTATCGACTATACTTAACTTGTCGACTGAATGTGTTCCCGTGTGTGATTAAAAATTTGCATGCAGTAAAGATATCCCTTGGTTCCTTCCGATATTTAAGTTCTCACCGCTCTGCGCGGTTGTAAGAAATTGGTCCAATAGGGGAGGTTATATTGAAACTGAGAGATTATATAAAACCAGAAAAGTTAAATTCGTTTACTGCTTCTGGAATTCTTTACTTGTTAGTAAGTTGGTAGCACTACAAATGGTCGGAGAAACAGCAACATGAGGCAAAAGAGGCTCAAAAATTCGGAGTTTGGCGTTGTACGTTGAATACAGAAACAAAATTATTCGTAAAGAGGCTTTGGGCAACTTGTAGATCGAAGCGATAAATAGGGGAATGGCAAAAATGTACGGCCTGCCATATGAATTTCGGTTGGACACATCGTCCTCATCACATGCCTCCCATTATCTTCAAACAATCAAAAGCAAGCGAAACGAAAAAGTGCGTGAGCTGCAAAGAATAGGGGTTGTTACTGGACAGAACTTCCCGTCGACACGCAGCAGTCATCAAAGTCATTGCGGTGCTGAGCTACAGAATTTTCGCTTTAGCTTCACTAGTACAGTGATTTGCCACAGAAACGATAGGATGCAGACAATACGACAGCATAGTAATTGGCTCAGCTTGAGACTTCGATGTCGCTCGTCGCGTTTGAGCTGTGATGTACTGGCGTGGCGAATGACATACCTGTGCGGACCGATGTTTTGTTTTGCTTAGGCGTGCTAATAGTGTCAGCTTATGCCACGCTTGTAATTTCAATTGGGTTCATAGAGAGCGTTGCAAATTCTGATGTTATAGGCACGTTAGTGATTCCACAAGTTTAGTTAAGAGAAAATAATGAGTTTTCGCTTCACTCTGGCATAGACTAACATATACAGTCACTACACTCACTACTGAGAAAATTGTTAGCATCTGACAGTTTGTGCGACTCTAGCGCCCCATGGGTAGACAAAGCAGTGATAAAATTATAGTTAGCTTTTAATCATTTTCTGTTTAATTAGGTAAATAATTATTAAATTATTATAAGACGTGAATGATCGTGAGATACATGTGGAAATGACCGAATCTCCTTGATTCGGTGACATAAGCTACATCATAATTATGAAGAAATACTTTCAAATATGTGCATGATTGTAGCTTACTCCACTGAAAACAAGACCATACAAACACACATTTGATGCATGAGAATAATATTTTTTTCACTGTTCGTAATATGCCAGACACTTTCCTTGACACGTAACAATTTTTTATGAACCCTAATGTTTCGCACAGTCTTACACTTTATCGACTGTTTAACACATAATATTTTTGTGAATGTAATTATCTTTGTTTCAAACGCGGATGTGTTGATGCTTCTTGTCATTTGTGGCTCAGATGCAGCAACAATCGTGGAATTGGTTTCTTCTGT
This sequence comes from Schistocerca serialis cubense, assembly GCF_023864345.2. Classification (NCBI taxonomy): domain Eukaryota; kingdom Metazoa; phylum Arthropoda; class Insecta; order Orthoptera; family Acrididae; genus Schistocerca; species Schistocerca serialis. The sequence goes on from NC_064643.1 coordinate 336,867,290, forward strand.
ATTGGGAAATAATTTATTGCTATTTTCTTTTATTATCGCATCTGTCTGGCTCTTTTTGTCCTGCTACAGATTTGTTAGATTGTCTGGTACGTAAAATAATGTAGGTATTTCATTCCATGCTGGTTTCCTTCATTCCATATTCGCTGATTTGACTGGAAGTGTAGTGAAGAAAACTTTGGCAAATATACGACGCCTTTCTGCAAAACGTCAGGTCTGCTGCTGTTTACTAGCACTTTTTCTGTTCTTAAGGAACACGACATTCTCAAGTAATATCTTCAGATTAGAAAAAAACTGTAAATAAAACTTTCTGTGACACAGCGATTCACCTCTACTAGGGTTGATAAGAAACCTAAAAAATGGCAAAAATAGTGCCTTCTTCTTCTTGGTTGCTGCAAGTTATTGCGGTGCAGACGCTCCTGTTTGTAAAAACCAAACTACAGACCAATATAAACAATTAAGATTAACTTCCGCTATTACAAAATCTCGGCGAACTCAACAGTATAACTTCCTGGCCGCTTGGCGCGCTGCAGTCGCGGTGGTCAACAGAAAAGAGGCAGAGTGCTGCTATTGTATATGCTCGACTGTGACTCTGCTTACACTCCCAAGCAGCCAGAGCTCAAACATTATCTTTGATCTAATTATTATTATCTTAGTAACGAGAGTAGACCCTGATTAACAAGATGATATTTGTACTTGGAATTACTTGTAAATGCGTCTTCCTGTCAGAATTTATATTTCTCAATGGATTTAAGGAACATTAATCGTAATACCACTAAAATATGAAAAGGTGATACTTCGATGATTACGAAATGCGTAAGTCTGCAGAAATTTAATTCTATATAATAATAAGCTACTTTAACTCAAGTATAAAACATGTGATTTTAATAACTGAAAGTGATCTATAAGGGTGTACCAAACTTACCTGTGTTGGACAGCCGCTAAGACGGTAAAGAGCGATAGAACAAAGTAATTCACCATTTCCAGGCCCAGACTAGGGTGTACAACTCCAAACGATTTTTGTGTTTTAAATTGCGCTGTGATGGTGAAGCCATGTTTTCGAGACCGCGTTTTGTCCATTGCCTTAATCAGTGACTATCTGTGTGACGTCTTGATTTTAGGATGCGAAGGATGTGAGCGGCCTGGCCTTAGTGACTGGTGTAAACTGCATATGCTGTTTATTCTAAAGAAGAAGTCGTGGATCAAAGCCGATTGGTGGAATTAGACCACGCACCAATCCCCAAATGTCTGGCTGTTTCTTTCCGTATGTGGAACGAGTTCCGAGGGTAAGGATAGGCAGGAAACGAAGGGCAGCGCTTAAATAGTTGCGAGAGAAACGGTATGTGATTATGTTTTTAACCATGCTTGCCACAAATATTTAGTGGTTTTTTGAATTTGGCACGTTTGTCGATGAAGATGTTAGGTACGAATCTAGGAACACAGCTTAGATTGTTACGAGAGAAACAAGTTCTGATCATATTTATAATCTTGATTCTTAAAGTTTTTTTTCGGATGCAACGTCGTGGAGACGCGTCATAATCGAAAGGGATTGTTTTTGTAAGTGAATGTTGTAGGCGGATGCTGTGTCTTTGTGGTTTACGTTTAGGTTTGTGATTTGGTTTCTAGTCAAGATGCAGTTGAATGAGAACGAGTCTTTAGTAGTTATTGGTTATCTAATTGTTTTTGGTTCTTGAACTGTTGATTTTAATTTACAGTTTGGTATTCTAGAGTGAAAGTTGTGTGTTTGTGTGGAGTTTTGCCTTGAAGTTGTGTTTAAACAATTTGTTGTTTGCAGTATGGTTTGTGTTCTGTGTGTGTGTGTGTGTGTGTGTGTGTGTGTGTGTGTGTCTGTTTTGGTTCCACTTTGATTAAACATGTTTGGAAGGTGACCATCAACGCCCGTCAAGTAATGTCTAAAATGTTTGACCATCAGCTGCTTTAATTTAAACCCATATATCCCGACTGGTTTCAGTCATCGACCATATTCATGGATAAGGGTTAAAATGGTTTAAGCCACAACGTAACAGTTGTCATTACTTAAATAACGGTTAGAAGGTGTCAGGAAAATCAAAATACGATGCAGGGCTTTCAGAAGCGAACATACTAATACCAAGCGAATACAGAGCAGTAGTGAACTATCCATAAAAACTTTGCTGGTGAGGGACTGTCTACATCACTGTATTCGTTTCAGCTATGTACGTCAGGTGAAATTTCCAATACTGATCATAATGGATTGGGTATATTCTAGACGAGTTCGTGAGAGTTATTTTTCGATTATGTGACTCTCTCTGAGTATTGTTAGTCTTACTGTAATATTTTTAGTGTTATTAAATCAGTAGTGGTCAAAATCTGGAAAGTACGCTTTATATCCCCGATGTAACGTCATAGGTCAAAGTAGAAGTGTGGAACCGAAACGTTCGGTAATCCCAAATGTTCTTGTTACCGCGTACCGTCAATTCCAGCGACCTTTGGCCGTATGTATTGACATCAATTTCTGGCTTTCTGTGTTGGTATCGCTTTCTGCTCTTTGTATTGGTGACTGGTTTTTAAGTTGAGTTATACACGTCGACTGATGTTTCAGGAAAAGTCTACAATAGGGCCAGTGCCGTACTTACGTGTTTCGTGCAGGAAAGTTGTCTCTGCCT